>NC_052069.1:84436554-84761277 GCF_015852505.1 Tachyglossus aculeatus
TTCTGACTAAACTGCAAAAATGGAGAAGGAAAATAGGAGACTGGGCTACGAAAATGGAAGGAAGGGGATAGAATGAAGAAGTGGGAGGAAGAAATCAATCAATAGTATTTATTGACTGTTTATAAAAATGAGAGGAGGCTTTTAGGAGAAACTAATGAAATGGAGAGAAGAAAAGCAGAGACAAAAGCTCTAGGCTGTAAGCTCTTTGTGGGCAGGGATCGATCGTGTCCTCCAAATCTGTTGTACTGTATTTTTCGAAGTGCTTACTATAGTGCTCTGCACACAGTAAACACTCAATAAACCCCATTGATTGATTGAAAGAGGAAGGGATAGAAGGGTGTGGGTGTAGAGGAAAGAACAAGTGAAGGGGAAAGTTTCCATTACAGAAGTCTCTAGGCTGTGACTTGGAGAGTGGAGGGTAAAGGAACTGGAATGACATTAGGAATGTTTTAAAGAGCCCGGTGTGTTTTGTCCCAAGTGAGGCAATACGCTCCACAGTAACTGACTGGAAAATAATTAACATTATCTTAGTACACTTTCTCCAGCACAAGTGCCTGAAGACCGCTAATGGAGATTAACTATTGTTCCCTGGAGTGCCACTTCATAAAGAGTACTTGGGTTGAGAAGAAAAGACCCAAGTGCGAGAGCAATCATATTTATTTTCTGAGGAAATTCCTATAAGCATTTAACATGATGCATTATTCGGGATGGCAACATGGCACAGGTTCTTTTTTAAATAGACCACCCTGTTTTCTACAACAAAGCTTACAGAGCAATTACATTTCACAATCAGGCAATATACAAAGAATAATGAACTGAAAACTACTCTGGGAGCAAGCCGATTTGTAAATCGTTGTAGAAACAGTGATCATTACGCTAGTGTCATTATTTATACATTTTTCTTTATTCAAAAGAAAAAAAGTACTTTACAAAAACCCAATCTTTTCATTTCACTCTTGGCCACCAAGAGAGTAATACGATCCAAGTTTACCTGCTTCTGTAGTGATCTATGTTGAAGCTTTCTATTTTACATTTGACTTTGGTATACACGTCCTGGACATCAACTGAGGCACTGAGATCTTCTAGTTCAGTAACCATGCAGATTTCTAAAATAAGAAGTAAAACCTGAGCATAAATATCCATGTCCCACAGTCAAGCTTATAAGGACAAAAAGTCCTCATCTAAATCTTGGGGTCAAACGGCGATCTCTCAAAATTTTCCTGTCATTGCCAAAGGATTGTTTCTGACCACACACCCGGGCATAGAAAATGCCATCCCTAAGCAATATGTTAAATTCCATCCAATTCAGTGCTCCACTTCGAAGAACGGCAATGGGATGACTGCTGCTCAGTAGATATTACTGACTAACTGGAGGAAAGGTGTGATAATTATCTTCCTTGACACTGATGCTTCAAAGTGATTTTCCTGTGATTCTAAAATTTATCAAAGTATTTGTTAAAGCTAACTGAATAATAACCATTATAGCACTTATTAAGTGCTTACTAAGCTCCGAGCACTGAACTAAGCACTGTGGTAGATAGACATTGAAAAGGTTACCTACAGTCCCTGTCCCACAGTGGATCTCACAATCTAGAGGAGATCAAGAACAGGTCTTTAATCCCCATTCTACAGATTAGGAAACTGAGTCAGTCAATCGTATTCACTGAGCGCTTACTATGTTCTAATTCCTTTATTTTAAAAAGGAAATAATTAGTAATAGAGAAGCAAATTGGACCTGTACCTGTGCCTTTGTTTCCAGGGTCTGGAGCGAACAATTTTATAGTAATTTTTGGCAGCACCCACTGCATCCACAGGCTCACACGTCCACTTGACACACCAATGTTACTTGTAGTTTGCTCCAAGGTAACAGAGTCGGAAAATGGTGACTCATCTCCGGCTTGTAGAGAGTCCCCCTTGAGAAGAAAACAAAACAAACCGTAACTGAAAAGATCCCATCATCATCCTGTGACAGTAACCCGATGGAATTTCTCCATGAGTTAACGCCATACCTTGGCTCGCATGCATATAGAGCACATGACTGTAAATTCTCCTGCTGGACTGTAAGCTCTTTGAGGGCAGGGGATCATGTCTGCCAACTCTATTATTCTATACCTCCCCCCCCAATCACTTCGCACAGTAAGTGCTCAGTAAGTAATACCATTGATTTAGTCATTAACAATAGAAAAAAACAACTGATACACTATCAGTGGCTTTGGACCCCACTAGAGTTTATATTTTCTTGCTGACAGCTTCCCCTTCTAATAACAGTAATTACTGTATTTGTTAAGCGCTTACTACAGGAAGTAGTGCGGCTTAGTGGAAAGAGCACGGGCTTGGGAGTCAGAGGACATGGGTTCTAATTCCACCTCTGCCACTTGTCTGCTGTGTGACCTTGTGCAAGTCACTTAACTTCTCTGTGCCTCAGTTGCCTCATCTGTAAAATGAGGATTAAGACTGTGAGCCCCACATGGGACAACCTGATTACCCTGTATCTACCCTAGTGCTTAGAAAAGTGCTTGGCACATAGTAAGTGTTTAACAGATACCATTATTATTATTATTATTATTATTATTATTCTTATTCTTATGTGCCAGGCACTGTACTAAGCTCTGGAATGGACACAAGCAAATCAGGTTGGACACAGTCCCTGTTCTGCACAGGGCTCACTTTCTGCTACCAACAACAAGTTGGATTTATTTCCTGAACATTTAGAGGTCCAGGTTGAGGACATGGCAAACAACTCTATTTCTCTCTTTCCAAATTAATTAGTGCAGCCTCAACTTATTGGAACATTCATTCACTTATTCAATCGTATTTATTGAGCGCTTACTGTGTGCAGAGCACTATACTAATTGCTTAATAATAATGGTATTTGTTAAGCGCTGACGGTGCGCCAAGCCCTGTTCTAAGCGCCTGGGTAGATACAAGGGAATCAGGTTGTCCCATGTGGGGCTCACAGTTTTCATCCCCATTTTCCGGATGAGGTAAGTGAGGGCACAGAGAAGTTAAGCAGCTTGCCTAAGGTCACACAGCAGACAAGTAGCAGAGGAGGGATTAGAACCCATGTTCTCTGATTCCCAAGCCGGTGCTCTTGCCACTAAGCCATGCTGGCAGTCCCAACACATCCTGAGAGCATACTGGTCCTTCTGCAATCCAATCAATCAATGAGTTGTATTTATTGAACACTTACTGTGTGCAGAGCACTGCAAAATTTGCACCGTGCCAAAGTTTATTTTGATGATATTTTTTAAAGTTTCATTTAATTCCCTGAGTCCATTTTTTTAACTTCATGGAGTCATATTTTGCTTTCTCAGCTGAAAATGATCAAACACTTGTTTTCTTACATTACTCATTCTGCACAGCATGAGCATCTCGCAAAACTAATTCCACCACCCCACACTTGGTCAAAAGAAAATTTGTCCAACCAAAATTAGTGCGCACATTAATCCTCGACCAAACTAACTTCCTTGCCCAAAGTTAATTTTAGAACAGCATTAGTTCTGCACAGCATTTTCAAGCCAAATTACTGTTGTTACCTAATGGAATAGAAATGTAACTCTTTTTCCCATCGACCCATTGACTTTGCCAAAACATATCGGCCGAGTGTGGTGATTTTCAGGAACTTAACTCTTTGTCTGGGGGGGAGCCCCAACTGTCCTTTTGCTTCAGCAAACATTCACTGAGCTCCCCTCGGGTGTTACTGGAAATAATAAAATAGATGTATATTTTATACCTATTCATACCAAATAGGTATTTTATACCCATTTATACTAAACAGGTAATTAAATATTTTCTATAAATATTACTTATTAGCAGCCCTTAATAATAATAATGATAGCATTTATTAAGCGCTTACTATGTGCAAGACACTGTTCTAAGCGCTGGGGAGGTTACAAGGTGATCAGGCTGTCCCACATGGGGCTCACAGTCTTAATCCCCATTTTCCAGATGAGGTAACTGAGGCACAGAGAAGTTAAGTGACTTGCCCAAAGTCACACAGCTGGCAATTGGCAGAGCCAGGATTTGAACCCATGGCCTCTGACTCCAAAGCCCATGCTCTTTCCACTGAGCCACGCTGCTTCTGTAAGCCCTTGACTTAGGAGTTTGTGATTAACAAGGGGAGAAACAAGTTAATGATATGTGCATTTAGTAGGACATTGAGTGTGTGAGTGTGTGTATATGTACGCCACATGATTTGTTTAGCATCACTGCCTCGCCAGATATGGGGCATAAGGACAGCCACGAGCCAGCTCCTTCATCTCCTCCTCCCCATCCTCCCGCCTTACCTCCTTCCCCTCCCCACATTGCCTGTATATATGTTGTATATATTTATTATGCTATTCATTTATTTTATTTGTATGTATTCTATTTATTTTATTTTGTTAATATGTTTTGTTGTCTGCCTCCCCCTTCTAGACTGTGAGCCCGCTGTTGGGTAGGGACCGTCTCTATATGTTGCCAACTTGTACTTCCCAAGCACTTGGTCCAGTGCTCTGCACACAGTAAGCGCTCAATAAATATGATTGATTGAATGAATGAATGAATGAATGTGCTGGTTTCTCTTTTTACCTCCTCTTGCTATTGCTGTTACAGGAGCAGATGCAGGAATCATAGCTACTGGTAGCTGTTCCAGCCAAGATGGTCCACTCCAGTCCACCCTGACACACCTCCTGTGCACCACAGAGGCTCAGGGAATCGGTAATCCTAGACCTGAATTAGGTGGCTAGTCTGAAGAACTCTCCCCAAAGTCAGCTGGCAAATTTCTTTATAGCTGGCTATTATCTACACAAGGGATTAATACACTGGCCCAATGACTAGGGTTACCACTAATTCCAATTGTAACTCCTTTCCAGAAAGTGTTATGCCAGGGTTAACTTCCACAAGGGAGCTTGATTTATATTCCAAAGCAACTGTGCCATTCTTAGTGCTCTTGTAACAACTCTCTGATTTTGATTCTGTTTCTTCCCATAATATGCCAACTTATTGGTCAGAGAAGCAATGGGAAGGACAAAATTGTATGCCTTTTTTTCCCAGCATCTAGCACACTGCTGATCATCATTCCCATCAACCTCAGTAAAGCTTTTAACAACACAATGTGGAAGTGGCAAAGACTTCTGGTAAGCTGCCATTTGCTTAAGAGGGTGATCTTACTCTCTGGTCTCTCTGGTTTAAGTGGTGGGGTTTTTTTGTTCATTTTGGCTTAGTGGAAAGAGCCCGGTCTTGGGAGTCAGAGGTCGTGGGTTCTAATCCCAGCTGTGCCACTCGTCAGCTGTGTGACTATGGACAAGTCACTTAACTTCTCTGTGCCTCAGTTACCTCATCTTTAAAATGGAGATTAAGACTGTGAGCCCCACATGGGACAACCTGATTACCTTGTGTCTACCCCGGTGCTTAGAACAGTGCTTGGCACATAGTAAGCGCTTAACAAATACCATTATTATTACTGCACATTACACATTCGGACAAGTTCACAGTTAAAAGTAAAATGAAATTATCAGTTACATTCCTGCCAAGAAAAGAATGAAGACTATTGCAGTACGCTCATTGTGGGCAGGAAATGTGTTTGCTTATCATTGTATTGTACTCTCCCAAGCACTTAGTACAGTGCTCTGAACACCGTGAGCGCTCAATACATATTCATTCATTCATTCAATTGTATTTATTGAGCGCTTACTGTGTGCAGAGCACTGTACTAAGCGCTTGGGAACTACAAGTTGGAAACATATAGAGACGGTCCCTACCCAACAGCGGGCTCAGAGTCTAGAAGGGGGAGACGGATGACAAAACCAAACATATTAACAAAATGAAATAAATAGAATAAATATGGACAAGTAAAATAGAGTAATAAATATGTACAAACATATATACAGCTTTTTATTATTATTAGTAGTGCTATTAATTCATTCATTCAATCATATTTATTGAGCGCTTACTGTGTGCAGAGCACTGGACTAAGCGCTTGGGAAATCCAAATCGGCAACATCTAGAGATGGCCCTTACCCAACAGCGGGCTCACAGTCTAGAAGAGGGAGACGGACGACAAAACCAGACATATTAACAAAATGAAATAAATAGAATAAATACGGACAAGTAAAATAAATAGAGTAATGAATATGTACAAACATATATACAGCTTTTTACTATTATTAGTAGTGCTATTCATTCATTCATTCAATCATATATACTGAGCGCTTACTGTGTGCAGAGCACTGTACTAAGCGCTTGGGAAGTCCAAGTTGGCAACATCTAGAGATGGTCCTATATATATATATATATATATATATATATATATATATATATACATAATTGAATGAATGGCTGCATATCCACTCTACAGTCTATCCCTCCTAAGGGAGGAAGTAAAGGATTTCAGTCTCTCCTAGCAGCAGCATTAGGCATTGGATCAGGAGGAGACCAAAGGAGAATAACCCACAGCCCTGAATCACCCACAAAGTCCATCTCCTTCACTCTTGTGCTTGGGTCACAGAGCTGCTGGTGGAAATCATGTCAACTTTGTCCACTTCAAGTTCATCCTTGCATGCTTTAAACCTGCCCTCTCCTCAGCCCGGAAAAGCTATTTCTCCAGTCTTACTGACGCTCATGCCTATCCCCCTCACCGGCTGTTCCAGACATTTAAATCCCTCCTCAGGCCCCCTGTCCCCCACACCTCCCTCATTCCTTACCCCCAGTGACCTGGTCACCTACTTACATTATGGGCAGAGAACATGTCTGCTAATTCTCATGTACTATACTCACCCAAGCACTTAGAACAGTATTCTGCACATAGTAAGCACTCAATAAATACCATTGATTAATACTTTGATTGTAAACTCTGACGGTAGGAATCGAGTCTACCAACTCCATTGTATTTATTGAGCACTTACTGCATAAAGAGCATTGCACTAAGTGCTAGTGAGAGTACAATATACCAGAGTTGCTAGACATGTTCCCTG
Organism: Tachyglossus aculeatus; assembly: GCF_015852505.1. Classification (NCBI taxonomy): domain Eukaryota; kingdom Metazoa; phylum Chordata; class Mammalia; order Monotremata; family Tachyglossidae; genus Tachyglossus; species Tachyglossus aculeatus. The sequence goes on from NC_052069.1 coordinate 84,443,508, forward strand.
CCCACAAGGTACTTGCAGTCTAGAGGGAAGCATACTGTCTCAAGCGCTTAGCACAGAGCTGTTCACACAGTACACACTTAGACTGGGAGGCCCCCGTGGGATGGACTTTGTCCAACCTGATTAACTTGAATCTATCTCAGTGCTTAGAACAGTGCTTGGCACTCAGCAACCCTTACTGAGAAGCAGCGTGGCTCAGTGGAAAGAACATGGGCTTTGGAGTCAGAGGTCATGGGTTTGAATCCCAGCTCCGCCACGTCTGCTGTGTGACCTTGGGCAAGTCACTTAACTTCTCTGAGCCTCAGTTACCTCATCTGTAAAATGAGGATTAAGACTGTGAGCCCCACATGGGACAACCTGATCACCTTGTATCCCCCCAGTGCTTAGAACAGTGCTTTGCTCATAGTAAGCGCATAACAAATGCCATCATTATTATTATTATTATTAAGTACAATAATAATAATAACAACAATAATCACCATTGATCTGTTGACTGCTGTGTGAGTGTGATCATTTCCTGATTGTAACCACACCAGAAGAAGGCTTCCAAGTGGTAATGTATTTCTCTCTGCTTAAAAGCTATACCTGAGTTAAAAGGGAAACGACGATGAGCTAATGTGGAGTTGTTTTTATGCTAACCCCTTTTCAGTTACCTCCTCCAAGTAAAGTCTTAAGGTGAGCATGTGAGCAACCACATGGTGACTGTTTTCATCTAATTAGAAAACCAAACTTTGCATTCACAGCTTTTAACCTCAATCGATTGTATTTAGTCAACTGTATTTACTGAGATCTTTCTGCGTGCAGAGCTTTGTACAATGTGCTTGGGAGAGTACAACAGAATTGGTAGACATGCTAAATAAAAATCATCCTATAAACTCAGCTTTTGTATTTGTTGTTACTTTTCCAAACTGATAATAGTGATTACATCTTCACTTTGGTCATTTTCTTTCTTGGGAATATGGCTTAGCCAGGATTATCTGGGTCTTCACAGAGCTATAAACTGGATCTTAGCTGGAGTTTCTAAACATGATCATTTCTTGGATGGTTTTGAATATCAGGTGGTCAGTAGCCTGAAAATCTAGGCTTTGGTGCCTACGAGAAGTTCGGCATTGGTACTTCGTTGCGAGGCAGGCACCGTGAGTCTGAGGTTGCTCTCCTCTTCTTTTTGCTCCCCTCACATTCCCTTTCCTCTCTCGTTATCTCACCCATCTCTGTTCTTCACTTTCTCCCCTTCTTAACCTTGTTCACCCCCTCCTCTTCTACATTTCCTTCCTTCTCTTACTGTCAGCCCCCTGCCGCCACACCCCTCAGCCCCCAAAGACTCCATCTGTGTCAGCCCCCTGCCACCATCCCCCGTTCCTGAAGAAGAAGGAAGAGAAGAAAGAGGAGTTGGAAGAGTCGGATGACGACATGGGCTTTGGCCTGTTCAACTAAGCACGCCATGGCATAGTAGAGAGAGCTCAGGCCTGGGTGTCAGTTGGTCATGGGTTCTAATCCCGGCTCTGCCACTTGTCTGCTGTGTGACCTTGGGCAAGTCACTTTACTTCTCTGGGCCTCAGTTCCCTTGTCCGTAAAATGGAGATTGAGACTGTGAGCCCCATGTGGGACCCTCTTCACTGTACCTCGTTCTCGCCTGTCCTGTCATTGACCCCCGGCCCACGTCCTCCCCCGGGCCTGGAATGCCCTACCTCCCCACATCCGCCAAGCTAGCTCTCTTCCTCCCTTCAAAGCCCTACTGAGCGCTCACCTCCTCCAGGAGGCCTTCCCAGACTGAGCCCCCCCTTTATCATCTGCTCCTCCTCCCCTCCCAATTGCCCCTTCTCCCTCCCTCTGCCCTACTCCCTCCCCTCCCCACAGCACTTGCGTATATTTGTACATATTTATTACTCTATTTTATTAATGATGTGTATATATCTATAATTCTATTTATTTTGATAATGATAGCATTTATTAAGCGCTTACTATGTGCAAAGCACTTGATGGTATTGACACCTGTCTACTTGTTCTGTTTTGCTGCCTAACTCCCCTTTCTAGACTGTGAGCCCGTTGTTGGACAGGGACTGTCTCTATATGTTGCTGAACTGTACTTTCCAAGCGCTTAGTATAGTGCTCTGCACACAGTAAGCGCTTAATAAATATGACTGACTGACTGAATGAATGAATGACAGGGACTGTGACCAACCTGATTTGCTTGTATCCACTCCAGTGCTTAGTACAGTGCTTGGCACGGTGTAAGTGCTTAACAAATACCATTATTATCATCAATATGATGATTACCCCTTCCTTTCACTTGTTTTTTTCTCTATTTTCACCTTCTGTATAAGCCTGTAGGATTTTCTCCCTATGCAGTTAAATGCTGAAGATAATCCTGACTTGGACTGTGTCCAACCTGATAAGCCTGTATCTATCCCAATGCCTAGAACAGCGCCTGGTACACAGTAAACCCTTAAAAATACCATTAAAAAAATTATTCTCCTCATGCCCCACTCATTAATACCAGCTCCCTTTTCCTTGCTCTGCTAGATTCCTCCACGTTCCCCTTGTCAATAAATAAGTACGTTTATTGAGCAAACACCATGTGCTTATTTCCTCTCTCACTCCTTTAGCTACCTTCTCTCTTCAACAGGATGGATATCCTGATTGTGGAATACAGGGACAGCATGAGATTTAAAAAATGGAAAAATCATTCTTTGGTGTTTTTTTGTGGTATTTGTTAAGTGCTTACTAAGTGCCAGGCAATGTTCTAAGCACTGGGGCAGATTACAGGAAAATCTGGTTGGACACAGTCCATGTCCCATATGGGGTTTACAATCTTAATCTCCATTTTACAGATGAGGTACCTGAGGCACAGGGAAGTGAAGTGACTTGCCCAAAGTCACACAGCTGACAATTGGGGAGCCGGGATTTGAACTCGTGACCTCTGACTCCAAAGCCCGGGCTCTTTCCACTGGGCCACGCTACTTTAGGTTCTGTCTTGCCAGGGAGCAGAACTACGCATCAGGTGACCAAACAGTTCCTTCACTCTTTAATTTAATTGTCCAAGACACTGGAAGGCCCCAGCAAATGTGGCCAAGCACATCTCTCTGCCAGACGCTGGCCACAAGAAATGGTCACCCTGAAATAGCTACCATTTTCCTATGCCCTACAACCACTCTCTTCCCCTTAGGTATCAGGCACCCTGGGAACAGAAGGGTGGGAGAGATAGGAGGAAGTTCTAGGGTGGGAAAACCAAGCCTCAGCAATGGCTACAATTCATGGACTGGTCACACACATCTTGCCCGCTACAGTGGAGGATGCGTCATAAAACCTTTGCCAATGTCCACCCTAAGTGGCAACTCACTTAAGAGGCAGCTGTGAATTAAAGGATTCAGAAAAAAAAAAAGCATTCCTTCTAGAGGAAAAATAAAATAAAACCACACTCTCAAACTACAGCTTCTACCAGATATGTTTCTCTATCATGCTTGGCCTCTTTCATCTTATTTACGGCTTACCTCACTTACTAGGCACACACTTATCTGCATTCCTCCAGTGGCTCACTCATTTCCTATGTTCAGGAGAAATAACCAATGGTCATTGGCCAGAAACAACATCTCAAAGTGGTGGATGACACCACCCGTCCAAGTCCAACATATTAAAAACTGCTCTGAGGAAGTGTTTTTCTTTTTTTTTTTTAAGAAAATGCTTTTAGGACTTGGCCCCACAAGCTATTAAGGCATCAGTACTCTCACTGTCCATCTCAACAGCACAGGGAACTCATAATTTTATCCTGAAAAACAAAGTAGAGTCAACATTCCATCGTTTAGGAGCTGATTATCAAGTGTGGAGATTATTCATGGTCTTTGCTTCTTTCCCCAACGGCTTTTTGACTATTTCCCTATTCATCAGCACCTCCTCAAGACTCTGGGAAAGGGAGAAATAGAAATATGGACAGTTTCATCACTAAAAAGCCAATAAAATCAAAAGGCTTTCAGGAAAGAGGTTTCAACCACTGGCCAAAACAATGTGATGCATCATCTTGTCTGGAGGTGGTTATATCATCTCTTCTCTTTACTTCGGGAAGAAAAAGAAAGTGGGTTTTTTTTCATAGCAAAACACCACAGAGCACAGCAGAAACTGCAGGAGGAAGGCAACTTTCCAGCCCCTAGCCATAAGCTTCTCCAACTACTCCAGACAACTTTGGCTACTGATCATCATCATCATCATCAATCGTATTTATTGAGCGCTTACTGTGTGCAGAGCACTGTACTAAGCGCTTGGGAAGTACAAGTTGGCAACATATAGAGACAGTCACCACCCAACAGTGGGCTCACAGTCTAAAAGGGGGAGACAGAGAACAAAACCAAACACACTAACAAAATAAAATAAATCAGAAATAAATAGGCGGTGGTTTTGCAGGAACTCAAAAGTCTGCACTGCTTCTTCTCTACCTTCACCACCTCCAGAGATAGCAAGCCAACAGTTAGCAGAATCAGTCAATCACTAGGAATTAATGAATACCTTTAGAGAACTAAAGGTACTCCCCCTGAAGCTTGGGGAGTAAACACATCTCCTCCAGAAAACCTTCGCTGACTAATCTCTCACATCCCCATCCTAGTTTTCCTCCGTCTTGCATCTCTCAGGCCCTTGAGTCTACATCCCCTAAGCACTACAACTACCCCTAAGGTAGTTTATAATAGTTAATAATTGTGGTATTTGTTAAGTGTTCACTATCTGCCAATGGTAGAATGGTACAATGGTACCAGCCGCTGGGGTAGATTTGAGCTAATAAATAAATTACTCATTAACTAATGTCAGACATAATCTCTTTCCCATATTGGACTCAGAGTTTAAGTAGTAGGGGGAAAGTGTACCGAATTTCTATTTTATAGATCAATCAATCATAATCCTTGAGCACTTACTGTGTGCAGAGCACTGTACAACAGAGTTGGTAGACACAATCCCTGCCCACAACGAAGCAGTGTGGCTTAGGTGAAAGTGCACAGGCTTGGGAGTCAGAGGTCATGGGTTCTAATACTAGATCCACCACTTATCAGCTGTGTGACTTTGGGCAAGTCACTTCACTTCTCTGTGCTTCAGTTACCTCATCTGTAAAATGGGGATTAACACTGAGCCCACCCTATGTGGGACAATTTGATTGCCTTGTATCTACCCCAGTGCTTAGAACAGTGCTTGGCACATAGTAAGCGCTTAGCAAATACCATCATTATTATTATTATTATTATTATTATTATTATATTATTATTATTCATGAGCTAATAGTCTGGAGGATGAGAAAACTGAGGCCCCAAGAAATTAAGTAACTTGACCAAGTGCTCTTTCCACTAGTCCAGGTAATGATAATAATAACTGTGGTATTTAATAATTATGGTATTAATTACGTACTTACCATGTGCCAGGCCCTGTACTAAGCACTGGGGAGGATACAAGCTAATTGAGTTGGACACAGTCCCTGTCCCACCCAGGGCTCACAGTCTCAATATTCCAAGCACTGTACTAAGTGCTGGGGGTAGATACGGCTTGTACTTCCTAAGCGCTTTGTACTTCCCAAGCGCTTAGTACAGTGCTCTGCACAGAGTAAGCGCTCAATAAATACGATTGAATGAATGAATACAGGATACTCTCATCCTTCATAGGGCTCATAGTCTAAGTAGGAGGAAGAACAAGTACTGAATCCCTATTTTGCAGTTGAGGGAATTGAGGCACAGAAAAAGAATTACATTTATTTGTTCATTTAATCATATTTACTGAGTGCTTACTGTGTGCATAGGCACTAAGCACTTGGGACAGTACAATACAACAGAGAGACAGAGTCCCTGCCTACAATGAGTTCACAGTCTAGAGCTCAAGTCTACATGACTTGCCCCACGGTCACACGGCACGTAAGTGGAAGAGCCAGGATTAGAACCCAGGGCCTCTTACTCCCAGGCTCATGCTCTTTCCAGGAGGCCAGACTGCTTTCCTTACTCCCCTGTCCCTCACAGCACTTATGTACAGATACACTCATGTACAGATCCTTAAGCTCCGTTGCCTTCCTTATCTGTAATTGACTTCCACATCTTTCTCCCGTAGTAGATTTTTAAGTCCTTGAGGGCAGGAATCCTGTTTACTTACTCTTTAGTTCTCTCCCAAGCTCTTAATACAGCACCCCGAATACAGAAAGCACTTAATAGCATCCCTCTGACTGATTGAGAGACCCAAAGAATTAGTCAACGTGATCCCTGCCCTCAAGCAGTTGACAATCTAGTTGGGAAGAGTTATGGATTCTCCAAACTCCCATAATGTGGCTTCCATTTACACTGCTTTGCGAGCTTCAAGGAGACCAGCCGAAAACAGGCGGTGACAACTAGGAAGGGGGCCTGGGAATGCCATGCCCGCCAGATCTCTATGTGGCACGGGGGACTCAGAGAATTATTCCCCCAGATTGACTCTGGACTCGAACCATCTGGAAAACTGAGGTCCTATGGCATAACACCGAGTACTAGAACAAGAGAGGCGTTCCAAAAGCCCAAGTCCTAAAGCAGACAATAAAAATTTAAGCTGTGGTCAGTTTGCCTTCTTTTCATTAGGTTCTCAGAGCCTAAGCATGCATACATTTAGTCTTCCCCAAGGAGATTATAACAAACAAATAAATAGCTACTGTTCCTCACAATCCCAAGGATGGGAATCTGTAGAGGCAAATGTGCCTCAAAAGAATGAAAATTCAATTTCATAATGCCATTATTTCTATTCTGAAGGAATGCTAGGAAAATTATGGCTTTAAATTTATAACATAAGCATGCGCAGGAAAGAATTTATGCTTCCCTTCCTCACGCAGTTTCAATTTTCCTTTTGGATTTACAACATTTGGTGTGGTGCTGTTAAATATGTTTATGCATTAATTTTCTGCTCCGTTTCCAACTCCACGTCGGGATCAAGCCAGAATCGGAGATGCTGAACTATTTTCCCACACCTCCTCACGCCAAGTCCTAAAATATACAATTTAATTCTTTCACCAATTGTTGCAAATTGACCAAAATACTGAGTTTATTTTCCTAGCTGAATTTATCTTTGTTCATCAGGAAGAGCCAAACACATGAGGCCTTCATCCTTGGCCTGCCTCAAAGCTCAAGGATGATCACAGTATTGGCGGCACTACCGCTCTGCCTTATCAAAATAACTCCAGCCTTCTTGTTCAATCACAGAGCTTCCCCAAGGGCTAAACACTTCTACCGCTGTTTGTACTTAAGTCAACAGAAACAAGTGGCCTGCACTACCTTTGCTCTTGCTATTCCGCTGCAAGGGTGGTAGGAATGATTAACTGTTTCTAAACCCACTACTTAAGCCTCTCAGCTGATGTTTCCCTCTCTCCCACCACCCAGATTGAAATTCAGGAAGCCAGAGCTTTTCTCTCACACAAGTGCAATGCTCCTTATCAACTTGTCAGCATGAAAAGAATTACTCACAGCTTAGAGTATAAATCATCTCGGGATCATATAAACAAATACCTCTCTCACTACTTAATACAAACAATTGCTTGGGAAGGGTTTTTTTATGGTGGGAGGAGTGTGCGGATGGGGAAATTCTTTCACTGCAATACTACTACACTTGAAAGAAACCTTTTAAAATAACCCTTCTGATCCACTAGTGAAGAGTGTTTGAATGATCAAAAAGAAAGAGAAAAAAAATCACCAAAACGCATACAAAGAGGCAGAAATAAAACCAATAGCAGAACAAACCTTCAGATACTCTGCTTAAAGAAAGGAAATGAGTGTAATACGTGAAAGGTGGTGTCTATGCCCAGGCTTCAGTTATGCAACCAAAATACTGGAAATGCAAACATTTCAAATAAACCCAAGTTTAATTTTTTTTTAATACGGCCACGTTAAACACGTGAATATTAGGTTCAGATTATGTTGTTGCACATCTTGGGAAAGTTAAAGAGTTACTTTCATTCTTCTAATCTATTTTTGTATATTACATTCTCTCTTCCCTCACAAGAGCAATTTCCAGTGGTAGGAAGACAATCTAAACATTGTGATCACTGCATTCTATTAAAAAAGCTTCTGTTTAGTTTTGGTCACAAACCACGAGCACACAAACGTTAAATGAAAGACATACATTTTCAGAAGACCATTTAAAATCAACTTTAATTATTATTTTTAAAAGTGCTTAGATGGAAACACTATACAGCTAACATGCTAAAAATGTTTCAAAGCAACCTTGGTATTTGAGAATGGAATCTGTAAAACTCCTGTTTGGAATAAAACTTCCAAGCCAATTTGCTTCTTGGAAAACTGGTAGGACCTGGTCTACAGTTCTTCTATACTAGTTGATGCGATCTAAAGTAAGAACAGAATTGGCCTTCAAAAACATGACAACCAATGGATTACATATCAAAGGCCTTTTTTTTTTAAAAAAAAAAACAAACCAAAAACAAAACAACCCACCACCACTACCTCAGCTGTCACAGTGTTACACTGGAGTAGGCAGCTGATAAATAAAAAAACTGAAATGAACTAATAAAGACTAAAGAAAAACACATAATTTAAAAGTTGCTATCAGTTTATTTGAACACTCATTTAGCAACTTAGCTTTGCCCTTAGGCTCTACAAGAATTCCTACAAAATTCCTGGGAGAAGCAGCGTGGCTCAGTGGAAAGAGCACGGGGTTTGGAGTCAGAGGTCATGGGTTCAAATCCCAGCTCCGACAACTGTCAGCTGTGTGACTTTGGGCAAGTCACTTAACTTCTCTGTGCCTCAGTTACCTCATCTGTGAAATGGGGATGAAGACTGTGAGCCCCCCCGTGGGACAACCTGATCACCTTGTAACCTCCCCAGCACTAAGAACAGTGCTTTGCACATAGTAAGCGCTTAATAAATGCCATCATTATTATTAATAGCTGAGGTCATTAAACTTGATTTATTGAAAAGTAAACTACTAAACAGGCTAATAACTTGTCTGAAATCACAAATTAATTCATTTAGTAGCACAGGTACATTTGGAATTCAAGAGAAGCAGAGTGGCTTAGTGGATAGAGCCCAGGCCTAATAGTCAGAGGCACAAGGGTTCTAATCCTAGATCCACCACTTGTCTGCTGGGTGACATTGGGCAACTGTCACCCATTGCCCGGGGATGGGTTCATTCAGGAATATATATATATATATATATATATATATATATATGTGTGTGTGTGTGTGTCTGTGTGTGTGTGTGTGTGTGTGTGCGTGTGTGTGTGTAGAGAGGGGGAGGGAGAGAGAGGGGGAGGGAGAGAAAGAGAGAGAGAGAGAGAGAGAGAGGACGGAAAGCCTGAGTTTCATACAAAATTTATTCTGCGAGGCCAATTGAATTATTTAATTAGTTTGGACGCAGTAAATTGAACCTCCCTTTTGAGAGGAATAAGATTATTTAGTGATATTAGACCTTCCCTATGAGGAGGAATATACTTATATGTTATTTGCGCTTGGCAGAACCCCCAGGTCCCACCCAGGAGGAATTCACTTAGGGTTTGTTGGCACGTGGTGAGGTGGCGAGCTCCCACCCATGATCACTTCCCACTGGGGAAGAATCCACTTATTCGTTACCCACAAGTGGTGAGGCGGCTAGCTCTCACCCACGTGCACTTCCCACTCGGGAGGAATCCACTTATGCGTTACACACCTGTGGTGAAACGCCTGGTTTCCAACTCCACGAGGATTCAGCGGGACGGGACATTCACCCATCCCACGGTTCCTCTCTTGGTGCAGGCAGAGCGGGCATCTCACGCTCCGGGCAGAGGAGACCTACAGGTCTCCATCCACTACACAGAAGTTCAGAGGCCGCAAAAATTTATCACCTGTGCTCCTAGCCCATTTCAGCTTCCGCTCTCCCCCCCAACCCTATACCTAATTTGATTGGCACGGGGATGAAGGACACCTTCTATAATCCCGGTTTGGGCTGTCAATCTAGCAGTTTTGGTTGTGGAGGCGGTATCCCATCCACACTTCCCAGTTCCACCTGCTGGCACGGGGGTCAAAATATAGCATTTGAGATGGTAGGTATGCCGAGGTCACTTCACTTCTCTGTGCCTTAATTACCTTAACTGTAAAATGGGAATTAAGAATTTTAGTGCTTAGAACATAAGCGCTTAACAAACACCATCATCAATTAAAACTGTGAGCCTCAAACAGGATATGGACTGTGTCCAACTTGATTAGCTTTTATCTACCCCAGTGCTTAGTATAGTGCCTGGCTCATAGAAAGCACTGAACAGGCACCATAAAAAAAAAGAGATATTTACTTCCACTTTGGTACTGCCTTGGAAAACTGCTTCACTGAGTGCTTTTTCATAAAATGTTTAGGAAATCAGGCACCAAAATTTCATCTTATGTAACTTTAGTAACATTATAGAGACTTGAAGAGCAGAACAGAAATGCACACCGATTTCAAGAAATGTTAGGAGAAAACTGTTCCTTGTTTACCAGCTCAGATACTGCTGAGGTCAAGAGTGACAGGTTAAGAGACTGAATATTTTTGTCCAGATTTATTCACCTAAACAAAATATATACATAGTCTTCAGTTACAACATATGTTCCCTTTACATGATCTGGATTTTAAAAGATGGAAGCACCTCCAATGCTATAATGTGACGATTGAGTTTTTGCAGAAACCTTCAATCAAGAAAACTCACATTGGACAACTCATCCCATGTCCAATGCTGTGCATCTCTGCACAACTGTTTCTTCCACCTCACTACACTGTTCCGGGCAATGCACATTGTCTGCTGTCATATTCTATCCAAAACATGTAGTGAAACCACACGTTCTAGCTGGAATGAGGGCTTTGGGAATATTTGTCCCACAACACAAGTCAGTTCTGGATATAACAAGATCCACAAGTTTGGCAGAACTGGATTTGGTTGTGCATATACACGTGGTGGTGGGTTTTTTTTTTTTCATCATGATATTTGTTATACCAATGTGCCAAATGTACCAAACACTGATACAAGTCAATCAGTGTTAATTGTAAGCTGAAGCACAAATCTATATCATACAGTTTTGGGTGTTTTTGCTGCTTTTCTGCACATACGGTTCTGCCATAATTGTCGGACACTGTCGACAGTGCAAGCCTGTTGATGCAGCAAGTGCACTGTGGTGTTGAAGAAATGGATTATATGCAAGGCGTAGTGGATACAACACAGGCCTGGGAGCCAGGAGGTCATGAGTTCTAATCTCAGCTCCACCATGTTTCTGCTGTGTGGCCCTGGACAAATCATTTCGCTTCTCTGGGCTTCTGTTCCCCTCATCTGTAAAATGGGGATTGAGACTGTGAGCCCCATATGAAACAGGGCCTGTTTCCAACCTGATTTGCTTGTATCCACCCCAGCGCTTAGTACAGTGCCTGGCACAAAAGTGCATAACAAATGCCGTAATCATTATTATTGAGTGCATATGTGTGTTTATGGAATAGGAGAGTACTCCAATGCAATTTCCCTGTTTTTCCTATGTTTGGGAAAGTTGTGTACATTTAAATATGGCAAAATAACAATGAGTGGCAAGGATATAAAGCATTCTGCAAGCGGTGAACATAATCACATAGGAATGCATTTTTATTGACAAATGAAAATTGGAATCATTTCTCCCTTAGTCCATTAATCCTCAATGAATCCGTGATTGACTAAATATGATTTTCCCATAACACTAGGATCTTTGAGAAAACTATTGCACTATAGCAAAAATGAGTAGAGGTAGACTCCAGTTCTGAATGACCACAACATGGTAAAATCCAAGGATTTGTCATGCAGTAATTGATGATGTAGCCCAAGACCAATAAACCCTGCACTTAAATGACATCTCTTTGAAAAGGGACAGGCTTTCCCAAAGATGGTATATCCAACACCTACTTTTTTGTGAGCTTTTCTCCATAAGGTAATATTCTCCCCAGGCCTTAGTAGAGTGCTTTGCACACAGTAAGTGCTCAATAAATATTGTTGATGATGACTGATAAGACTGTTTACCTTTTCTCAGTAGCTGGAGGTTCACACCCAATCTTGCCAGTTCATAAGTACCAGTGCTTTCCATGAGGATGACTTCGGACTTCATTTTCATCAGTGTGTTCCAATTTTAAGTTTGGTGAGATTGACACTATTTAGGGGATCTTTCCAATGCCTGCCCCTTTTGGAAAGGAAGCAGTGTGTTCCAAATTAAGGGTGCTCAGATATCAGGGTGGCACTGAATACCATTACTACCTCATCGGTGGTTAAACAATCTCTATCCAGGTTGCCAGCTAGCACAGGACTTGAATTGAGCGTAGAGTGCACCTCATCATCAGCCAGATAGGCACCTGAATTATTTCTTTTTCTGGCCATTATGATAGGTCGTGATAAACCATCTAATCTTCCTGTGACCAGGAGCGTTCTCTGTGAAATGGTAGAATCGGGGTAGAGGTGTATTCTGTGACCATGAAACCGAATATCTCTGTGCACCTTCTACCCCAGAAAATACTGTCAGCTCCTGCTTCTGGCCACTGTATCAGCTCCTTTTCATACAGGGGCTTCTGCGGGGCCGGTCCTGTTTGATAATTGTTCAATGAGAGCCTCTCCCACCATTTATGGGGTCTCCTAGAACTACCATCTTGATTTCCACAATTAAACCTCACCCCAAGTAACTGCATTTTTCTTGATACACAGAGACCTGTCAATGATGACGGTCCACTACTTTAAAGGCTTCTCTTCGCTTGGCTGAAATTGGAAACTTAAAATGAAATTACTCTTAAATTTGCTCTTTGTAGACTGGTAAGCCTAAATGTATTGTGTTTATTGGGGGAGAACAGGCAGATTTTTTTTAAATCATCAGTCACCATCGACAGTATTTACTGAGTGCTTACAACATGCAGAGGATTGTACTAAAGCACTTGGGAGAATATAATAAAACATTTTTAAAGGATTAAAGAAGCAGAAGGTGATCATGGCTAATGCTTTGTTAGTAACGACACCCTGAAACCCAGCAAAATACACCCAGAACAGCCTCTATTAACAACAGGTTGGGAGGGGTAGCCAATCCAGAGTTCAGGAAGACTGTGTGGAGCCACAAAAGTGGAATTCAAAAGGACTGAGGAGTCATCAATTCATTAATAGTATTTACTGGGCACTTACCTTGCCCAGAGTACTTTACTAACTGCTGAGGAGAGCATAACAGCAACAGGAACCAAAGCAGCTAACCATTACCAGGAGATATTGTCATAAAGAAGAGAATAATAAAAAGAAGAATTATCGTATTTAAGTGCTTACTATGTGCCAGGCACTGTACTAAGAAGCAAATCAGGTTGGACGCAGTCCCTGAACCATGTGGGGTTCACAGTCGCAATTATCATTTTACAGATGAGGTAACAGGCACAGAGAAGTGAGGCTACTTGCCCAAGGTCACACAGCAGACAAATGGCAGAGCTGGGATTAAAACCCATGACCTTCTGGCTCCCAGGCCTGTGCTCTATCCACGAAACCATACTACAAAGTCCAAGAATAAAAACCTTGATATACTGTAAGCTCCTTGTGGGCAGGAAATGTGTCTACCAGCTCTCTTGTACAGTCCTCTCCTATGTAATTCTATTTATTCTGATGGTTTTGACACCTGTCTACATGATTTGTTTTGTTGTCTGTCTCCCCCTTCTAGACTGTGAGCCCACTGTTGGGTAGGGACTGTCTCTATATGTTGCCAACTTGTACTTCCCAAGCACTTTGTACAGTGCTCAGCGCATAGTAACTGCCCAATAAATATGATTGAATGAATGAATGAATACAGTGCTCTGTATACAGTAAGTGCTCAACAAATACCTCTGATGCGTTAATTAGTTTTAAAAAAAAAATCCAGCAGCAGCAGCCATTAACCCTGAGGGTGCCACCTAGAGAAGAAAGCTCAGGACCATCTATCAGTTTTGAAGACAATGGGTACTGATTATACAGTGCTCAGAGGGGATCTGCAAAACAAAGAGACCCTCTCCCCAAAATGGGCAGGTCACAGGGCCGCCAGGAGAAGAAAAAAGTCATGGTGTGTGATGGGCCAATTCAAAGTTTCTAAAGGTATACGTGACGTGCCAGCAATCCTTGGGACACTTTTCTCAATGGTATTTTTCAACAGCTTACTATGGGCCAGACACTTTACTAAGCACTGGGATAATTAATAATAATAATAATAATAATAATAATAATAGCATTTATTAAGCGCTTACTATGTGCAAAGCACTGTTCTAAGCACTGGGGTGGTTATCAATCAATCAATCAATCGTATTTATTGAGCGCTTACTATGTGCAGAGCACTGTACTAAGCGCTTGGGAAGTACAAATTGGCATCACATAGAGACAGTCCCTACCCAACAGTGGGCTCACAGTCTAAAAGGCGGAGACAGAGAACAGAACCAACCATACCAACAAAATAAAATAAGTAGGATAGAAATGTACAAGTAAAATAAATAAATAAATAAATAGAGTAATAAATATGTACAACCATATATACATATATGCAGGTGCTGTGGGGAAGGGAAGGAGGTAAGACGGGGGGATGGAGAGGGGGACGAGGGGGAGAGGAAAGAAGGGGCTCAGTCTGGGAAGGCCTCCTGGAGGAGGTGAGCTCTCAGCAGGGCCTTGAAGGGAGGAAGAGAGCTAGCTTGGCGGAGGGGCAGAGGGAGGGCATTCCAGGCCCGGGGGATGACGTGGGCCGGGGGTCGATGGCGGGACAGGCGAGAGCGAGGTACAGTGAGGAGATTAGTGGTGGAGGAGCGGAGGGTGCGGGCTGGGCAGTAGAAGGAGAGAAGGGAGGGGAGGTAGGAGGGGGCGAGGTGATGGACAGCCTTGAAGCCCAGGGTGAGGAGTTTCTGCTTGATGCGCAGATTGATCGGTAGCCATTGGAGGTTTTTGAGGAGGGGAGTAATATGTCCAGAGCGTTTCTGGACAAAGATAATCCGGGCAGCAGCATGAAGTATGGATTGAAGTGGAGAGAGACACGAGGATGGGAGATCAGAGAGAAGGCTGGTGCAGTAGTCCAGACGGGATAGGATGAGAGCTTGAATGAGCAGGGTAGCGGTTTGGATGGAGAGGAAAGGGCGGACCTTGGCAATGTTGCGGAGCTGAGACCGGCAGGTTTTGGTGATGGCTTGGATGTGAGGGGTGAATGAGAGAGCGGAGTCGAGGATGACACCAAGGTTGCGGGCTTGTGAGACGGGAAGGATGGTAGTGCCGTCAACAGAGATGGGAAAGTCAGGGAGAGGACAAGGTTTGGGAGGGAAGACAAGGAGCTCAGTCTTCGACATGTTGAGCTTTAGGTGGCGGGCGGACATCCAGATGGAGATGTCCTGAAGGCAGGAGGAGATGCGAGCCTGGAGGGAGGGGGAGAGAGCAGGGGCAGAGATGGAGATCTGGGTGTCATCAGCGTAGAGATGATAGTTGAAGCCGTGGGAGCGAATGAGGTCACCAAGGGAGTGAGTGTAGATTGAGAACAGAAGGGGACCAAGCACTGAACCTTGGGGAACCCCCACAGTAAGAGGATGGGAGGGGGAGGAGGAGCCTGCAAAAGAGACTGAGAAAGAACGACCGGAGAGATAAGAGGAGAACCAGGAGAGGACGGAGTCTGTGAAGCCAAGGTCAGATAGCGTGTTGAGGAGAAGGGGGTGGTCCACAGTGTCAAAGGCAGCTGAGAGGTCGAGGAGGATTAGGACAGAGTAGGAGCCGTTGGATTTGGCAAGCAGGAGGTCATTGGTGACCTTTATAAGGTTATAAGGTGATCCTCTCCTCCTCGTCCCCCTCATCCCCCCATCTTACCTCCTTCCCTTCCCCACAGCACCTGTATATATGTATATATGTTTGTACATATGTATTACTCTATTTATTTATTTTACTTGTACATATCTATTCTATTTATTTTATTTTGTTAATATGTTTGGTTTTGTTCTCTGTCTCCCCCTTCTAGACTGTGAGCCCACTGTTGGGCAGGGACTGTCTCTATATGTTGCCAACTTGTACTTCCCAAGCGCTTAGTACAGTGCTCTGCACACAGTGAGCGCTCAATAAATACGATTGATTGATCAGGTTGTCCCACGGGGGGCTCACGGTCTTCATCCCCATTTTACAGATGAGGTCACTGAGGCACAAAGAAGTGAAGTGACTTGCCCAAAGTCACACAACTGACAATTGGCAGAGCCGGGATAGATACGGCTAATCAGGTTGGACACATTCCATGTCCCACTGGGGGCTCACGGTCTTAATCTGAGGTGCAGAGAAGTGAAGTGATTTGCCCAAGGTCTCACAGCAGACAAGGGGCATAGCTGGGATTAGAACCAGACCCTCAGACCTATGCCCTAACCTCTAGGCCATGCTGCAGCTCTTTGGACTTTCCTAGAGCTATCAATCAGTGCACTTAGTGCACTGCTAGAAGGTGAGCCCACTGTTGGGTAGGGACTGTCTCAAGCGCTTAGTACAGTGCTCTGCACACAGTAAGTGCTCAATAAATACGATTGACTAATTGATTGCACCTCACTGCACTAAGTGCTTGGGACAGTACAATACAACCAAGTTGGTCAACTTGTTCTCTGCCCACCAGGAGTTTACAGTCTAGAAGGGGAGACAAACATTAATGCAAATGAACAACGGAAATATATATGTAAGATACACTAATTTAACCTCAGTTCAACCTCGTCTTTTGGACGAATTTAAGTGTCGGAAATCACTGCTGGCTGGGAGCTGTCACGCTGCCCAAGGAGATTATTGTCATCATTTTCTCAAAAACGGGAAGTCTCACATTTTCCAGGTTACCTTCAGCACAGCTAGTCTGAATCATTTCACTACATGTTGGGGATGTACCTTCTGACTTCTGTCTTTCATTTAGCGATCTGCCTCTTGTTTTTTTTTTTTTTTTCTGAAGTTCTATGGTCCTGTCTGTGGTTTGTTTCATGCTACTAATACAACTGTTGTGTTTATGCTCCCTCTGCTCTAATGGAATGGTTAGCATTTCTCTCAGTTTCAAAAACCCTGCATAGTGATGGAATACCGATCCTGTTGATGGTTGGGGATCAATTAGTGTTAACCAATAGACAAATCCGAACAGTGAGGAAATTATATTTATGAAAAGCAGCTCAGCATCTGACACTTATTCACTTGACAAAGGCCAGAGGGACCAAATTCTGGGAAGTTCTTTCTTTGGGGGATTTTTTTTTTTTCAAACTAAGGAACTGTTTATATGATGAATGAAATACTTATCCTCATTTGGAAAACTTGAATTTCATTTCATTTCACTTCCAAGAGGGAGCTGTGCCTTTCGTTCTAAGGTGTTAAATCATCTCTCTCACCTTACACTTTGACATCATCGCTCCCTTCTTCAAATCCCTCTCCTGGCTGCCCATAACCTCAGTAGCAGATTAAAGTTACTTATTCCTGGCTTCAGGTTTTTCATCACCCTCTCTTTGGTCTATTATGAGCCACACTTTGCTCACCTCTTCTCCCCCAGTAGGAGAGTATGGAAGTCATAACTATTTCTATCCTTGCCAACTTCTTTGCAGATATTAAGCAGTTTAATTTTTGAGAGGCTCGTGTCACAGTTTTTGCAGAATACTTGGTACTTAATGCTGCCTACTTTAACAACCTCCCTGGCACTCACTAGACTTTAAGCTCCCCCTTTTAGACTGTGAACCCACTGTTGAGTAGGGACTGTCTCTATATGTTGCCAACTTGTACTTCCCAAGCGCTTAGTACAGTGCTCTGCACACAGTAAGCACTCAATAAATACGATTGATTGATTTAAGCTCATTGTGGGCAGGGAACGGGTCTGCCAATTCTGTTGTAATAATAATGATGGCATTTGTTAAGCACTTACTATGTGCAAAGCACTGTTCTAAGCGCTGGGGAGGATACAAGGTGATCAGGTTGTCCCACGTGGGGCTCACAGTCTTAATCCCCATTTTACAGATGAGGTAACTGAGGCACAGAGAAGTTAAGTGACTTGCCCAAAGTCACACAGCTGACAATTGGCGGAGCTGGGATTTGAACCCATGACCTCTGACTCTCAAGCCCGTGCTCTTTCCACTGAGCCACGCTGCCTCTACCTTCTCAAGCACTCAGTACAGTGCTCTGCACACAGTAAGCACTCAATAAATACCAGTGATTGATTAATTACAATCATTTTAGACCCATCAAATGCATTTTGTGCCTATTTGGAATGAGGATGCCAGCTCCCCTTAGGCAAGTATCACCAGTTAGCAGCCTTCTCTTAATTCATTCAATCTACTTGGAGAAGTGGACAGAGCACAGGCCTCGGAGTCAGAAAGTCATGGGATCCTTCATTCATTCAATCGTATTTATTGAGCGCTTACTGTGTGCAGAGCACTGTACTAAGCATCTGGAAAGTACAACTCCGCAAAAAAGAAAGGCAATCCCTGCCCATAACAGGCTCACAGTCTAGAATTCTAATCCCGGCTCTACCACTTGTCTGCTGTGTGGCCTTGGGCAAGTCACCTAACTTTTCTGGCCTCAGTTACCTCCTCTGTAAAAGGGGGTTAAAGGCTGGGAGCCCCATACAGGTCAGAGACTGTGTCCAACCTGCTTAACGTGCATTTACCCCAGGGCTTAGAACAGTGCTTGGCACATAGTAAGTGCTTAACAAGTACCATAATTACTGTTATTTATTGAGTGCTTACTGTGTGCAGAGCACCATACTAAGCATCTGGAAAGTACAACTCAGCAACAAAGAAAGACAATCCCTGCCCATAACAGGCTCACAGTCATCATCATCAATCGTATTTATTGAGCGCTTACTGTGTGCAGAGCACTGTACTAAGCACTTGGGAAGTACAAATTGGCAACATATAGAGACAGTCTCTACCCAACAGTGGGCTCACAGTCTAAAATTCTAATCCCGGCCCTACCACTTGTCTGCTGTGTGGCCTTGGGCAAGTCACCTAACTTTTCTGGCCTCAGTTACCTCCTCTGTAAAATGGGGTTTAAGGCTGGGAGCCACATACAGGTCAGAGACTGTGTCCAACCTGCTTAACTTGTATTTACCCCAGGGCTTAGAACAGTGCTTGGCACATAATAATGATAATAATAATAATAATGGCATTTATTAAGCAACTTACTATGTCCAAAGCACTGTTCTAAGCGCTGGGGGGATACAAGGTGATCAGGTTGTCCCACTTGGGGCTCACAGTCATAATCCCATTTTACAGATGAGGTAACTGAGGCACAGAGAAGTTAAGTGGCTTGCCCAAGGTCCCACAGCTGACAAGTGGCGGAGCCGGGATTCGAACCCATGACCTCTGACTCCAAAGCCCGGGCTCTTTCCACTGAGCCACGCTGCTTCTCCAATAGTAAGTGCTTAACAAGTACCATAAT
The DNA here is from genome assembly GCF_015852505.1 of Tachyglossus aculeatus. Taxonomy (NCBI): domain Eukaryota; kingdom Metazoa; phylum Chordata; class Mammalia; order Monotremata; family Tachyglossidae; genus Tachyglossus; species Tachyglossus aculeatus. The sequence goes on from NC_052069.1 coordinate 84,462,832, forward strand.
TACTGTTATTTATTGAGTGCTTACTGTGTGCAGAGCACCATACTAAGCACTTGGGAGAGTACAATACAACAACAGACACATTCCCTGCCCACAACAAGCTCTGGAAACTACCTGAACCCCTGCAGCCGCTCAGTGGAAAGAGCCTGGGCTTTGGAGTCAGAGGTCGGGGGTTCAGATCCCGGCTCCGCCACTTGTCAGCTGTGTGACTTTGGGCAAGTCACTTCACTTCTCTGGGCCTCAGTTCCCTCATCTGTAAAATGGGGATGAAGACTGCGAGCCCCAAGTGGGACAACCTGATTACCTTGTATCTACTCCAGCGCTTAGAACAGTGCTTTTCACATAGTAAGCACTTAACAAATACCAACATTATTATTATTATTATTATTATTATTATTTTGGCCTAGTGGAGAAAAAGGACCAAAACCAGCATGGAGCATACCTTCTCTCCCATCCCACCCACCACTCCCTAGTCCCACTTCTAGTTTTTCAAATGCTGGCTACATCAGTAGAAAAGGCAGCAGGTGAATCAATCTTTGCAACATGCCAACTCAGGAAGTTCTGATGGTCCAAAAAGAAAGCTAATATGATATTTAATGACCAGATGCCTTTAGGAGAGAGAGCTTTTGTTATTTATTCACTCTCAGTGTGGGGTTTGTTTTAAGAGACTCTCAGGTTCCATTATATTCCATTATATCCATTATATCCAGGTTCCATATATTCCATATATTATATATTGAGAAGCAGCGTGGCTCAGTGGAAAGAGCAGGGGCTTTGGAGCCAGAGGTCATGGGTTCAAATCCCAGCTCCACCAACTGTCAGCTGTGTGACTTTGGGCAAATCACTTCACTTCTCTGTGTCTCAGTTACCTCATCTGTAAAATGGGGATTAAAACTGTGAGCCCCCCATGGGGCAACCTGATCACCTTGTAACCTCCCCAGCGCTTAAAACAGTGCTTTGCACATAGTAAACACTAAACAAATACCATTATTATTATTATTATATTCTGCAATTTTCAAGTTTAGCATATAAAATCCATTGGTTTGTTCCCCAAATTAAGGAGAAAACATCACTCCTCAAAAGAAATTATTAGCCTTTTATTTTTCTGTTTTTAGATGTTACTGGGGAATGGAATAAACTCCTTCGATTTTCCCTAATGAAAAAGAATATAAGCAATGCTATATGGGTCCAGCCAATGGTCTAACCAGACAAGTACTAGTAGCATTAATGATAAGTGCTTTGCACATAGTAAGCGCTCAACAAATACCATAATTATTACTATTATTATGTCCCAAGCATTGAACTAAGGTCTGGGACAGATACAAGCTAAGCATGACCCTAGACTGTGAGCCCGTTGTTGGGTAGGGACCGTCTCTATATGTTGCCAACTTGTACCTCCCAAATGCTTGGTACAGTGCTCTGCACACAGAAAGCGCTCAATAAATACGGTTGAATGAAATGAATGAATGTCCCACATGGGGCTCACAGTGGTACCAAAAGATGGGTACACTAGGCTGGCTGTCCTCATATTTCACTCTAGCAACATTACCCTTGGCCCAGACCTTACAATATATAATCTTAATATTAAATGCTACTACAATCCTATTCTGCCTCCTCCCTTCAAGGTCCTACTGAGAGCTCACCTCCTCCAGGAGGCCTTCCCAGACTGAGCCCCTTCCTTCCTCTCCCCCTCGTCCCCCTCTCCATCCTCCCATCTTACCTCCTTCCCTTCCCCACAGCACCTGTATATATGTATATATGTTTGTACATATTTATTACTCTATTTATTTATGTATTTATTGTACTTGTACATATCTATTCTACGTATTTTATTTTGTTAGTATGTTTGGTTTTGTTCTCTGTCTCCCCCTTTTAGACTGTGAGCCCACTGTTGGGCAGGGACTGCCTCTATATGTTGCCAATTTGTACTTCCCAAGCGCTTAGTACAGTGCCCTGCACACAGTAAGCGCTCAATAAATACGATTGATGATTGATGAAGTAGCAGAGGAGCAGCATGGCCTTGTGGGAAAAGTACCGTCCTGGGAGTCGATCAGTGGTACTGCTGAGCACTTACTATGTGCAGAGCACTGTATTAAGCACTTGGGGGGACCTAAATAATAATCCTGGCTCCACCACTTGCCTGCTGTGTAGCTTTGGGCAAGTCACTTAGCTTCTCTGGGCCTCAGTTTCCTCATCTGTAAAATGGACGTTCAATCCCTGTTCTCCCTCATACTTGGACTGTGAGCCCCATAATAATAATAATAATAATGATGGCATTTGTTAAGTGCTTACTATGTGCAAAGCACTGTTCTAAGCGCTGGGGAGGGGAAACAAGGTAATGGGGTTGTCCCATGTGGGGCTCACAGTCTTCATCCCCATTTTCCAGATGAGGTAACTGAGGCTCAGAGAAGTTAAGTGACTTGCCCAAGGTCACACAGCAGACTTGTGGCGGAGCCGGGACTCGAACCCACGACCTCTGACTCCAAAGCCCGGGCTCTTTCCACTGAGCCACGCTGTTTCTCTATGAGCCCATGCGAGACGGGGACTGTGTCTGGCCTGATTAACTTCTGTCTACTCCAGTACTTAGAACAGTGCTTGAAACATGATAAGCACTTAACAAATACTACCATTATTATTACAATTAAGAAGAAGAGTACGTGCTTAACAAATACTAACATTATTATTACGATTAAGAAGAAGAGTAAGCGCTTAACAAATACTACCATTATTATTACGCTTATTAAGTAGAAGAGTATTTTAATTGGATCTGGTGCCTAGGTCAGACAATCTATAAATTGAATCTGGCCTCTACTAATAATAATAATGATGGCATTTATTAAGTGCTTACTATGTGCCAAGCACTGCTCTAAGTGCTGGGGGAGATACAAGGTAATCAGGTTGTCCCACTTGGGGCTCACAGTCTTCATCCCCATTTTACAGATGAGGCAACTGAGGCACAGAGAAGTTAAGTGACTTGCCCAAAGTCACACAGCTGACAAGTAGCGGAGCCGGGATTAGAACCCACGTCCTCTGACTCCCAAGCCCGGGCTCTTACCACTGAGCCACGCTGAGTAGTTCAGGCTTTGTTTCTATTTTAAAATCACACACTTTAACTACATGCATAGTATAACCACAGAAGAACAAGGAATGAAATCACTACTCTGTTGCTACTTTAGATCTTAATGGATTTGTTGGGAGTTATCTCCTTAAGCTATAAGAACGCTTTTATATGGGATAACTGTTTCTTTAAAGGGAAGATTAATGGAACTTTTCACAAAAACACCACTGAAAGGTTAATCTGATTCTGGGGGCTTCTAAATGGGGATCTCGTACACAGTGACCTAATATATGAGGGTAGTAATGGGTAAGAACACATCTTGATACCAGTAAAAGTTTTGGATGTTGAAAATGAGTTGCCTGTACTCCGCCACCTCCAGATGCTAGCAATTTTTACATTTGTTAAGCACTGATTATGTATCAGGCTCTGTACCAAGTGCTAGGGTGGATATTGGGTTGGACAGAGTTCCTGTCCCTCACTGGGCTCACAGTCTTAATCCCCATTATACAGATGAGGGAACTGAGGCATGGAGAAGTTAAGTGACTTGCCTAAGGTCACACAGGTGACAAGTGGCAGAGCCAGGATTAAAAAATTTGAGGGAAGGTGGTGTAGGCCTTCTGTAAACTGAAATTTGCTTCTCAAGCCCCTAACCTTGGGGCTATCCTCGGCTCATCTCTCTCATTCAACCCACATATTCAATTCATTCATTCAATCATACTTATTGAGGGCTTACTGTGTGCGGAGCATTGTACTAAGCACTTGGGAAGTACAATTCGGCAACATATAGAAACGATCCCTACCCAACAACGGGCTCATAGTCTACAAGGGGGAGACAGACAACAAAACAAAACATGTAGACAGACAAACCTTGTTGGGCCTACCTTCACGTCGCTACAATTCACCCTTCCTAATCCATCCAAACTGCTACTCCTCTGATCCAAGCACTAATCACATCCCACCTTGACTACTGTATCCGCCTCTTCACTGACTTCCTTGCCTCCCGTCTTGCTCCACTCCACTCCTTGCCTCACTCTGCTGCCCAATCATCTTCTAAAACCATGTCTCCCCACTCTTCAAGACCCTCCACAGCAAACAAAAACTCCTTATCAGTGGCTTTAAGGCATTCAATCAGCTTGTCCCCTCCTATCTTACCTCCCTTAATTTCTTACTACAGCCCAGCCAGCACACTTCACACCTCTACCTGCAGTTTGGTTGTTGTGCCTGATTTCATTTATCTATTCTATTTATTTTATTTTGTTAGTATGTTTGGTTTTGTTCTCTGTCTCCCCCTTCTAGACTGTGAGCCCACTGCTGGGTAGGGACTGTCTCTATATGTTGCCAACTTGTACTTCCCAAGTGCTTAGTACAGTGCTCTGCACACAGTAAGCGCTTAATAAATACAATTGATTGATTGATTGATTGATTTATCTCAGGCCAGACCCCTTTCCCATTACCTTCCTCTGGTATGGGACTCCCTCCACCTTCATTATAACTGACCATCCATCTTCCACCTTCAAAGCCGTATTAAAATCACATTTTCTAGAAGAGGCCTTCCAGACTAAGCTCTGATATCCCCTATTCCCTTTCCTTGTGCATTACCCTTGCATTTGGATTTGTGTCATTATTTATCCCGCCCTCAGCCCCACAGCACTTACATACATATTCCTAATTGATTTTGATGTCTATCTCTCCCTCTAGACTGTAAGTTCCTTGTGGGCAGGGAATGTGTCTGGCAACTCTGTTGACGTGTACTCTCCCCAGCGCTTAGTAAAATGATTGATTGATAAGAACTAGGAGCGGCCACCCAGATGAGAATGAGACATCCTTTCACAGGATGTATGTTGGGCCACCCAGGACTCAGAAAAAGTCTGGACCCTGTGATCAGTGCCTCTGAGGCTCACTCTAGCATAGTAGAAGTGGTTCATGAAGAAGCCTAGGGGATGCATAACTGCATGAGATTCTGCTACTTAAAAACCCTCTCCAATCCCTGCCCCGACTGAGCCCAGAGCAACCACAGTCCTAGACCCAGATCTGATTCCGAGAGCAGTGCACACACAGGATCAGATCCCTACAGAAGAATGCTCACCAAAACATCTTCCTCCCCAGTCCTCCGGCTTGGGACAGTTTCCCTCCTTTCTGGCTCCATCTTCTCCTTGCTCTTTGCCCAGTATCCCAATGTTTGCTTATTTTACCTCTATGGGCCTCAGTTTCACCCCGTTCTCTGGGTTTCAAATTTTACTGTTCATTCATTCATTCAATCATATTTATTGAGAGCTTACTGTGTGCACAGCACTGTACTAAGCGCTTGGGAAGTACAAGTTGGCAACATATAGAGACGGTCCCTACCCAACAACGGGTTCACAGTCTAGTGTGCACAGCACTGTACTACATGCTTCGGAAGCACAAATCAGCAACATATAGAGATGGTCCCTACCCAACAATGGGCTCACCTTTATCCTTTTCCTCTCACATCCCCAACAAAACCCAGAAAAAACTCACAGAATAAAAACACACACAGTGAGCTGATTCTGCTGACACCACAGCGGCTAATTCGCATTCGTGACCTGTCATTTTCTGCCAAGGTTACCTCCCTTCTGAGGACTGAACTACTGTAGGGTATCCATCACCACACACATGAGGATGATTATTTCTCAAAAACACTTACCTCTGTAGTGGTTCCAATGTCAGCAGACGGACTGCATGTGCTCGTATCCAGGGGCACTGTACCAACACTACTTCTAATTGGAGAGCTAGGAATAGGCCCTCCCATGGATTCGATATGCACTGAAGATTGATGTAGAACGCCTCTCTTTTGAATCTTATTCCAGACTTGACTCATGGTATCTGCTAGTTCATACAAGAGCTGAACCTGAAAATAAAAGAATGGGAAGTCAATCAATCAATCAGTCAAATTCATTGAGCACTTACTGTGTGCAGAGCACTGTACTAAGTACTTAGGAAAGTAAAACATAACAGAATTGGTAGACACATTCCCTGCCCAGGATGAGCATACAGTCTAAAGAGGGAGAGAGACGTTAATATAAATGAATAAATTAGAGATACATAAGTTCTGTGGGGCTGAGGGAGGGGTGAATTAAGGGTGTAGATCCAAGCACATGGGTGATGCATAAAGGAGTGGGAGATGAGGAAATGAAGGCTTAGGTGGGGAAGGCCTCTTGGAGGAGATGTGTTTTTTAATAAGGCTTTGAAGGTGGGGAGAGTGGTCATCTGTCAGATGTGAAAGCAGAGGCGATTCCAGGGCAGAGGCAGGGCGTGGGAGAGGAATCGGCAGCAAGTTAGATGGGATTGAGATTCAGTGAGAAGTTTGGCACTAGAGGAGTGACACGTACAGTGTAGATTGTAGCAGGAAATTAGAGATGTAAGGTAGGAGGGAGGTGGATGATTGAGTGCTATAAAGCCAATAGTAAGGAATTTTTGATTGATGCGGAGGTTCTTGAGAAGTGGGGAATGAAGGACTTAACGTCTCTGTAGAAAAGTGATCCAGGCAGTGGAGTGAAGTGTGCACTGAAATGGGGAGACACAGGAGGCAAGGAGGTCAGCAAGGAGGCTGAGGCAGTAACCAAGGCTGGATAGGAGAAGTGCTTGGATTCACGTGGTAGCAGTTTGGATGGAGAGAAAAGAGTGGATTGTATCAATGTTATGAAGGTTGAACCGACAAGATTTGGTGATGGATTGAATATGTGGGTTGAATGAGAGAGATGAATTGAGGATAAAGCCAAGGTTATGGGCTTGTGAGATGGGGAGAAGGTGATGCCATCTGCAATGATGGGATAGTCAAGCAGAGGACAGGGTTTGGCTGGGTTGTCTGTCTCCCCCTTCTAGACTGTGAATCCGTTGTTGGGTAGGGACCGTCTCTGTTGCCGATTTGTACTTCCCAAGGGCTTAGTACAGTGCTCTGCACATGGTAAGCACTCAACAAATACGACTGAATGAATGAATGGGAAGATAAAAAGTTCTGTTTTGGACATATTAAGTTTGAGGTGTTGGCGGGACATCCAAGAGGAGATGTCATTCATTCATTCATTCAATCATATTTATTGAGCACTTACTGTGTGCAGAGCACTGTACTAAGCGCTTGGGAAGTACAAGTCGGCAACACATAGAGACGGTCCCTACCCAACAGTGGGCTCACAGTCTAGAAGGGGGAGACAGAGAACAAAACATATTAACAAAATAAAATAAATAGAATAAATATGCACAAATGAAATAAATAAATAGAGTAATAAATGTCCTGAAGACAGGAGGAAATGCGAGACTGCAGAGAAGGACAGAGATCAGGGCCAGAGCTCTAGATTTGGGAATCAACCGCGTAGAGATGGTAGTTGAAGCTGAGGGTTTCGAAAGAGTTCTCCAAGGGAGTGGGTGTAGAAGGAGAATAGAAGGGGACCTGCAAGTCTTCAGACACGTCAGTTCCCGTTTTCAGAAGTACGTGAAACCAAAGTCGAATATAAGAATGAACCAGGAGGTGTCCTTCTTCTTCCCAGAGTCCCAGCTACGCAATTAACTAAGACGCTAACTGTGAGAAAGCCACCCAGATGCCCTGTACCACAGCTAGCTAAATTGAAGAACAGGAAGATGTAAGATGCCTCAGGCCTTCCTCATAACTAAGAACACATGACAATGGATCAAAAAAGGAAATGACATGCACTCCTTGGAAGAAGGGCTCTATACACATTCCGTGCATTTTTGAAAGGTGGTGCCGGAGTCGACTGTTGAGATTTTACAACAGCTTCAGCAGCTTCAGTGTGAAACATTAAGTGCATAAACACACAGGGGGAGTTCATAAACAAAAGATATGATACTAAAACTGTCATAAAATTACCCACGTAAATGCATTTGGTGCATTTTTATAAAGTAACATTTATACTTCTGAATGATTTTACTTGCTCATATTTTGTCTGCTCCTTGGTCAATCTCTTCTAGGAAAAAAAAAAAACCCACCCACAATGGAGCTCAGAAAACTCAGATCTACCACAATGCATGAAGCTGCTCTCGTAGATAAAGAGTATGTACAATTTTACTTATTATTCTCCTGAGATAGATCATTCCAATATTCAGAGAACATACTGTTTGGTCATACGTTGTTTGATTAAATTCTAAGATATTTACACAAGGTTTCATAAATAAGCATTAATCATGGAAATTGTATGACAATATATTGCCTTATACTATATAAAACAAGTCCAGAGAAAAATGCAAACACAGTATATAATCAGATCCACAGCTGGATACCATACTCTGCTTGCCATTATAAAAAACAAAATTCTCAGATTTATAAGAAGTTTCAGCCTGAGGACACATCCAGATGATGAAGCTGGTTTCTTATGTGGGCAGAACAGATGCAGAAACACTCCTGTCAATCCGTATTTGATATAAAACAGTACTTCTGTGTTTTTTCTGCTTTGTGTGATGAAGTCTCAAATCTCATGCCCTGTACTTTCTTAATAAATTAGCATGTTCAGATTTCATATAAATGCTTTTGATTTGTCTTTTGCAATCATGCAGATTTTTGTACTATCACAAACATTTTTGTTTGCAGCCTACTAGAGTACTAAAAAAAAATCCTATGTCATATTATGAAATAACTCCAATTCTCTCTTACTTTGAGGGGCACACAAATTCAGGCCCACAGACTACTGTGGATCAAAGATGATGTAAATTATTGGAATGTCATAGAGATGTAAATGTGCTTACAACACTGATGTCCACGAAATAATAATAATAGTAGTAATAGTAATAATAATAATACTGGAATGTATTAAGCGCTATATGCTAAAGCATTGCACTAAGCACTGGGGAAATACAAAGTAATCAGAATGGGGACTACTGAACACAATAAGGATTAAATGAGAAAAAAACTGAATTTATAAAGGATTACAAGGCATCACCATTTAAGGACAATATCTGTTGCCACAAAAGCAAAGTCAGGCTAATAACATGTGCAGAAGTGCAGCTATTATTTAGGTTTTGCTTCTCCAGATATTGCAAAGCTTTTCAATCACTCATATTTACTGAGCGCTTACTGTGTGCAGAGCACTGTAATCGCAGCTGGGAGAAAGCTTTTCATTATTATTCACTCATTCATTCAATCATATTTATTGAGTGCTTACTGGGTGCAGAGCACTGTACTAAGCACTTGGAAAGTACAGTTCGGCAAGAGACAATCCCTACCCAACAACGGACTCACAGTCTCTTCTAGGACTCTTCCATCACCTGAAGTGGCTAGAGAAAAAAACATTTCAGAACAAATGTTCCATCAGGACCCAACTAACGGACATGGGCTCACCAAGATGGGAATTGCTCTTTTGGAGCAAAAGCTGCAGAAAGACTGCAACTTTGCAGAAAGTGCATTCAGAGAGACCAAGAGCCACTTGGAAGTGGAAAACTTATTAACACGGTAAGGGGCATTCTTTGTGTGCCACAGAATGAAAAAGAACATACAGTCAAGTGTATTCTTTTCAATCCTCAGAAATGCCAGGACTAATAGAAACCCACACTCAGTCCAGTCCATTCATTCATTCAATAATAATAATAATAATAATAATAATAATAATAATAATGGTATTTGTTAAGCGCTTACTATGTGCCAAGTACTGTTCTACACACTGGGGTAAGTACAAGGTAATCAAGTTGTCCTATTTGGGGCTCACAGTCTTAATCCCCATTTTAAAGATGAGCTATCTGGGGCACAGAGAAGTTATGTGGCTTGCTTAACGTCACACAGTAGACAAGTGGTGGAGCCGAGATTAGAACCACGTCCTATGACTCCCAAACCCATGTTCTTTCCACTAAGCCACGCTGCTTCTCTTAAGCCAGGTAGCTTCTGTATTTATTGAGCGCTTACTGTGTGCAGAGCACTGTACTAAGCACTTGGGAGACACAGCATGGCTCAGTGGAAAGAGCCCGGGCTTGGGAGTCAGAGGTCGTGGGTTCTAAACCTGACTCCATCACTTGTCAGCTTTGTGACTTTGGGCAAGTCACTTCACTTCTCTGTGCCTCAGCTTCCTCAACTGTAAAATGGGGATTAAGACTGTGAGCCCCACATGGGACAACCCGATTACCTTGTATCTTTCCTAGCACTTAGAACAGTGCTCAGCACATACTAAGCGCTTAAGAAAATGTCATCATCATTATTATTATTATTCCGGTGTTTAGAAGCTGCAGTTCTTGAGGTTGCAGAGACTTCATCATGACCTATTCCACCCAAACTAAGCTCCCATCTTTGACCAGCTAAGTCCCAAACCTCCCATCCCTGGTCAGCTCCCTCCAGTACAACCCATTCCTCCACTCGGGCAGTTCCATCTCCAGTCCGGCTGCCCCACGACCCCATCCAAATGTGGCCTGTGGAATCCCCGCTCCATTGTGGGCAAGCTCCCCATTAGGCAAAAACTCCTCACCCTGGGCTTCAAGGCTGTCCATCCCCTCACCCCCTCCTACCTCACCTCCCTTCCTCTCCTTCTCCAGCCCAGCCCGCACCCTCCGCTCCTCTGCCGCTAATCTCCTCACTGTGCCTCGTTCTCGCCTGTCCCGCCGTTGACCCCCGGCCCACGTTATCCCCCTGGCCTGGAATGCCCTCCCTCCACACATCCACCAAGCTACCTCTCTTCCTCCTTTCAAAGCCCTACTGAGAGCTCACCTCCTCCAGGAGGACTTCCCAGACTGAGCCCCCTCCTTCCTCTCCCCCTCCCCACCCCTGCGCCTTACCTCCTTGCCCTCCCCACAGTACCTGTATATATGTATATATGTTTGTACGTATTTATTACTCTATTTATTTTACTTGTACATATTTATTCTATGTATTTTATTCTGTTAATATGTTTTGCTCTGTTGTCTGTCTCCCCCTTCTAGACTGTGAGCCCGCTGCTGGGTAGGGACCGTCTCCATATGTTGCCAACTTGTACTTCCCAAGCACTTAGTATAATGCTCTGCACACAGTAAGCGCTCAATAAATACGATTGAATGAATGAATGAATCCACGACCTGATCCCATCCAGTCAGAGAGATGTGACTTGCTTCAGATGATGCTGTCTCCTCTGCCATGCTCTTCAGATGGTCCGCACCTTACCCTACCTTTCCCAGACTCACATGGGGTCAGGCAGGACATAATAATAACAACAACAATAATAATAATTATGGCACTTGTTAAGCACTCGCTATGTGCCCAGCATAGTTCTAAGCACTGGGGTAGAAACAAGTTAATCCGGTTGGACACAGTCCCTGTCTCATGTGGGGCTCACAGTCTCAATCCTCATTTTACAGACAAGGTAACTGAGACCCTGAGACGGAAGTGACTTGCCCAAGGTCACAAAGCAGACATGAGGTGCAGCCAGGATTAGTCCTTCCAACTCTCAGGCCCATGCTCTATCCACTGAGCTGCCTTTTTCCCCCCAGTGCTGCCTTCATACCCTCTGATCTCCAAACTCCCTTTGCCACTTTCTCTTCCTTTGAAGCCCATGGTATCCTCCTTGCCCACCCTCTGCTAGTGGCCATCCTCTACCTCTGACACCAACCTCGGATCCAATTTTTGGAGCAATTTTCTTTCATGCCCCTCTTGTCTTCCTTCTCTTCTTCTCATTCATTCATTCAATTGTATTTATTGAGCACTTACTGTGTGCAGAGCACTGTACTAAGTGCTTGGGAAGTACAAATCGGCAACATATAGAGACAGTCCCTACCCAACAGTGGGTTCACAGTCTAGAAGGGGGAGACAGACAACAAAACAAAACATATTAACAAAGTAAAATAAATAGAATAAACATGTACAAATAAAATAAGTAAATAAAGAGTAATATAAGATAAATAAATAGATAAATAAATAGAGTAATACACATGGTAAGAGCCCGCTGCGGGACAAGGCCTGCGTCCAACCCGATCTCCTTGGGAGCCACCCCGGCGTTCATTCATTCATTCAATCGTATTTATTGAGCACTTACTGTGTGCAGAGCTCTGTACTAAGCGCTTGGGAAGTACAAGTTGGCAACATATAGAGACAGTCCCTACCCAACAGTGGGCTCACAGTCTAAAAGGGGGAGACAGAGAACAAAACTATACTAACAAAATAAAATAAATAGAATAGATATGTACAAGTAAAATAAATAGAGTAATAAATATGTACAAACATATATACATATATACAGGTGCTGTGGGGAAGGGAAGGAGGTAAGATGAGGGGGATGGAGAAGGGGGTGAGGGGGAGAGGAAGGAAGCGGCTCAGTCTGGGAAGGCCTCCTGGAGGAGGTGAGCTCTCAGTAGGGCCTTGAAGGGAGGAAGAGAGCTAGCTTGGCGGATGGGCAAAGGGAGGGCATTCCAGGCCCGGGGGTTGACGGCGGGACAGGCGTTCCCTTTATTGATCCATATGGACTTTCCCAGCTGACTGCTTCCCTCCTTCCTCAACTCCACCTGACTCCTGCTCCAGCCCACCTCACCTACTCATTAACTTGGACCCAAACTGGATTTCAACATCCCTAGTCATACCATAACTCTCCATCTCTGAAATCCTACTCTCTGGCCACAACCTCCTAAGCCTGGCATCTCTCCTGCGTACCCAAATAGCCCAGAAAGTTCCACTAGGCTGAGCGCTACACGCTCCCTGCCTTCAAAGAGCTTTCAATCTAGTTGGGGAGGCAGACAAATACAATACAGACAGTAGGAACTCACAGAACATATTAGATTTATACATAAGTGCTTTTTTTGATGGCATTTATTAAGCGCTTACTATGTGCAATGCACTGTTCTAAGCACTGGGGAGGTTACAAGGTGATCAGGTTGTACCACGGGGGGAATCACAGTCTTAATCCCCATTTTACAGGTGAGGTAACTGAGGCACGGAGAAGTTAAGTGACTTGCCCAAAGTCACCCAGCTGACAGTTGGCGGGGCTGGGATTTGAACCCATGACCTCTGACTCCAAAGCCCGAGTTCTTTCCACTGAACCACGCTGCTTCTCAAGCTTAAGTTGTGAGACCTCAAGTGCTTAAGTTTATGGCATTTTTTATGGTATTTAATAAGTGCTTAATATGTACCATTTACTGAACTAAGCGCTGGGGTAGAAAGAAGCAAATCAGTTTGGAAACATTCCACATCCCACATGGGAATCACAGTCGAAATCCCCATTTTGTGAAGGATGTAACTGAAGATGTGGTGTGATTTGCTCAAGGTCACACAGCAGACAAGTGGTGGTGTCAAGATTAGAACCCATGTTCTTCTGATTCCCAGGCCCGTGTTCTCCCCACTAGGCCATGTGAAATGGGGAGGGAGTATAGGTGTAGGGTTAGGCCTTATTTGGTGTAAATCAGTACATGACCTTAGTTTTCCTCAAACTACCATACATTCATACTCTACTGCCAAAAGAGTCCATTAGCTGCCTTTCCTGATCAGGCCCTCATTTCTCCTATTCACCCTCAGTCAGTCTGTCAACTGTATTTATTAAATGCTTTCTGTGTGCAGAGCACTGTACTAAGCACTTGGGAGAGTATACATTCCCTGTGCACAATGGGTTCACAATCTAGAAGGAGGGGAGACAGATAATAATAATAATAATAATGATGGCATTTATTAAGCGCTTACTATGTGAAAAACACTGTTCTAAGTGCTGGGGAAGTTACAAGGTGATCAGGTTGTCCGACGGGGGCTCATAGTCTTAATCCCCATTTTACAGATGAGGTAACTGAGGCACAGAAAAGTTAAGTGTCTTGCCCAAAGTCACAGAGCTGACAATTGGTGGAGCCGGAATTTGAACCCATGACCTCTGACTCCAAAGCCCGTGCTCTTTCCACTGAACCATGCTGCTTCTCTGAATATTGACAGATATTAATATAAATAAATTGCAGACGTGTACATAAGTGCTGTGGGGCTCGGGGTGGGGGGGGGATGAAAAAAGGGAGCAAGTCAGGGTGACGCACTAAGGAGTGGGAGAAGAGGAAATGAAGGCTTAGTCAGGGAAGGCCTCTTGGAGGAAATGTGTCTTCAATAAGGCTTTGAAGGGGGGAGAGTAACTATCTGTTGGATATGAGGAGGAAGGGCGTTCCAAGCCAGAGGCAGGATGTGGCAAGAGGTCAGCGTTGAGACAGACAAGATTGAGGTGCAGTGAGAAGGTTAGTGTCACTTCTGTACACCCCCTCAACTCACTAGGACCCATCATCATCATCATCATCAATCGTATTTATTGAGCGCTTACTATGTGCAGAGCACTGTACTAAGCGCTCGGGAAGTACAAATTGGCAACATATAGAGACAGTCCCTACCCAACAGTGGGCTCACAGTCTAAAAGGGGGAGACAGAGAACAAAACCAAACTTACTAACAAAATAAAATAAATAGAATAGATATGTACAAGTAAAATAAATAAATAAATAGAGTAATAAATACGTACAAACATATATACAGATATACAGGTGCTGTGGGGAAGGGAAGGAGGTAAGATGTGGGGGGGATGGAGAGGGGGACGAGGGGGAGAGGAAGGAAAGGGCTCAGTCTGGGAAGGCCTACCTTATGCTTTCCCATTCCTCTGTCAGTAATTCATCTTAATGTCTGTCTTCCCCTCTAGACTCTGAGCTCCTTGTGGTCAGAGACCACATCAATCAATCAATCAATCAATCGTATTTACTGAGCACTTACTGTGTGCAGAGCACTGTACTAAGCATTTGGGAAGTACAAGTTGGCAACATATAGAGACAGTCCCTACCCAACAGTGGGCTCACAGTCTAGAAGCGGGAGACAGAGAACAAAACCAAACATATTAACAAAATAAAATAAATAGAATAGATATGTACAAGTAAAATAAATAAATGAATAAATAAATAAATAGAGTAATAAATATGTACAAACATATATACATATATACAGGTGCTGTGGGGAAGGGAAGGAGGTAAGATGGGGGATGGAGAGGGGGATGAGGAGGAGAGGAAGGAGGGGGCTCAGTCTGGGAAGGCCTCCTGGAGGAGGTGAGGTCTCAGTAGGGCCTTGAAGGGAGGAAGAGAGCTAGCTAGATAACACATCTATCAACTCCACTGTACTGGACTCTCACATTCAATTCATTCATTCAATCATATTTTTGATGGCATTTTTGAAGTGCTTACTATGTGCCAGGCATTGTACTAAGCACTGGGATATATATAAGGTAGTCAGGTTGGATACACGGTCCATGTCCAACATGGGGATCACAGTCTTAATCCTCATTTTTCAGATGAGGGAACTGAGGCACAGAGAAGCTAAGTGACTTGCCTAAGGTCCCACAGCAGACAGGTGGCTGAGCCAGGATTACAACCCAAGTCCTTGGGACTCCCAGGACCGGGCTCAATTCACTATGCCATGTTGCCTCTCTATTTTTACTGAGCGCTTACTGTATGTGGAGCACTTTACTAAGTGCTTTGGACAGTATGATACAATAATAAACAGACACAATCCCTGCCCACAACTAGCTGGCTGGTACAGTGCTCAGCACACAGTAAACACTCAATAAATATCACTGATGGACTGATCATACATAGAGAGTAGAGAACAGAGACATCAACATATAACTCTCCTTGTCTAAAGAACTTCAAGGAGACAGACTGAAAATAGGTTCATCCTCTATTTAGTATCAAGGAATGCATACTATATATATGCATTTCATATATATATTACTCTATTTATTTTATTTGTACATATTAATTCTATTTATTTTGTTAATATGTTTTGTTGTCTGTCTCCCCCTTCTAAACTGTGAGCCTGCTGTTGGGTAGGGACCGTCTCTATATGTTGCCAACTTGTACTTCCCAAGCGATTAGTACAGTGCTCTGCACACAGTAAGCGCTCAATACATATGATCGAACGAATGAATATATATGTACATAAATATTTTTAATAATGATAATAATAATTATGGTATTCGTTAAGCACTTACTATGTGCCAGGCACTGTTCTAAGTGCTGGGGTAGATATAAGGTAATCAGGTTGTCCCACATGGGACTCACAGTCTTAATCCCCAGTTTCCAGATGAGGTAACTGAGGCACAGAGAAGTTAAGAGCTTGCCCAAGGTCACAGAGCAGAAGAGTGGTGGAGGCAGGATCAGCGCTTAGAACAGTGCTCTGCACATAGTAAGCGCTTAACAAATGCCATTATTACTATTATTGCTATTATTAGGACCCATGTCCTCTGAATCCCAAGCCCATGCTCTTGTCACTAAGCCATGCTGCTTCTCAAATGGTGGTTGTTAAGCAATTACTATGGGCCAGGCACTTAGGCGCTATGGAATAATAATAATAATAATAATGGCATTTATTAGGCGCTTACTATGTGCAAAGCACTGTTCTAAGCGCTGGGGAGGTTACAAGGTGATTAGGTTGTCCTGAATGGGGCTCACAGTCTTCATCCCCATTTTACAGATGAGGTCACTGAGGCCCAGAGAAGTTAAGTGACTTGCCCAAAGTCACACAGCTGACAAGTGGCAGAGCCAGGATGGAAGACACAAGCTAGTCAGTGTGGCTCAGTGGAAAGAGCCCGGGCTTTGGACTCAGAGGTCATGGGTTCAAATCCCGGCTCCACCACTTGTCAGCTGTGTGACTTTGGGCAAGTCAATTAACTTCTCTGGGCCTCAGTTCCCTCATCTGTAAAATGAGGATTAAGACTGTAAGCCCCCTGTGGGGCAACCTGATCACCTTGTAATCTCCCCAGCGCTTAGAACAGTGCTTTGCACATAGTAAGCGCTTAATAAATACCATTATTATTATTATTAGTCAGGTTGGACTCAGCCCATGTCCCACATGAGGCTCACAGCCTCAATCCCCATTTCACAGATGAGGTAAGAAGTTAAGTGATTTACTCAGGTCAGGAAGCATCCATCACCCATCAATCGTATTTATTGAGCGCTTACTGTGTGCAGAGCACTGTACTAAGCGCTTGGGCAGTACAAGTTGACAACATATAGAGACAGTCCCTACCCAACAGTGGGCTCACCGTCTAAAAGGGGGAGACAGAGAACAAAACCAAACATACTAACAAAATAAAATAAATAGAATAGATATGTACAAGTAAAATAAATAAATAGAGTAATAAATACGTACAAACATATATACATATATACAGGTGGTGTGGGGAAGGGAAGGAGGTAAGATGGCAGGGAGAGGTAAGATGGGGGGGAAGCAGACTAGTGGCAGAGTCAGGGTCAGAGTCCGAGTTCTCTGCCACCCAGGCTCCTGATCTTTCCACTATGCCAGGCTGTTCCTGAACAGAGAAGGAGCCTGTGTATTATCTAATAGGCACCTTTGATAAGCTAATTTTGGACTCCAGGCCAATCTGCTAACTCACAGAGAAGGAAAGAGCCAGGCCTGGGAGTCTGAGGACCTGAGAAGCAGTGTGGCTCAGTGGAAAGAGCCCGGGCTTTGGAGTCAGAGGTCATGGGTTCAAATGCCGGCTCCGCCACTTGTCAGCTGTGTGACTGTGGGCCTCAGTTCCCTCATCTGTAAAATGGGGATTTAAACTGTGAGCCCCCTGTGGGACAACCTGATCACCTTGTGACCCCCCCCCAGCGCTTAGAACAGTGCTTTGCACATAATAAGCGCTTAACAAATACCATTATTATTACTATTAATCCTCATTTTGCCAACTGCTTGCTGTACGACTTGGGGAAAGTCAGTTAATATCTCTGAGCCTCAATTTCCACATCTATAAAATGGAGATTCAATACCGGTGCCCCCGTCATAGACAGTGAGCTTCATGTGGGACAGGGATTGTGTCCAGTGTGATTAGTCTGTATCTATGGCAGTACTTTGACATGGTAAGTACTTAACAAATACCATCAAAGTAAGGCACAATTAGTCAGAGAGAATATGGAGATACTTTACCATTCAGAACTCCACAGTCACCTGATCTGGGCTCACTTTGAGGTTGGTTGATAAAATGCTTTTAAAACACTACTACAGAAGAAAATACAGTATAATGACCTGCCAAGAGAGAACCTCATTATAGCAAGAGAAAACTAAGGCACTACGTTAATACACGGCCAGCTACACAACAATCACCCCTAACAAGCATTTTTTGAAAGTTCGTACACTTTCCTATTTAAACTTCACCTGTGATTCCAAATTTAGAGCGCAGGCAATATGTTTCAGGCTGGGCAATGAGGGGTGGAGGGGGGAGAGATGAGGAGGAAGAGAGGGAAAGAGGAAGAGACATTTAAGTAGTGTATAAAACAAAAGAAACTGATGTACAGAAGAAGCTCTGTGTGTTGATCTCCTTAGGGATGCACTGGGTTCAGACAAATAGCACTGCACTCTTAGGGAGAAAAACTGGTCCTCCAGATTCTGCTGGAAAAATCAACCAAGGCTGCAAAGCTTACGGGCATGAGCCACTTTGGCTAAAAACACAAATGGCTTCAAAAGTACGGATTATGATAGGCTTCCAGTAAAATATTGTAATCATTTACATTTGAGGTGGAGGTAAGGCCGTAGACTAGGTTTCTGATTTTTTGAAAAGCATCTGTTTTCTTCCAGTGGCTGTAGTTCATTGAAGAGAGGGTGTTTTTTATTTAGCATGCTGGTGGCAACTTTTGCAATTGAAGTCTGAACGTCCCCAAACACATTCCCACAAATAGTTGGATAATTAAAGAAGAGTCCGAATTAGTGTGGGGTCTCTTTTTTGTTCTTAGCATTGGCAACACTTCTTAAACTCCGTGGTTAATGTGGAATTGTTACTAGTTCCTGTAACTTCTGTTCAAAATTAGAAATAAATCTATGATTAAAAATAAGGGCAGTCCTGCTGGCAAATGTCAAACAATTCCTCCTCAAAAGTGAAAAAAAAAAGCACCAGGAATTCCTTGGTTAATGGTGCATACAAAAGACAATCATGTAATTACAGATATTAAATACTCCAAAAATCATGTTAGGGCTCATTTTAAGAACAATTAGATGTGAACTAAATTAATGCATCCAAATTAAGCAGTCCAATTTTCTGTCCTTTGTTAACACATAGTAAGATGTCATTCAATAAGCATCAGATAATTTTCAGACTGTCATCTATTCAAAAGTCACAGACAAAATACAGTCTACCAAGTTACAGACTTAGGTTTCATGGTTACCCCACTGTGCATTTATAACTATCAGATGCTGTTTATGTAATTTTATTTTCCATCTTCTGTTCAGAACATCTGGCATAAAAAATTAGAAATCTGATGTTTATGACTTTTGCTTAAATAAAACTGAAAAAGCAACCCAACACACCAAGCCTAAACCCCAAGGCCCTACACTGAACACAAAAATGACTGTTTGTCCCTGTTTGGCCTAACTGTATACAATTTAAAATTACAAGTAAATTAAGAACATCATGTATTATAGAAGCACCATTTATAACAATATGATTATGGATATGTCATTTTTTCCATCATCGACTTTTTGAAATTTGGACTTAAAATGCATTTTAGGCTTTAAATTGCGTAAAGTTCTTTCTCGCATTTTTAAAAAATGGTTTTTGTTTAGTGTTTACCATGAGCCAGACACTGTTCTAAGCACTAGGGTAGATACAAGCTAATCAGGTTGGACATAGTTCATGTCCCACATGGGGTTCACAGCCTTTAACCCCATTTTATAGATGAGGTAACTGAGGTACAGGGAAGTGAAGTGACCTGCCCAGGGTCACACAACAGACAAGTGGCAGAGCCGGGACTAGAACCCAGGACCTTTCTATTCCTAAACCCGCACCTTATCCACTAAGTCAAGCTGCTTCCCTAGTGCTTCCCTAAATTCCCAATTTGAAACACCATTTTCATATTTCTTTTAATCCATAAACTGACTGATGGCCAGGAGCTACATTTCATCTAAACCAACAATTCTGAATATTTGCTCTTTCTATCGTCTAATAACTTTAGAGTATTTTAAAGAATATTTCAACTGAAAAAGGTGAGGCTACTCACTAAGCTTACCTATTCAGGTGCACAAATTATTAAATATTGAAAAAAGATTTGCTACAGGGAATTATTTCCTGTGCAGCCAATAGTTTATGACCAAACAGCCAGGAACTTCACTATGAACTTCAGTCAGAGAAGTACAGTACACCTTCTAGATTCAGTAAATCAGTACTTCACCAAGGAACCCTCTTAACAGATTCAGCTGTATTGGGAGTTGGAATCTGTCTGAATTTTATGTGACCTCAAATCCAAGACCTTTTTATTTTTGGGGGTAAATGCAGTGAAATAAAACCTTCACTGGCATGGAGATGGGGATATAACATGTCTTATCTTCCCTCCCCAAACCTGTCCTCTCCCTAACTTTCCCATCACTGTACGTCACAACCATCCTTACCATCTCACAAGCCCTCAAACTCGGTGTCATCTTTGACCCCGCTCTCTCATTCACCCCACACATCCAATCCATCACTCAAACCTGCTGATCTCACCTTCACAACATCGCCAAGATCGGCCCTTTCCTCTCCATCCAAACCGCTATCTTGTTCATACAATCTCTCATCATATCCCAACTGGATTACTGCATCAGCCTCCTTTCTGATCTCCCATCCTCCTGACTCAAACAAAAACTCCTATTGGCTTCAGAGCTCTCCATCACCTCACCCCCTCCTACCCCACCTTCCTTCTCTCCTTCTACAGCCCAGCCCACACACTCCGCTCCTCCACCGCCACTAACCTCCTCACTGTGCCTCATTCTCACCTGTCCCACCGTCAACCCTGGCCAAGTCCTACGTCTGGCCTGGAACACCCTCCCTCCTCAAATCCCCTAATCACACTCCCCCCCTTCAAAGCCCTACTGAAGGCTCACCTCCTCCAAGAGGCCTTCCCAGACTAAGCCCCCCTTTCCTCAGCTCCCCCCTCCTTCCCACGTCACTTCAACTTATTCCCTTTGCTCTACCCACCCCCCCTTCCCCATCCCACAGCATTTGGGTATTTATTTATATTAATGCCTGTATACTTGTTTTGATGTGTATATAATTCTATTTACTTATATTGAAGCCTGTTTACTTGTTTTATAATGTTGGTATTTGTTAAGCGCTTACAATGTGCCAAGCACTGTTCTAAGCACTGGGGGAGATACAAGGTCAACAGAGAAGCAGCATGGCTCAGTGGAAAGAGCCCGGGCTTTGGAGTCAGAGGTCGTGGGTTCAAATCCCAGCCCCGCCACTTGTCAGCTGTGTGACTTTGGGCAAGTCATTTAACTTCTCTGGGCCTCAGTTCCCTCATCTGTAAAATGGGGGTGAAGACTGTGAGCTCCCCCGTCCCATGGGACATCCTGATCACCTTGTAACCTCCCCAGTGCTTAGAACAGTGCTTTGCAAATAGTAAGCGCTTAATAAATGCCATCATTATTATTATTATTATCAGGTTTTCCCACGTGGGGCTCACAGTCTTCATCCCCATTTTACAGATGAGGCAACTGAGGCACAGAGAAGTTGAGTGACTTGCCCAAAGTCACACAGTTGACAAGTGGTGGAGCCGGAATTAGAACGCACGACCTCTGACTCCCAAGCCCGGGTTCTTTCCACTGAGCCATGCTGCTCTCTTGTTTTGTTGTCTGTCTCCCCGCTTCTAGACTGTAAGCCTGGTGTGCGCAGGGATTGTCTCTCTTTATTACTGAATTGTACTTTCCAAGTGCTTAGTACAGTGCTCTGCATACAGTAAGCACTAAATAAATAATATTGAATGAATGAATCAATTCCAGAGGTTCGTCACGCATGTGATTTTTCCCATTATGACCCTCTTCAAATGGTAAAGAGAAAAAAGTCACAAGACTGTCTTGGAGGACATAAAAATAAAGCACAGGGACTTGGGGACCTAATGATAAATCATGAGTCTAGGAATCAGGACTTTCAGGGTTTCGTTCCATTGGCTTCAGCATCACTTTGGGCAAGTTACTAAATCTATGTAAAATCTGTAAAATAGGATTAAGATGCCTGCGCTCCCACGAGACTCCAGTCCCTTTGTCATGCCCTTCCACTTAACTGGAATTCCTTCTTTCTTCAAATTCACCAGGTCATTAATTCATTCATTCAATCTTATTTATTGAGTGCTTACTGTGTGCAGAGCGCTGTACTAAGCACTTGGGAAGTACAAGTCGGCAACATACAGAGACGGTCCCTACTCAACAACATGCTCACGGTCTAGAAGGGTGAGACAGACAATAAAACAAAACATGTAGACAGGTGTCAAACTCATCAGAACAAATAGAATTATAGCATATGCATATCATTAACAAATTAAATAGAATAGTAAATATGTACAAAGTGAAATACAGTAATAAATCTGTAAAAATATATACAAGTGCTGTGGGGAGGGGAAGGAGGTAGAGCAGGGGGGATGGGGAGGAGGAGAGGAAAAAGGGGGCTCAGTCTGGGAAGGCCTCCTGGAGGAGGTAAGCTTTCAGTAGGGCTTTGAAGGGAGAGAGAGAGCTAGCTTGGCAGATGTGTGAAGGGAGGGCATTCCTGGCCAGGGGAAGAACGTGGGCTGGGGGTCGATGGCGGGACAGGTGAGAATGAGGCACAGTGAGGAGGTTACTGGCGGTAGAGGAGTGGAGGGTGCGGGCTCGGCTGGAGAAGGAGAGAAGGGAGGTGAGGTAGGAGGGGCCACGGTGATGGACAGCCTTGAAGCCAAGAGTGAGTTTTTGCTTGATTTGTAGGTTGACAGGCAGCAACTGGAGATTTTTGAGGAGGGGAGTAACATGCCTAGAGGGTTTCTGTACAAAGATAATCCAGGCATCAGTGAAGCATAGACTGAAGTAGGGAGAGACAGGAGGATGGGAAATCAGAGAGGAAGCTGATGCAGTAATCTAGTCAGGAAAGGATGAGAGATTGAACCAGCAAGGTAGCGGTTTGGATGGAGAGGAAAGGGCTGATCTTGGTGATGTTGTGGAGGTGAGACCGGCAGGCGAAAGCAGGAGGAAATGCTAGACTGCAGAGAAGCAGAGAGGTCAAGGCCAGAGATGTAGATTTGGTAATCAACTGCAGAAATTATAGTTGAAGCCATGGGTCACAGGTCACAGGTCACAGTTCTCTCCATCTTTTTTCCCAACGCTTCAAACATGCTAATGTCTCTCATCTTAAAAAAACTCTCCCTTGACCCCATGGCTCCCTCCAGTTATTGCCCTATTTCCTACTATTCCTCTCCAAATTCCTGAGCGAGGTGTCTACACCTGCTGTCTCCAGTTCCTCTCCTCCAATTCTCTCCTTGATCTGTTCCCATCTGGCTTCTGCCTCCTTCATTCCAAAGAAACGACCCTCTCAAAAGTCACAAATGATCTCCTTCTTGCCAAATCCAACGACCTCTACTCTATCCTAATCCTTCTTGACCTCTTAGCTGCCTTCGAACTGTCAACCACCCCCTTGTACAGGAAACATTATCCAACCTTGGCTTCACTGACACTGTCCTCTCACTGCTCTCTTCCTGTATCTCTAGTCTCTCATTCTCAATTTCCCTCACGGGCTCCTCTTCTGCCTTCCATCCCTTAACTGTGGGAGTCCCTCAAGGTTCAGTTCTGGGTCCCCTTTGATGCTTCAATTACACCCACTCTTTTGGAGAACTCATTCGCTCCCTTGGCCCAACCATCATCTCTATGCAGATGATTTCCAAATCTACATCTCTGGCCCTGATCTCTCTCCTTCTCTGCAGTCTAGCATTTCCTCCTGCTTTCAGAACATCTCTACTTGGATGTCCTGCTGATGCCTCCAACTTGATATGTCCAAGACTGAACTCCTTATCTTCCCTCCCAAACCCTGTCCTCTCCCTGACTTTCCCATCACTGTAGATGGCACTACCATCCTTCCCATCTCACAAGCCGGCAACCTTGGTGTCATCCTTGACCCCGCTCTCTCATTCACCCCACACATCCAATCCGTCACCAAAACCTACCAGTCTCACCTCCACAACATTGCCAAAATCACCCCTTTTCCTCTCATCCAAACCACTACCTTGCTGGTTCAATCTCTCATCCTATCCCGACTGGATTACTGCATCAGCCTCCTTTCTGATCTCCCATCCTCCTGTCTCTCCCCACTTCAGTCTATACTTCACTCTGCTGTCCGGATTATCTCTGTACAGAAATGCTCTGGGCATGCCCCTCCTCAAAAATCTCCAGTGGTTGCCTATCAACCTTCAAATCAAGCAAAAACTCACCTGACTTCAAAGCTCTCCATCACCTTGCCTCCTCCCACCTCACCTCCCTTCTCTCCTTCTGCAGCCCAGCCCGCACCATCTACTCCTCTGCTGCTAACCTCCTCACTGTGCCTCATTCTCACCTGTTCCACTGTTGACCCCTGGCCCAAGTCCCACCTCTAGTCTGGAATGCCCTCCCTCCACACATCTGCCAAACTAGCTCTCTTCCTCCATTCAAAGCCCTACTAAGAGCTCACCTCCTCCAGGAGACCTTCCCAGACTGAGCCCCCCTTTTTTCCTCTCTCCTCCCCTCCCCACTGCCCCCCGTCCTAGCCCCTTCCCCTCCCCACAGCATTTTTGTATATTTGTACATATTTATTACTCTATTAATTTTATTAATTTATTCATTCAATCGTATTTATTGAGCACTTACTGTGTGCAGAGCACTGAACTAAGTGCTTGGGAAGTACAAGTTGGCAACATATAGAGAGAGTCCCTACCCAACAACAGGCTCACAGTCTACAAGATGATGTGTATGTAGCTATAATTCTCTTTATTCTGGTGGTATTAACTCCTGTTCGTTTTATTTGTTGTCTGTCTCCCCCTTCTAGATTGTGAGCCCATTGGTGGGTAGGGACCGTCTCCATATGTTGCCTATTTGTACTTCCCAAGCACTTAGTTCAGTGCTCTGCACACAGTAAGTGCTCAATAAATACGATTGAATGAATGAATGAATCTGCCTCCTCACTGACCTCCCTGCCTCCTGTTTCTCCCCATTCCAGTCCATACTTCACTCCGCTGCCTGGATCATTTTTCTATAAAGACATTCAGTCCATGATTCCCCACTTCTCAAGAACCTCCAGTGGCTGCCCATCTACCTCCACATCAATCAAACAATTCCTTACTACTGGCTTTAGAGCACTCAATCACCCAGCAATTTCTTACCTTACCTCTCTGATTCCCTACTAAAATCCAGACTGCACATTTCACTCCTCTAGTGCCAACCTTCTCACTGAACCTCGATCTCATCTATCTTGCTGCTGATTCCTCCCACACATCCTGGCTCTGCCCTGAAATCGCCTCCGCTTTCACTTCTGACAGACGACCACTCTCCCCACCTTCAACGCCTTTTTAAAAAGCACATCTCCTCCAAGAGGCCTTCCCCAACTAAGCCTTCATTTCTTTCCTCATCTCCCACTCCTTTATGCGTCACCCTTGAGATTTATTCAGCCCTCCTTCAGCCCCACAGATTTTATACACATATCTGTAGGTTATTTTAAAGTCTGTCTCTGAGGCCAGGGAACATGTCTACCAACTCTGTTATGCTGTACCCTCCCAAGCACTTAGTTCAGTGCTCTGCACACAGTAAGAGCTCAATAAATATGATCGACTGACTTCAAAATCTTTCAATGTTCAATAAATACTGTTGATTTCTTAGATTTTGAGCTTTATATGGAACAGGAACAGTGACCATTATTTTGCATTCAACTCTTAGCACAATGCTTAGATGATACAAAGCACTTAATACCGTTAATATTCACTATATAATCATCATCATCATCACAAGCCTTTGTCCATGACTGCACTGAGCCAACTTGACAATTGGTTTTAATTATTTCAAGCAATCAATGGCATTGAGTGCTTATTATGTGCAGAACATTGTACTAAGGGCGGGGACAGTACAATACAATGAAATTAGCAGACAAGTCCTCTGTCCATAAATTTACAGACTAGATCGTTTCATAAAACCCACCTACATTTTAATGGCACTAATGATCTCTCAATTGTGGTTTAGTTAATGTTAGGAAGATTTATAATGGAATTGATGGGGTGAAAAGTGTCGGCTAAAATCGTAATGCCTGAATATTTTTTTTTCCATTATATTGCATCTTCATTTGATTCTTCTGGTGGGCCTCTGAGTAAAACTGTTTGGGCAGGGAATGTGTCACCACTTTGTTCTGTACTTCCCAAGATCCTGGTACAATATGCTGCACCAAACCACTTCTCTACTATGTGACCTGGGCAAGTCCCTTCACTTCTCGATGTCTCAGTTACCTCATCCGTAAAATGGGTATGAAGATTCCCCTTCTTTCTCATCCCTCACCCAGCCCAACCTCTAACAGATTTTTGTTGTTGCTTTTCAATTAGTATTTACTGAACATTTAACTATGTAACAAACACTGTTCTAAGCACTAGGAGTTTGGGAGCCTAGTAGTATCACAGGTAATGCTGGGATCTCATATATAGCAAAAGGGTGCTGTCGTCTTTTAAAATATTGTATTCATTTTGAAGGCACTGCGTTTTGGGTTTTCTTTGTTTTTTCAAGGAGTATTTCATTACGGATTATCATTTTGATTTGTCCACCTGGCATCCGGGGAGGTTAATATCAGTGAGTGGTGCACACTCTTATTAAGAGCAATCACAAATGGAAACCAGAGGGAGCAAAGGAAAAAATATGCAAGTCAGGCACTTCGTTTGGCCCTAACTCCTTCGCATTTGCAAATAAACCGCAAATGAAGCAGTTGTCTCTGTTGAAGTGGCATTTTTATACTCTGTCTTAATCTACCATCTCTCTTGGAAATTCAGTGATGTATTCCAATAAGTGAGACAAGTAGAGTGGTTTGGGAGTCAGAGGACATAGGTTCTAATCCTGACCCCGCCAGTTGTCTGCTGTGTAGCTTTGGGCAAGCCACTTAACTTCTCTGTTGCCTTAGCTACCTCATCTGGAAAAAGGGGATTAAAACTGTGAACCCCACATGGGACAACCTGATTACTTTATATCTACCCCAGAGCCCAGAGCTCAGAACAGTGCTTGGCACATAGTAAGCACTTAACAAATATTATTATTATTATTATTATTATAAGGCTTCGCCTATAATTTGATGACTGTGAATGGTTATTATTCACATTGTTCTCGAGAGCCTGTTATATTGGGGTTAGGGGGCCGGCATGACTGTTGATACTATGTTTTAGATAAATTGCAATTCAACTGTCTAATGAAAAGGCTAAATATAAAGACCACTTGATGGCATTTTCATTTACATATCATGAAAAGATGGCTAGTCCAGAGAGCTTGGAAAATTTCTGGGAGTAGGGTTCAAAAATGTAGATGGCGACTATAAAAGCAATTTTTATAGCTGCTATGTGACTTGTTCAAATAGTAACATCCATGTTCTGCTCTGTCCACGGTTAAACTCGCGGGGAAGGAATGGGTCTCTTTATTGTTGTATCATACTCTCCCAAGCACTTAGCACAGTGCTCTGCACACAGTAAGTGCTCAATAAATATGATTGACTGAATGAATGATTGTGAGTTCTATGAGGGACAGGGACTGGGTCCAACCAGATTACTTGCATCTACCCCAGCGATTAGTACAGTGGTCGGCACATAGTAAGCACTTAAATACCACCCAAAAAAATAAATGGGTGCTCAATAAATGCTATTAATACCACTATTATTATTGCTCCTCCTCCTCCTCCTATTTCTGTAGTTGCTCTGTAGGGGTTCTGTGGTGCTGCTGGAATCTTCTGTTCTTTCAGTATCATTTACTGTTTTCTGTAGAGCATTGATCTTGGCCCTTGTGAGCATACTGAACACTTTACTCTTCTCCTCCTAACCCATCTACATGCTGCAAGCTACTCACAGTTGTCTAAAATAATCTGAAGTGCATTTTTACAGATGGCTGTGCTGACCTCACAGAAGTTGACCCTATCTCTCTCACACAATCCCCACCAATTTTGGAGTTTCACTTACCTTACAAAGATTTTTGCCCAAAGCAAAATTTACTTTGGGAAAATGTATTTAAAAATTAGACCTACTTGAGCCAAACAGCTATTAAGGCAGCTAGAGGGGTTCTATGTTCAATTCTTAATATTTCAAGGGAAGCTACAAATCAGTTGCAGACCAAATGCATAGTACATTGCTCTTCACACAATAAGAGCTCAATAAATATGCCTGAATGATTGACTGGACTAAATGCTCTTACAAAATTTAATTAATTAATTCATTCATTCATTCAATCGTATTTATTGAGCGCTTACTGTGTGCAGAGCACTGTGCTTGGGAAGTACAAGTCAGCAACATATAGAGACGGTCCCTACCCAACAATGGGCTCACAGTCTAAGGAAGTGTATCCTGGATAAAACTTCATAAATCAACAGAGAGCAGAGTGGAACTAGCTCTTACCCAAGACAGTATTCACGCTTTTTTTGAGTTTTCTGTGTACTGCCTCTCCCCCTGCTCACTCATGCACAAACCGAAGCTAAGCTCATATTTCCATGACAGGTCCAAACTGTGTATTATTTAGTTAGAGTCACAATTTGAGCAACTATGAGTGACTTGGATCTGATATTAGACTCAATAAAAATCAATGGTCACTCAAAGCCCAATATGATTAGTCTGTAAAGAATCTGAAAGGTACTACAGAATTCATTTTTAAAGCAAAGCATATCTTCTTGTTTGCAAACACTGCATGTTAAATCACAGACGTTCTGAGTGAGATGAAAATAACACGTGATCACTTTAACAGACACATCCCAAGTGACGGTAAAGTATTAAAAACTGTACATCTGCAACTGATTTCATTCCATCAGCCCAAAGATACATTTATGCTGCAGCTATTACATTTTGGGAAGAGTCTGAATTACAAAACTTGAGAGACCTTCAAAGCAAATCTTAATCTAACCACCTTGATCTTGATGGCCCAGCTAAAAAAAAAAAAAATTAAGACATTAATAGAAAACCTCTTCTGCAAAATGGAAAACAATTGAACGTAAATCAAGTTATTTTTAATTTCCTTTCTTAAATCAATTAAATGTACCAACCTGGGGGTTCGAACACTTAATCTCGAGAGACTCCAGGTCGACATGGAGGCAGACAACAAATGAATGTCTGGATTCGGGCCCTGAACCAAGAAGTTTTTGTGATGTGACAGCCAGAGTAGAGGTACAGCCCATAGGTTCCATCAAGCAAAGTGTCATCTGTTGTCCCAAAAGGGTATATACACTAAAATGATGCAGGCTGATTGTCCAGGGGAAAGCGTCACCTGTGAAACAAGAACACAGTTAATAATGGACAGTCCAATATGCCGAACTGTCTATTCTGAAATTAAAATGTGCAGAATTAACACATGTACAAAATACTCAAGGATCCTTAAATTAGGTCTCACACACAAGTACTCCAAAAGAAAAAAACTATCAGGTGACCAAAACCAACAGCTACAATTCCTAAGTAATTGAAGGGGACGATGGACAGCTCATTATGAACAAGGAACATGTCCGCTAATTTTGTCATACTGTACTCTCCCAAGCGCTTAGTAAAGTGCTCAGCACATGGTAAGTGTTCAATAAATACCATTGGTTGATTGATGAATGATATCTGCTGAAATTCACACGACACATTAATAGCTTTCACATTTGAATACAAAATGGAAAAAAATGGAAATATAAAATGAAATCCTTGCATTTTGTAGAACAGTCTTCAGTAACTTCCCTGGAAAAAAAATAACTGAATATTTAATAATTTGTGGTCAGGACTGAGCAGTAAAAAATGCCTGCCTTTAAACTGAAAATATGCTACCCTTAAGAATGACAAACTTTAAATCATCTGTAACTGATTCTAAAATTATTTATAAAACTACACATAGTTCCCAACTATTTACAAAATAAAGATTCTGCCAAATTTGTCTTAAAATATTTTGGAAAGATTTCAACTTACATACTTAAAAGCCGTTACTGAGATGAATTTTCTCCAAACCTTAGTTCAGACAACACATACACAATGCTAATGATATGGGACTAAAATAATCTGAGTCTGATCTTAATTAAAATTCACAATATTGTTCTCCTTCAGAGATCAGCCACTAAATCAATATTGGCTATTGTTCGGAAATTTAATGGAACAGCCTAAAATGATATTTAATATTCCTGCTTCATCATATACACATCTTCCCTTACTGTAAAGGTAACCCTGACGTCTGGGTGACTATGAGCCCGCTGCTGGGTAGGGACCGTCTCTATGTGTTGCAAACTTGTACTTCCCAAGCGCTTAGTACAGTGCTCTGCACACAGTAAGTGCTCAATAAATACGATTGAACGAATGTATGAATGAATGATTAGCGGCAGAAGAGCGGAGGGTGCGGGCTGGGCTGTAGAAGGAGAGAAGGGAGGTGAGGTAGGAGGGGGTGAGGTGATGGAGCACCTTACAGCCGAGGGTGAGGAGTTTTTGCCTGATGCGTAGGTTGACTGGTAGCCACTGGAGATTTTTGAGGAGGGGAGTCACATGCCCAGAGTGTTTCTGCACAAAGACGATCCGGGCAGCGGCGTGAAGTATGGATTGAAGTGGGGAGAGACAGGAGGATGGGAGATCGGAGAGGAGGCTCAGCCGTTGGTAGACACGTTCCCTGCCCACTAGGAGCTTACAGTCTAGCTCAAAAAATGAGATGTTCCGGGGAAAACATATACCCAGAAAGCAGAGACCAGATCCTGCCTTACCTTAGAGCTTCTAGAAGCTCCCACACTTTCCTTCTGATCTAGAGAGCCAAGCTGGGTGCCTCATCTACAAATACTGACCACTGTCTGTCCCAAAACCCTCCATGACAGAGCAGATGCATTGATTGGGCTAGAAAGAAGATTTACATCTTCCGTGTGTGACAAGCAAACTTTTTACAAATAACCTTGAACACCTGTGAAGGAGACACTATAACTGCTTAAGCTCCCTCTCCACCCCCCTCATCTTACCTCCTTCCCTTCCCCACAGCACCTGTATATAGGTATATATGCTTGTACATATTTATTACTCCATTTATTTATTTATTTATTTTACTTGTACACATCTATTCTATTTATTTTATTTTGTTAGTATGTTTGGTTTTGTTCTCTGTCTCCCCCTTTTAGACTGTGAGCCCACTGTTGGGTAGGGACTGTCTCTATATGTTGCCAACTTGAACTTCCCAAGCACTTAGTACAGTGCTCTGCACACAGTAAATGCTCAATAAATACGACTGATTGATTGATTAAGCTACTAATATGCACTTTTGAGAAACTTAAAACAACTTAGCAGACTCTCAAACTGAGGACTGTTTTGTTTTACTATGCTGTTGTTGCAGTTGTTGAGCAGGTCTTAACACTGAAATAAGTTCTTTGATTTTGGAGAAAATATTTATTGCAGACAAGATCTGGAGAATTTTCAAATCACCTCAAAATGCCCCAAACCACAAAAGAAGCAAGAGACTAAAATCCCATTTTTGTGTGAGTAATGTTGTACGTGATCATGCCACATTATTTACAGAGGGAAGAGCAGAGGAAATTATTCTCTGTGGCATTTCCCAAATGACATGCAAAATTGTGACCAAATTGAAAATACGTAATTCTGACCTAATAATGAGGAGGGAAAGTGAAGATGACAGAAGGCTGCCTGGCAGAAATAAATAAATGGTTCAATGAACCAGTTCTCCACATCAAAGAAGAAAGGAAAATCCCAACTAGGAAAGCACATTAATGGGCAACACAGTGCAATATTTTCAGAAAAACACATTTAAATTCCCATTACCCAAGAACTCTTGGTTTAAGCTGTATCAGATGCTATTTATTTTGCAGAACTGTGCACATCCGATACCAGGGGCCAGCTTAGGCAACTCATGAGATAATTTGCAGCTACTCAGAATAGTGTGATTTGACTTAATTTATGCTGTGAATACATGGCACAAAACAAACAGCAACCAACTCCAAAAAAAAGTGTTATCCACATTAAACTCATCACGCTCTGTGTCCTTCTATGCTCTCTGACAAACATTTTGGGGATGCTATGTCTTTGTAAACAGATGCTTTCAACTGAGTACTCAACTTGCCAGTCTGTTGCTACTCATTGAAATGGGCTTGCTATAAGTTATTCTACAATTACACATTATCAATATAGAAAAAAAAAGTGGCGACACCTTCCTTCCTTTCCACTTTGCCTTGTCTGCTCCAGATAATCCCTTTGCTGAACCCAAATCTGTCCATTTCCCTTCTCCTTCTTTAGTCTCTAGACTTTAAGCTCTAATAATAATAATGATGGTATCTGTTAAGCACCTACGATGTACCAGGCACTGTACTAAGCGCTAGGATGGATATGAGCAAATCAAGTTGGACACAGTCCCTGTCCCACGTGGGGCTCACAAACTCAATCCCCATTTTACGGATGAGGCAACTGAGGCCCAGAGAATCAATCAATCATATTTATTGAGCGCTTACTGTGTGCAGAGCACTGTACTAAGTGCTTGGGAAGTACAAGTTGGCAACATGTAGAGACAGTTCCTACCCAACAGTGGGCTCACAGAGAAGTGAAGTGACTTGTCCAAGGTCACACAGCAGACATGTGGCCGAGCCGATATTAGAAACCTATGACTTCATGACTTCCCGTGGCAGGCTCTATCCACTGTGCCAACAAGTCTCTTGACTGTAAGCTTGTTGTGGCCAGGGAATGTGTCTACTGACTCTGTTGTATTGAACCCTCCCAAGTGCTTAGCACAGTGAATGCTCTGCATACAGTAATAACAACAATAATAATAATAATGGCATTAGTTAAGCGCTTACTAGGTGCCAGGCACTGATTAAGCTCTGGGGTAAATACAGAGACAGGAGGAGGGGAGATCAGAGAGGAGGCTGATGCAGTAATCCAGTCGGGACAGGATGAGAGATAGCTTTCAGAGGGATAGGATGAGGGATAGCCTTCAGAGAAGCAGCGTGGCTTAGTGGAAAGAGCATGGGCTTGAGAGTCAGAGGATGTGGGTTCTAATCCCAGCTCCTCCACTTGTCTGCTGTGTGATCTTGGACAAGCTACTTAACTTCTCTATGCCTCAGTTACCTCATCTGGAAAATGGGGATTAAGACTGTGAGCCCCACATGGGACAACCTGATTACCCTGTATCTACCCCAACGTTTAGAACAGTGCATGGCACATAGTAAGTGCTTAACAAATACCATCATTATTATTATTATTCCCCTTAGTTTCTCAAGAAGCTACCTTCTGCCTCCTCTCAAAATTGCTCCCCATCCACCCAAACAGCCGGCCTCATCCCTCTGCATCCCTTCCAATTTTTCCCTTCCTAGTCACTCCTCCCCACCTGCTTTCAAAAATGACCATGTATCCACATCCTAAAAATACCCTCCTTTGACCCCCGTTGCTCCCTTCTACCATTTGTTTGCAAACTCTTCACAGACTCCACTTCCTCTCCTTGAAATTTTTCCATGGCCACCTGCAATCTGGCTTCCACCCCCTCCACTCAATGGGAACTGCCCTCTATACAGTCATTAATCACTTCCTTTTTGCCAAATCCAGACTCCACTCCATCCTAATCCTTCTCAATCTCTCATCTATCTTCAAAATTGGACCAACTCCTTCTCCTGGATGTATTATCTAACTTTGGCTTCATGGAAACTGTTCTGTTTCTCCTCATTTCTCTGATTGCTCCTTCTCAGTCTCTTTCCCTGGCTCCTCCTCTGTCTCCCACCTCCTAATTGGCAGGGCAGGGCGGGGGTGGTTCCTCAGTGCTTAGTTCTGGGTTCCCTTCTATTCTCCATCTACATCTATGGCTTCAATTACCATGCTTAATTGATGGTAACTGATGGTTCCCAAATGCCCCTTTCCAGCCCTGACCTCTTTCCTTCTCTACAATCTTGCATGTTTTCCTGCCCTAAGGAATCTTTACTGGGATGTCCTGCCAACAATTCAAACTTAAACGTGTCCATATCAGAACACCTCAACATCTTCCAAACCCTCTTCTTCCTCTGATTTCTATCACTGTAGATGCCACCACCACCCTCCCTTAAGTCCATAAACTGGGCAATGTCTTTGATTCATCTATTTCATTCACCTCGCATAATCGGTCCGTCACCAAATCCTGTCAGTTCTAGCTTCACGACAGCTCTAGAATTAACCTCTCCTTTCCTTCATTCATTCATTCAATCGTATTTATTGAGTGCTTACTGTGTGCAGATCACTGTACTAAGTGCTTGGGAAGTACAAGTTGGCAACATATAGAGACGGTCCCTACCCAACAATGGGCTCACAGTCTAGAAGGGGGGATTTTAGTTGGACTTTGACTCTCCATCCAAACTGCTATCACACTGGTTCATGCACTTGTCATAACTCGCCTAGATTACTGGATCAGCCTCCTCGCTGACCTCCCTGCCTCCAGTCTAAACATCACTCATCTGCCTAGATTTAAAAAAAAAAAAAGAATTCTGGGCCCATCTGCTCATTTCTCAAAGCCTCCGATCTATCTCTGTATCAAACAGAAACCCCTTAACATCTGCTTTAAGGCACTCAATCAGCTCTCCCCCTCCTGCCTAGCCTCACACTTCTCCTTCTATAACACAGCCCACACACTTTGCTCCTCTAACAATGACATACTCACTACCATGATCTTATCTCTTCCACTGATGACCCCTTGGTCACATTTTCGCTCCAGCCTGGAACTCCTTCCCCCTTTGAGGAAGGGGAGGAGAGTGGTGGCCTGTCAAATTCAAAGTCCAACTAAAATCATACCTCTTCCCTGGCTACCCTGGAGAAGCAGTATGGCATAGTGGATAGAGCACAGGCCTGGGATTAATAATGATAATAATAATAATAATAACGGCAATTATTAAGCACTTACTATGTGCAAGGCACTGTTCTAAGTGCTGGGGAGGTTACAAGGTGATCAGGTTGTCCCACGGACGGCTCACAGTCTTAATCCCCATTTTTCAGATGAGGTAACTGAGGCCCAGAGAAGTTAAGTAACATGCCCAAAGTCACACACCTGACAATTGGTGGAGCTGGGATTTGAACCCATGACCTCTGACTCCAAAGCCTGTGCTCTTTCCACTGAGCCATGCTGCTTCTCCAGTCATGTGTTCTAATCTAGGCTTCGTCACTGGTCTGTGTGTGGCCTTGGGTAAATCATTTCATTTCTCTGTGCCTCAGTTACCTCATCTGGAAAATGGGGATTGAGACTGTGAGCCCTCTGAGGGACAGAGACTATATAGTAATAATTATGGTATTAAGTGGTTACTATCTGCCAAGCACTGTTTTAAGCGCTGGGGTAGACAGAAGGTCATCAAGTTGTCCCATGTGGGGCTCACAGTCTTAATCCCCATTTTACAGATGAGGTAACTGAGGCCCAGAGAAGTTAAGTGACTTGCCCAAAGTCACACAGCTGTCTAAGCCATGCTGCTTCTCCAATCTGATTTGCTTGTATCCATCCCAGTGCTTGGTACAGTGCCTGGCACATAGTAAGCGCTGCAGAGTGGCTCAGTGGAAAGAGCCCGGGCTTGGGAGTCAGAGGTCATGGGTTCTAATCCCAGCTCCTCCACTTGTCAGCTGCGTGACTTTGGACAAGTCACTTAACTTCTCTATGCCTCAGTTACCTCATCTGGAAAATGGGGATTAAGATAGTGAGCCCCAAGTGGGACAACCTCATTATCTTGTATCTCCCCTAGCCCTTAGAACACTGCTTGGCACATAGTAAGCACTTAAAAAAACCCAAAACGTCATTATTATTACCGTCTCATCTGCTCACCCAATACTCCATCCCGTCTGTGTTTTCCATGCCCGTGGCTCCATTCTCCTTAAGCACTTGGTTACAAACCCAAACCCCATATCTTTACATTCTATGGCATCCCTTATCTATAGCCAATTTTAACATCCTTCTCCTCAACTAGATCATAAACTCCTTGAGGGCCGGGATCATGTCTACCAATTTTACCGTACTGTACTTTCCCAAGGGGCTTAGTACAGTGTTTGCCCAGTAAACGTTGAATTCATTCAATCGTATTTACTGAGTGCTTACTGTGTGCAGAGCACTGTACTAAGCACTTGGAAAGTACAACTCA
This sequence comes from Tachyglossus aculeatus, assembly GCF_015852505.1. Classification (NCBI taxonomy): domain Eukaryota; kingdom Metazoa; phylum Chordata; class Mammalia; order Monotremata; family Tachyglossidae; genus Tachyglossus; species Tachyglossus aculeatus. Next base: position 84,498,825 of record NC_052069.1, read on the forward strand.
GCAACAGAGACAATAAATACCATTCATTGTTTGACAAGTTTGATCCAATATGGAATCACTTTGTTTGTATGCTCTTAAAAGGCAAGATGCACATCCCTGCAAATAACACAGTCACTCGGATCTCTTAAACTCAAGTATTATATTCCTGATCATCCCTTGTCATAGTAGACATAATTTACTGGTCCCAAGCACTTGAGCCCAACCATTTCTTCCAAGAGCACGACTGCATCTACCCAGAGAGATGTGCACTGTTGGAAGAATGTTCCGTAATTTCTTAATAGCATTCTATCCACAACATGCAGCAAAAAAGCATGTGTTATAGAAGAACTGGGTGAATTTATTTTACTTGTACATATCTATTCTATTTATTTTATTTTGTTAGTATGTTTGGTTTTGTTCTCTGTCTCCCCCTTTTAGACTGTGAGCCCACTGTTGGGTAGGGACTGTATATATTGCCAACTTGTACTTCCCAAGCGCTTAGTACAGTGTTCTGCACACAGTAAGTGCTCAATAAATACGATTGATTGATTGATTAATAGGAAGGGGTCACGACTGTATATATGTATATATGTTTGTACCTATTTATTACTCTATCTATTTATTTATTTATTTTACTTGTACATATCTATTCTATTTTATTTTGTTAGTATGTTTGGTTTTATTCTCTGTCGCCCCCTTTTAGACTGTGAGCCCACTGTTGGGTAGGGACTGTATATGCTGCCAACTTGTACTTCCCAAGCACTTAGTACAGTGCTCTGCACACAGTAAGCGCTCAATAAATACGATTGATTAATTGATTGATTGATTGAATTACAAACAACAAAGGGAGAGCAGTGAGAATGCACATTGCATATATAACACATTCTTTTGGGCCACAAAATGTTCAGGCAATAAACTGCTCTCCATATTCTAAACCCGGAACACACCGAGAAGCAGCATGGCCTAGTGGATACAGCACTGCCCTGGAAGTCAGAAGGTCATGGGTTCTAATCCCGGCTCCGCTACTTGTCTGCTGTGTGACTTTGGGCGAGGCATTTCATTTCTCTGTGCCTCGGTTCCCTTATCTTTAAAATGGAGGATTAATACTGTGCGCCATGTGTGGGACAGGGACTTTGTCCAACACAATTATCAGTGCTGTGCTTGGCACACTGTAAGTGCTTAACAAATACCATCATTATTGTTGTTATTATAGCTACTCCAGAGCTTAGAACAATGCCTGGCACATAGTAAGCTCTTAACAAATACCATTATTATTATTACCGGTTTGGTTTTAAGCATTTTTAAGAATTTCTATAGTAGGATAGATAGGATAGATAGTAGGAAATGGGTAACGATGTCCTTATTTCAGCCGTTCAGGCCCCAGTAACCATGTGGATAGTACATTATCTAGCAAGAAGAAAGCAATGGAGTCTAGTTTTTCAGTTTAATTAATACTTACTAATTCTTTTCTCTTTACATTTTTATACTAAAGCACATTGTGGTTTCCAAGAGGTTGACTTAAAAACAAAAATATTCCCAGTATTTTCTCATATGAGTTTCTCTTTCCTCCAGGGAAATAATTTTATATGCATGGTTGGAGGATTAAAGGAAAAGACACCGAGTTAAATTGGAAAGAAAGTCATAGGAATAGTGCATCACCAACCTTCCGAACAAGTGGAAAATGTGATGATCTACATATAAGAGAATAACAACCCAAGTGGAACAATAAGCTACTAAGGTGAACCAGAATTACACGGAAAGGAAAAGTATCTCTCATGTTTTCAACAGACGAGGAGCAATTTTCCTATTAGTTTCTGTTAAAGGGCCCCAAATGCAAAAACAGCAAAGTTTTAATTCATCGATACTCTCAAAACTCCGTGCCTGTCAAAATATGCTTTTAAAGATGCAGAGAACTTTTCAAATGAAGCAAACACATCTTTTGCAAGGCTGCAACATTATCACCTTTCAAAGGCTGTAATACACCTACCATCTGCTTAAAGGGGTTAGCTGCATTCAACAAATTATAAATATGACCTCTACTGCTCAGGGCTTCTGGATGTAACACAAACTGCTGGAGTTGAACTAAATCCTCAACGCATTTCAGGCCTTAATATAAGAGACGTCCCCTTTCACTTCACCTCACTATTGAAATTGACTCCAACTGACATAGTTCAGCTAAGGAATAATCATTTTGAACTTTGGAGGCCCAAAGTTCAATTCATTCTCAAGGGAGTCACCTCAACCCTAAAATTAGCACTTCTTGTATAGACTGATTAGCAACTATGTCTGAAACTATTTCCTGTAAATTAATCTCTGTCAATTTGGTTACAATCCCTCAATTTTGCCAAGACTAGGTCTGCTCCTAATTTTGATGAAAGGCCCTTCCCAATGTTATATTAAACCAAGCATTTATAAAACATATCTTGACATACTATCCTCAATTTACAAAAGTTCCTTACTAAGAAAGACGCTGATATTATTATAAAGAATAGCTACAAGGGGCAAAATAAATGCAACTCAGTATGGGGAACTCGGTTTTGAGTTCAGGGCAGTGTAGAGAGATGGGATCCACTGTCACAGCCACTGGAACAGAGGGTGCAGAGATTAAACACTATTATTAAATCTTAAAGTAATTCAAAGCATAACATTACATTAGCTAAACGAGGAGTTGTAATAGGACTCAAAAATGCCCTCAATAGACCATATGCTCTTTGTGGGCAGTGATCATGTCTACCAATTTTATTACCTTGTAGTCTCCCAAGCACTTAGTAGAGCAAGTGCTTAATAAATACTACTGACTTTGATTGACAGCCAGTAATGAAGATAACCCCATCAATAATGAAAGATAATTTGGTCTGCTGGATACAGTAGTTGACCTCTGACTAGAACAGTGCTTTGCACATAGCGCTTTGCGCTTAATAAATGCCATTATTATCGGGAAAACCTATAGTTACTCATGATCTGACTAGGCATAATTTCAATTTCTTCTATCCCAGACATCCATCTGTAAAACTGTCTGTCTCTATCCTTAGCACCTCTTTGGGTTATATTAATTATAACAACAGAAAAAGATTTGGGTCATAATTGAATAAACAGTGCCATTATTAATAATGGTATTTGCAAAACACTTACTATGTGTCAAGCACTGTTCTAAGCCCTGGAGGAGATACAAAGTAATCAGGCTAGACACAGTCCCTGTCCCACATGGGGCTCACAGTCTTAATCCTCATTTTACAGATGAGGTAACTGAGGCACAGAGAAGTGAAGTGACTTATCCAAGGTCATACAGCAGGTAAGTGGCAGAGGCAGGATTAGAACCCGGGTCCCTTTGACTCCCAGGACAATGGTCTATCCACTAGATCATGCTGATTGCACTTTCAAAATCCACATCTATCTGTGCATTTGACCCAAACTCCCGCTCACCTCCTAAGAGTACTTTTTCCCCCCTTTGTACACCATCTTCAACTTATTCACTCTCTCAACTCTGCCTTCAAACGCACTGAAGTCATCCCTACACTCAAAAACATCTCTGGATCCCACTGCCCTTTCCAACTACTGCCCTGTCATTCTGCTCCTATCCCTGCTGGAATCCTATGAAGGGGTTATCGACATCCATTGCTTCTACTTCTTTTCCTCCATTTACCTTTTTAACCTTCGACAGTCTGACTTCCTCTCCCTTCACTCTCCTAAGACTGCACTCTTCAGGGTCATTCATGTCTTCCTCTTTGCCAAACCCAATGGAATTTGCTCGACCCTAATCCTCTTCCACCTCTTGATGGCCTCTGATACTTCAGATGCTGGAAAGTCTACCTACCCTTCATTTTTCTGACATAGTTCTCTCGTTTCTCCTCTTACCTCTGAGGACAAGCCTGCTCCATCTCTTTTGGCTTGTTCTTCCCACACTTCACAACCCCTAACTGTGCGTGTCCTTCAAGGCTTAGTTCTGGATCCCTCTTCACACTCTTTTCCCCACATTACACTCATACCACTGGGGAGCTATTCAATTTCATGGCTTCAACTGCCAGCTCTTATGCATATGATGCCCACATCTACTTAATTGCCCTGAGCTCACACCTTTTCTGCAATTTCTCTTGCCTCCAAGACTCTTCTCACCCATGTCCAGCTGACACCTTAAGATCACTATATCTAAAACTGAATTTATCTTCCCTTCGAAATCTTCTCCAGTCCAATTAACCTCCCCATCACACTAACCTCACCCTTAATCCATCAGATGGTAACACCACCACCATCCATCACATAGCTATCCATTCCTAATAATTAATAATTGTGGAATTTTTTAAGAGCTTACTATGTGCTAAGCACTGTTCCAAGCACTGGGGAAGGTACGAGATAATCAGGTCCCAAATAATAATAACGGCATTTGTTAAGCGCTTACTATGTGCCAAACACCGTTCTAAGCACTGGGGTAGACACAAGGTAATTAGGTTGTCCCACCTGGGGCTCACAGTCTTCATCCCCATTTTACAGATGAGGGAACTGAGGCACAGTTAAGTTAAGAAGCTTGCCGAGGGTCACACAGCAGGCAAGTGGTGGAGCCAGGATTAGAACCCACATCCTCTGATTCCCAAGTCCATGCGCTTTCTACTAAACCACATATGTTTATCATATGTTGAAGTAGGAAGGAAAACAGGCACTGAATCCCCTTTTTACAAATGAGATAACTGAGGCACAGAGAAGTGATTTGCCCAAGGTCACACAGCAGACACAGTGGGGCTGGCATTAGAACCCAAATCCCCAGGCTCCCAAGCCTATGCTCTTTCCATTAGGCTATGCTGCTCCTCTGTACCCTCTTCTCAACTCCCAAACTTCCAACTTCTAGCTCACACCCTCCCTCCACCCTAGAAGCAAACCGGTTAATCCTGCTCATCTCTCAGATGTCTCCCAGCCTTCAGACCACCCCCTTCTCCTCTAGGCTGTAAGTCAATTGTGGGCAGGGAATGTGTCTATCTGTGAGCAAACTGTTGGGTAGGGACTGCCTCTATATGTTGCCAACTGTACTTCCCAAGCGCTTAGTACAGTGCTCTGCACCCAATAAGTGCTCAATAAATACGATTGAATGAATGAATGAATGAACTCTGTCATATTGTACCCTCCCAAGTGCCTACTACAGTGCTCTGGATACAGAAAGCACTCAAAAAAGACAACTGATCGACTGACACATGTCTAAGCTTGCCTTCTCTGACACTGTCCTCTCCCGTTTCTCCTCCTCTCCGGCTCCTCGTTCTCAATCTCTTGCACAAGCATCTTCTCTGACTCCCTCCCTAACTGCGGGAGTCCCTCAGGGCTCACCTCTGGGCCCGTTTTTATACTCCATCTACACCTACTACCTCAGGTTAAGAGGAGAACCTAAAAACGCATTCATTCCCATGGCTTCAACTACCATCTTTATACAGACGATTCCCAGATCTACTTCTCCAGCCCTGATCTTTCTCCTTCTCTGCAATCTTGTATTTCCTCCTGCCTTCAGGACCTCTCTAACTGGATGTCCCGTGAGCACCTCAAATTTATAATGTCCAAAACAAACCTCATCTTCCCACTCAATCCCTGTCCTCTCTGTGACTTTCCCATTATTTTAGCCAGCACCACAATCCTCCCTGTCTCACAAGCCCTTATCCTTGGCATTATCCTTGACTCATCTGTCTCATTCAACCTGTCACCAAATCCTGTCACATCACTAAAAACCACCCTTTTCTCTTCACCCAAACTGCTACCATCTTAATCCAAGCACCTTGACTACCTCGTCGACCGCGTTGCTGATCTGCCTGCCTTCTGACTCTCCCCACTCCAGTCCATACTTCATTCATTCATTCATTCAATTAATCGTATTTATTGAGCGCTTACTGTATGCAGAGCACTGTACTAAGTGCTTGGAAAGTACAAGTTGGCAACATATAGAGAGGGTCCCTACCCAACAACGGGCTCACAGTCTAGAAGGGGGAGACAGACAACAGAACAAAACATGTAGACAGGTTTTATGATCATTTTTCTAGAAAACAGTTTAGTCCATGTTTCCCCACTCCTCTAGAACCTCAAATGGTTGCCCATCTACCTCCATATCAAACAGAAACTCTTTATTATTGGCTTTAAAAAACTAAATCACCTTGCCCCCTCCTAACTTACCTAGTTATAATGCAGCATAGAAAATCACTTCTCTACCACCAACCCACCCACTATACCTCGATCTCATCCATCTGACAGCTGACCCCTCTCTCACATCCTGTCTTTGACCTGGATCTTCCTCTCTCTTCATATCTGACAGAACATCACTCTCCCCCTCCTTCAAAACCACATCTCCTGCAAGAGGCCTTCCCCCACTAAGCCTTCGTTTTGCCTATTCCTTCTCCCTTCTGCATTGCCTTTGCACTTGGATTTGCAACCTTTATTCACGCCACAGCACTTTTGTACCTATCCATAATTTATTTTAATGTCTGTCTCCCACTCTAGACCGTACTTCCCCAATTAAGCCCTCTTTTCCCAACTCTCTCTCCCTTCTGCACTGTCACTGCACTTGGATCTGTACCCTTTAAGCACCTATTCACCTCACCTTCCGCCCCACAGAACTTACATATATAGCCATAATTTATTTATATTCATGTCTATCTCCCCCTTCTACATTGCCTTTGCACTTCATTCTGTACCCTTGGATATTCACCCTCTCTTCAGCCTCTCGGCACTTATGCAATAATAATAATGGTATTTGTTAAGCGCTATGTGCTAAGCACTGCTCTAAACCCTGGGGTAGATACAAGGTAATCGCGTTGTCCCACATGGGGCTCAAAGTCTTAATCCCCATTTTACAGATGAGGTAACTGAGGTACAGAGAAGTTAAGTGACTTGCTCAAAGTCACACAGTTGACAAATGGCAGAGACAGAATTAGAACCCATGACCTCTGACTCCCAAGCCTGTGCTCTTTCCACTAAGCCATGCAGCTTCTCGTGTACATACCCGTAATTATGTTATTACCTGTCTCCCCCTCTAGACTGTGAGCTGCTGGTTGGCAGGGAATGTGCCTACCAAATAACTCTGTTGTATATATGTCCATGACTGAACTCCTTATCTTCCCTCCCAAACCCTGCCCTCTCCCTGACTTTCCCATCACCGTTGACGGCACTACCATCCTTCCCGTCTCACAAGCCCGCAACCTTGGTATCATCCTCGACTCTGCTCTCTCGTTCACCCCTCACATCCAAACCATCACCAAAAACTGCTGGTCTCAACTCCGCAACATCGCCAAGATCTGCCCTATCCCCTCCATCCAAACCGCTACCCTGCTGGTTCAATCTCTCATCCTATCCCGACTGAATTATTGCATCAGCCTCCTCTCTGATCTCCCATCCTCGTGTCTCTCCCCACTTCAATCCATACTTCACGCCGCTGCCTGGATCGTCTTTGTGCAGAAACGCTCTGGGCATGTTACTCCACTCCTCAAAAATCTCCAGTGGCTACCAATCAACCTACATATCAGGCAAAAACTCCTCACCTTCGGCTTCAAGGTTCTCCATCACCTCGCCCCCTCCTAGCTCACCTCCCTTCTTTCCTTCTCCAGCCCAGCCCGCATGCTCCGCTCCTCTGCTGCTAACCTCCTCACCATACCTCGTTCTTGCCTGTCCCGCTGTCAACCCCTGGCCCACGTCCTCCCCCTGGCCTGGAATGTCCTCCCTCCGCACATCTGCCAAGCTAGCTCTCTTCCTCCCTTCCAAGCCCTACTGAGAGCTCACCTCCTCCAGGAGGCCTGCCCAGACTGAGCCCCCTCCTTCCTCTCCCCCCTCCAGATCCCCCCGCCCTACCTCCTTCCCCTCCCCACAGCACCTGTATATATGTTTTTACAGATTTATTACTCTATTTATTTTACTTGTATATATTTACTATTCTATTTATTTTATTTTGTTAATATGTTTTGTTTTGTTGTCTGTCTCCCCCTTCTAGACTGTGAGCCCGCTGTTGGGTAGGGACCGTCTCTATATGTTGCCAACTTGCACTTCCCAAGTGCTTAGTACAGTGCTCTGCACACAGTAAGCGCTCAATAAATACGATTGAATGAATGAATTATACTCTCCCAAGAGCTTAGTACAATGCTCTGCACACAGTAAGTGCCTAATACTGTTGATTGATTGGAATTCCTTTCTCTGTCACTTTCGGCAGACCACTGGATCTCATTTCAAAGGCCAGCTAGCTGGGTGCCAGTATCTTCCCAGATGATGTGTCTACAACACCGGGGCTCTTCTTTTGGGTGCATGACTATAAATGGGGGGGAACTTCTCAGGATTACAAAGGTCAAACTCAGGATCCCCAGAACAGTATAGTCTTCTTTTTTTTTAATGGTATCTGTTAAGTACTTACTATGTGCCAGGCACTCTTCTATTCACTGGGATAGATACACAGTAGTCTGGCTGGACACAGTCTCTGTCACAAATGGGGCTCACAGTCTTAATCCCCATTTTACAGATGAGATAACAGACACGGAGAAGTGAAGTGACTTGCCCAAGATCACACATCAGACAAGTGGCAGGGCTGGGATTAGAACCCAGGTCCTTCTGACTCCAAGGGTGGTGTTCTATCCACTAGGCCATGCTGCTTCCCACTTTCTTTCATTCATTCGTTTATTCAATCATATTTACTGAGCGCTTACTGTGTGCAGAGCACTGTACTAAGCACTTGGGAAGTACAAGTCGGCAACATATGGAGATGGTCCCTACCCAACAACAGGCTCACAGTCGAGAAGGAGCAGACAGACAACAAAACAAAACATGTGGACAGGTGTCCAAGTCGTCAGAACAAATAGAATTAAAGCTAGATGCACATTATTAACAAAATAAATAGAATAGTAAATATGTCCTAGTAAAATAAATAGAGTAATAAATCTGTACAAACATATACAGGTGCTGTGAGGAGGGGAAGGAGGTAGGGCGGGAGGGGATGGGGAGGAGGAGAGGAAAAAGGGGGCTCAGTCTGGGAAGGCCTCATGGAGGAGGTGAGCTCTCAGTAGGGCTTTGAAGGGAGGGAGAGAGCTAGCTTGGCGGATGTGTGGAGGGAGGGCATTCCAGGCCAGGGGGAGGATGTGGGCCGGGGGTCGATGGCAGGACAGGCGAGAAAAAGGTACAGTGAGGAGGTTAGCGGCAGAGGAGCGGAGAGTGTGGGCTGGGCTGAAGAAAGGGAGAAGGGAGGTGAGGTAGGAGGGGGCGAGGTGAGGGAGAGCCTTGAAGCCGAGCGTGAGGAGTTTTTGCTTGATTTGTAGGTTGACAGGCAGCCACTGGAGATTTTTGAGGAGGGGAGTAACATGCCCAGAGCATTTCTGCACAAAGATGATCCAGGGAGCAGTGTGAAGTATAGTCTGAAGTGGGGAGAGACAGAAGGATGGAAGATCAGAGAGGAGGCTGATGCAGTAATACAGTTGGGATAAGAGATTGAACCAGCAAGGTAGCGGTTTGGATGGAGAGGAAAGGACAGATCTTGGCGATGTTGTGGAGGTTAGACCAGCAGGTTTTGGTGACAATTGGATGTGAGGAATGAACGAGAGAGTGGAGTCAAGGATGACACCAAGGTTGCGGGCTTGTGAGACGGGAAGAATGCTAGTGCCGTCTACAGTGATGGGAAAGTCAGGGAGGGGGTGGACCTTCTTGCCACTGAGATATATTGGAAATGGGGAACTATAATAATAATAATGGTATTATTAGAGAAGCAGCATGGCTCAGTGGAAAGAGGCTTTGGAGTCAGAGGTCACGGATTCAAATCCCAGCTCCGCCAATTGTCAGCTGTGTGGCTTTGGGCAAGTCACTTAACTTCCCTGTGCCTCAGTTACCTCATCTGTAAAATGGGGATTAAGACTGTGAGCCCACATGGGACAACCTGATCACCTTGTATCCCCCCAGCACTTAGAACAGTGCTTTGCACATAGTAAGTGCTTAATAAATGCCATTATTATTATTATTATTATTTGTTAAGCGCTATGCCAGGCCAGCTTACCATACCACAACCCATCAGCCAGCTTGGCTCAAACTGAGCTAAGGGCAGCAGGCTGGCAAAATCTATGTGATGCTACCGATAACCTGAGTTACTGTAAAGTGAATCATGTCTGCCTGCGGCATGGAATGAAAAATTTCTGAAAAACCTTAATCACCTACTTCACCCACAGATTACGAAGAGAAAAAAGAGGGCATTTTCTAGATGAGGATCAGGGAGAGAAGCCCCGCTTGCCTTAAGCAGACCCTGCTCATGTGCTATCTGATCTTCCAAATAGTTAACAGGATGTCAATTCAAACAATGCTGAGATTTGCACTCACAGGTTAGTAATAGGAACAAGGTGTTGCCCTGTCAAACTGTGTCAAAAACTTGAGTCTTACCCTTAAAATATAGGCCCACTTTCCTGGATTCGTTTTGTGACTCAATCAACCCCTTCTGGTTTTCTTACAACATGAGAATGAATATGTCAGGTTCACAAAGACATGAATTTGTATCAGATTACAGAAAATAGGAAATGAAGTATTTGTTGAGGAGGGAATAACCGCGACAATCATTACACTACATTCATTGCACTTGAAATAATAGCTCTTTTCAATTCTGCTCAGCATTTCTCAGATTAAAGAAATGAATTAAATACACATGGGTCTCTTAAAATTTTTGATATAGGCGTACTGTGCTTGGATTATAATTCTACATAGAGGAGGAGGGAGATAATCTGTGGCACTTGGCTCATCTACTCTAGCCACACAATAAATCTTTCGCTGGGAAGACCTAACTATGTAAATTTGGACATGGAAGAGTGATCATATGATCAATAAGCAACACCTTAACGCTGGGAAGAATTTTAAAATTCATCTTATAAATACCTTCTTCGAGAATAGGTTTCAAGACATCAAATGGAATCTCCTGCAGTGGCTCCATGTACTTATGTCCAGCACTAAGGATTGTGATCTGGGGCAGACAGAGAACGAGGGTTCCCGGCATACTGGCTTGCCCGTGATACCAACTTCTCACAGTTCCAGGAATGTCGCCAGATACAATTGTGCTCGGGGAAGGCAGACTGTCATTTGGAAGGAACACACAACACGACTGTATTTCTAGCTGGAAAACAAAAGGTAAAATGCTGTTTTAGTGTCAGGTCAAATACGAACAGTAACACCTCTAAAATTTTCACCGGAATTATCAAGAGAAATCGAGAGAATTTCAAGAGGCTATCGGGAAAGTAGGAGCAACAATCATGCATACAGAAATTTTAAAAAATCTTCATGCTATAAAAAGGTGCCACTTCTGTCCATAAACTTGATCAAAAGGATACAGCAACATGAGCTGAAATATATCTGCCTTTCCACAGCTCTTTCCAAGAAACATGATTGAGTTAAGAAATGTGCTGGCAAAAAAAGGTGAGAAAATCCTCCTCCTTTTGCAGTTCATTAGGTTTTGTTAGCACCAGTGAAAGCCTTAAGAGTTGACTGGCATTTTATTTGCTGTTACTTTCTAAAAAGAGTTATTTCCATGTGAATTCTTCCCTTCCTTTGTAGTTTTACAGTGACTAGCATGAAAAAAAACCCCCCTCACTCATCAGCCACTCTAAAAGGCCTTAGTTGGAAACAGATATTCTCATTTAAACACCAGATATTTAATCACCTTTGGACATTGTATATCACCCCACTCCCAACTCCACAGCACTTCTGCACGTATCTTTAAATTACACATTATACATTACTTATTTATTCGTATTAATGTCCATCTCCCCCTCTAGAGTATAAACTCATTATGGGCAGGCAACATGTTTGTTAATTCTGTTGTACTGTACTCTCCCAAGAGCTTAGTACAGTACTCAGCACAGAGTAAGTGCTAAATGTTTGATGGAATCAAAGCAACAAAAGTTTAAATGTAAGAGGTCCTTCTGCCACTCTACAGATGAAGGCTAAAATGTGATGTCACGCAAGATATTTTCTTCCGCTTCTCCGATACAATGCAGTTGCGCAGCCTACCAGAGAAAATGTCTTATACTTTTTCTAGAACTCCTGCGACTTCAAGCAAGGCTGAGAAATCCCCAACCAGGGACTGAACTCATCATGACTTAATTCAGAGGCAACGTAGGCAACGGACTGTTCGTCTCAGTTGGCTCTCTCAAGGACTACTCTGCACCTGGATATCAAATAGCCTCAACAGCTTGCACACTTGAATGCTTTGTTAAGAAAATACAAAATATGATTCAGTTCAGTTTCTTCAAAATGTTTTCAAGGCAAGATGTTATTTGAAGATGTGATAAAAACAAAATTGGTTTGCTGTTCGGTAACTCACATAGCAGTGCCCTGTAACAGTTCCAACTGAGAATTCATATCTGTAAAGAGACCATATTTTTCAAATGATAACTAAGCACTAATGCTCACTGTTACCCTCCCCTCAGGGTTGATATATTTTCCCTCATGAGAGCAACAATAATCTGTAATGGAGTTGGAATCCCTAAATACCGTAAATAATTTGCCAGTCTAGTATAAAATAGCATTGATATTCATCTTTTCTCCAACATTTCTGTATTTCTTTGCTTAGACAAACTGACAAGACTCCACTGAGGGGGGCAAAAAGAGGTAGAGCTTTGCAAAAATGAATACGTTGTTTCATGAAGTTTGGGCTTGTTTCTGGTTCTAGTCCTATTTGAGCGGCAAGGTGAAATTAATTATACTGTATATTTGATAAGCACTTTATTGATCCAAGATCGTTGAATGTACTTTATTTATCCTGGAATAGGGACAACTTTGTATTGTTACAGATGTATTGCATTTAGATCCTTAAAAACGTATCAATAATTCATTGTGTCCGTTTGCACAGTTTGGAAAAAATAGCCTATAAGAGTATTTTCTCCTCTATTACCACAAGATGCAGGTCAAACCACTGACCGCCAGCGATAAATAGCTGACAGAGGCACTGTTGCTATGATCAGGAAAAGCTTTTGTTTTATAAGTGTGCTAAGTAAACAGTTCATTAAAAATCACTATTCAAATAGATTGTGCGGATGTGAATCAAATGTTTCCACAATGCAGACTGAACAAAACACAGGGGAATAAACACTAGTCTAAAATACTGTCATTTTGGACATCTACCATTTCATCAGCTTGAAAAAAAGGGTCAGGGTGCCAAATACCTATGCAAAGTCAACAAAACAGGTCCCGAGGTACGGCATTACACCTGCCTTGCGAAAACCAAAGGAGACAAAATAAAAGCTATTTTGACTTGTTCGGGTTAATTAACTGTTTTGAGTCACAAATGACAAAGAGGAAGTACTGAGAAACGTAACTTAAGTATTAATTAAAAGGCATCCATCAGCACTTAAACAATTACAGTAAAATACTGTACTTATATGTGTTCATTCATTCAGTCGTATTTATTGAGCGCTTACTTTGTGCAGAGCACTGTACTAAGCGCTTGGGAAGTACAAGTTGGCAACATATAGAGACAGTCCCTACCCAACAACGGCTCACAGTCTGGAAGACGGGCTCGCCTAAGATATATGGAAAAATTATCAGTGTGAACATTTTCTGGAGTTCTTTTTAGTAAATGGAATGCATCTGTAGTAAGCACAATTTACAGAAAACACTTCGCACCTAAGCCCACCTAGGTGAATAAAATCTAGAATGTTAAACATCCTTAAACATCATGAAAGCGCTCTACAATCGATGTAGCACAAATAGCTTAAATTATGAAGTTCTATCAATAACATAACCTTCAGCAATCACATAAATCTTTTTACACTTTTTAAATAACTGTTAAACTGTATGTCTAAAATTGTGGATTTAATGTAAAATGCTGAGTGATTTATGTAACTGAATATAAATCTGTAGCCGTAAATCTTGCATTAATGTAAGGATCTGACAATCCAAGGAAAAGAAAATGAAGTAATCTGCCAGTAAGAAGTCCTCAAGCTGGGGGTCAGATCTTGTTCATGGAAACCATCTGGTTGAGACCCTCCAAGCCACACCAAACACAAATGATCTTTAAAAAAAATATCCTATTCATTAATGCATCACAGCTGCACTGTGTGTTACTTCACTTTTCCATGGCAACATCCTTTCTGTTTCAGGGATCTTATTTCAGTTTTGGTAGCAACGTGTTCTTTTGCCAATATTGAACACATTCATGTGTCAAAGAGGAGGAATTATTACAAATTCTTGAAATAGAATCACCTCCTATTTTGATTCCTATTATGTCAAGGGCTACACATTCCAAGTATCATATATAATGATGAACCAATAAAGTAAGCAATATTTTGACTTTTAATTAAAGAGTGAAATGCATTATATTTATGCTGAATTCTGCTACTTTATGCTCAATTTGAAATTATATCTTGGTTTTCTGACCTAGTAATTTCCTTCCGACCCTCTTCTAATCTAAACCACATAAAAGCATACTGCCTCATGGTGAAAGTGGTGACCGGAATAGGGAAAATGGATTTTTGAAAATTATATTTAATCTGACATATAAATCCCACTCTTTTATTTCCCTAATTTACTATTAAAAGCAAGTGATGCATTATATGTATTTTCTGACTTTTGAAATCCATCTTTTGTTAAAGAAGCATTTAACTTCCTACTGCTTTCCAAAAAAACCTCAAGTAGTGGCTGAATTAATTTTTTTTTTTTTTTTTTTTTTTACTACTGGACATTTACCTGGAGACCCTGAGTTTTTTCTTAAACAGATTTTCATTTGTAGAGGTTGAAAATATCTTGAGTAGGTTTCATTTCCAGTAAAATGCTCCATGTAAAAATGTATGCACCATTTTTTGAACACCTGATAGAAATCATCTTAATCGATTCCTTAGTTGTAGTCTCAGGAGAAGCAGCATGGCATAGTGGATAGAGCACAGGCCTGAGAGGCAGGAGGTCACGGGTTCTAATCCCGGTTTGGCCACTTGTCTGCTGTGTGACCTTGGGCAAGTCACTTCACTTCTCTGGGCCTCAGTTACCTCATCTGGAAAATTGGGATTGAGACTGTGAGCCAATTTGCTTGTATCCACCCCAGTGCTTAGTACAGTGCCTGGCACAGTAAGCACATAACAAATACCATTATTATTATTATTATTATTATTATTATTATGCAGTCATTCTAAATGCCCTTAAGGTGAGCATTTAATTAATAATTAATTCATTCAATCAGTAATGACTGAGCACTTTCGTAACTTTTTAAAATCAGCCCACTTACTGAACGGTCTCGTAAATCCCTAAAATCAGCCTATTTACTGAACGCTTTCATAAATCCATCAAATCGTCCTATTTACTGAGCGCTCTCATAAATGTTTTGTTGTCTGTCTCCCTCTTCTAGACTGTGAGCCCGTTGTTGGGTAGGGACTGTCCCTATATGTTGCCAACTTGTACTTCCCAAGCGCTTAGTACAGTGCTCTGCACACAGTAAGCGCTCAATAAATGCGATTGAATGAATGAATGAATATTTATTGAGCGCTTACTGTGTGCAGAGCACTGTACTAAGCGCTTGGGAAGTATATGTTGGCAAAACATAGAGACGGTCCCTACCCAACAGTGGGCTCACAGTCTAGAAGGGGGAGACAGAGATCAAAACAAAACATATTAACAAAATACAATAAATATGTACAAATAAAATAGAGTAATAAATACGTACAAACATATATACATATATACAGGTGCTGTGGGGAGCAGAAGGAGGTAAGGCGGGGGGGGATGGGGGAGAGGAGTGGGAGAGGAAGGAAGTAATAATAATAATGGCATTTATTAAGTGCTTATTATGTGCAAAGCAGTGCGGCTCAACAAATGTGGGCTGACTCCAGAGATGTTTATACTTTAGATGCCAGTAGTGTACTTTCAGTCAGACACATCCCGTGTGATTTGTACCTTATGAATGGGAGAGCACAAAGGAATTAGGGTGTGGGAGTAGCGATAGACTCCTCAGAGCCTGAATTATCCCGATGTAATACAATTCATATTTTAACATTGGTCAGAAATGTGTGGTTTGGATAACAAGGATGGTGACGGAAATATGTGACAGTCTCTTGGCATTCACTGTTTTTCTGTTTGTGGTTTCACCTATTTCGCTACACCCATATTCAAGGTGGCAATCCACCCCCTTCCCCTCCCCACCACAGCGCCCTGCACCAACCAGCCCCTGCTCTCTGCTCCCTCTGGTCTCCAGAGGCCATATCTTGGCCACTCCAATGCCAACTAATAATAATAATAATGGCATTTATTAAGCGCTTACTATGTGCAGAGCACTGTTCTAAGCACTGGAGAGGTTACAAGATGATCAGGTTATCCCACGGTGGGGCTCACAGTCTTCATCCCCATTTTACAGATGAGGAAACTGAGGCCCAGAGAAGTGAAGTGACTTGCCCAAAGTCACACAGCTAATTGGCGGAGCCGGGATTTGAACCCGTGACCTCTGACTCCAAAGCCCGTGCTCTTTCCCACTGAGCCACGCTGCTTCTCTAATACCGAGGAACAGCTGCAGTCAATCAATCAATGGTATTTATTAAGCACTTACTCTTTGAAGAGCACTGTACCAGCACTTGAGGGAATTCAATACAACAGAGTTGGTAGGAAAGTTCCCTCCCTCGAGTCAAATGCTTTCTGTTGTTGCCTTTGCCTGCCTCTATCATTTTGTTGTTTGACCACTTACCTCAATAAAACTATGATTCTGGCTACTACATTTGCCAATTAGAATTTCCTACTCATTAACTTTCTGGGTTTGTGTGTACAGTGCGTATAGAGATGTAATCCAGAGATGTGTGTATGTATATACAGAAGCTGCATATACCCAGTGTGGGCCATGTGTGGGTTTCCCATTGCCTAACTGCTTACTCTGAGGTTTAATTTGGTTGCAGAGGCACTAAAAATGCTATGATTATATAAACACACAGTCATATACATGGAGAGATATAAAGAGATCAAAGGAGAGCATTAATGACGTCCAATGATAATGCTGTTTGGTTGTAGTAATCCTTGCAAGTCAAAAGATTATATTTTGTTATAGATATATATTTTGATATTATATATATTATTTTGATATATATTTTGTTTTGTTATATTATAGTTTCCCCAAGTGCTTAGTACAGTGAACACTCAATAAATAACACTGATTGATTGGTACTGGGTGATCAGCAGTACTTTCCAACTGCATGAATGTTAGTACTGTCCTGTGGTTTCCAGCTGGGTCATTGCTTGTGGATTGTCCCACGTTACAAGATGCCTCTCATCCATTCAATCATATTTATTGAGCACTTACTGTGTGCAAAGTACTTTGCTAAGCACTTGGGAGAGTACAATATAATAATAAACAGACACACATCCTGCCCACAACAAGCTCAGAGATTGACAGTCATAGTCACACTAGTCTGACTACTTCTGTTGTTACTTCACTTTCCATGCCACATCACTTCAGTTTTGGGCATGTTATGCCCACCCTTCTCAACCACACTACTAGGGTGGAATTACATGCGCTTTACAGAAGCTCATCCTAGAGGACTAGGATTGCAGGAAATAGCAGTTCAACATGGCAGACTGCTGCTGAAAATCTTTGGTTACACAGAAAGTAAACATTTAAGAGTTAGAAAGTTTGAAAGGTTGTGATTACTGGACACTGGATTGCCCTTTCTCTGTTCCTGGGCTTGTGAGATGCCTCTATTCCATAATGTCCTGTAGCTATTAGTGTTTTTATGATTGTCGTTTTCTGAATTTGTTTTAGTTGTTTGGGCATCCATCGCCAGTCCTGCCCTCCTTCCTCCAAGTTTTCCTTAGATTTAGGAGCTGTTAAAGGGGTAGGGTTAGTAGCTGTAGCATTGTCCTTTTTTTCCTGGGACCCTTTCTCCAGATGCTTAATGCAGTGCTTGACATAAGCATTCAATAGATATTACTAAATGGATACTGAAGTTTTTAGCATAAGGGGCCCGGTGAGACGTCTGTTGGCAGGGAATGTGTCTACCAACTCTGTTATATTGTACTTTCCCAAGTGTTTAGTGCAGTGTTCTGCACACAGTAAGAGATCAATAAATACGATGGACTGAAATGAGCTTTTCTCCATTAAATGGAGCCCCCAGGAAGCATCATGGGATTTCAAAGATTCCACCAGCATCGCCACCTTCAAAAAGAATAACCAGAAACAAAAGAGTCCAACCCCGTCCATAGAATGGCTCCTGTATAAACACTGACAACTGTGCAACTGCTCTGTGAATTTATGACATTGATGGTATAAAGCAGATGTGATCTTTGCTGTGCAGCTTCTCTAGAAGTGTAAGAAACACCACTGTATATGTATATTGCTAAATCTGGAAATGTATGAAAAGCCAAAAAGCAAGTACTGTGATTGGAACCAAAGCAACTGGAAAGTTAATTTTGGAGCCAAACACATTTACTTATTCACATTTCTTTTAAAAGAATAATCCTTTGATGATCTTAGGGAATGATATTCTACTTTATCTGATGACAACTCCAGGCTTTTCTGTTCTATATTTCTAAACATAAAAGATCTAGGAATGTGCAAATTGCTTTAGAAAAAATTAGAATCCTGGACCTGGGTTTCAGTAATACTATCACAAAGTTACTTCAAATCTTATCTTAAAAACTTGGACTAACAGATTTTGAACATCTGCATAACTCTATCCCTGAAACGTTAAATCGAAAGCACGGACGTCTTAGAACCATATTTCTCTACTGAAATGTTATGCTACTTCACTTTACTCAAACCACAAGCTGATGAATAAAATAAATTCAGTTTATGTTCATTCTTAATGATGTCTAAAATGAAGATAATTTGAATTCATAAAGATTTTAGGACTGCCAGCTGAATGCAAACTAGGTAAGTGAGACACATTTATTCCCAAATGAAGCATGTTTTCTCAGCCCCAGAGAGAAATGTTAGTATCACGCTGTGAAGCAGCATGGCCTAGTGATTAGAGCACCGGCCTGGGAGACAGAAGGACATGGGTTCTAATCGTGGCTCTGCCACATGTCTGCTGTTTGACCCTGGGCAAGTCGCTTCATTTCTCTGTGCCTCAGTTACCTCATCTATAAAATAGGGATTAAGATTGTGAGCTCTGTAATCAATCAATTGTATTTATTGAGCACTTACTGTGTGCAGAGCACTGTATTAAGCGCTTGGGAAGTACAAGTTGGCAACATATAGAGACGGTCCCTACCCAACAGTGGGCTCACAGTCTAGAAGGGGACAGTCTGTCAGGGACATGGACAGAGTCCAATCTGATTAGCTTGTCTCTACCTCAGCACATTGTCTGGCATATAGTAAGTGCTTAACAAGTATCATAAAAAATAAATAAAATATGCCATATTTACTCACCTAATTGCCCAACTATTTCACATAAATTTTCCAACCCCCAAGTCGGGTTGGGGGAGAGCTATTATGTGGCAACATATATGAATTAAGTCTTACCAGAAGAAGAGCAGAGAAAGGAGAAGGAAAAAAAGGAAGAGGAAAAGAAGGGAGAAAGTAAAGGGGAAGGTAAGAGGACACTTAATATTGGATTCCTTACTTCTGTTTCACTGTCCAAAGTGCCCTACCCTTCAAAACCCTCCTAAAATTATATCTGAGAGTCAGAAGGATCTGGGTACTAATCCCAGCTCCATCACTTGTCTCCTGTGTGACCTTGGGCATGTCATTTAGCTTATCTGTGCCTCAGGTCTCTCTTCTGGAAAATGGGGATAAAGAATGTGAGCCCCACATGGGACATGGATTGTGTCCAACCTGATTAATTTGTATCTACCCCAGTGCTTAGAACAGTGCCTGGCACTGAGTAAGCACTTAAATACCTTAAAAAAAATGAAAGCCCTTTGGACATAGCTAACCCCAGGAAAACATCTTCCAGGGAAGTACATGGAGCCCTTGGGTATAAGGGAGTAAGGTTATCCCAGATAAAGAAGTGTTTGTTAAGAAAAAGGGAGGTTGGATACTAGGAAATGTTTACACCTGTTACATGGTAATTGCTAAAGAACTATCAAAAACTGGTTAAAAATCATAATTTTAATGTTTGAGTTGAGTAGAGAGGATATGGAATTCAGGATTAATGTATAAAGTGCTACTTGAGAATAAGGGGAAAGGAAAGCAGAAAAACCTTTTTAAACACCCAGCAACCAGCCCGCTTGAAGCAGAATTGGCTTCTGAGGGTAAATGTCTTGAGAATCAGAGGGTTTTGGGAGTGACCTGAGGGGATAATCTTTACTGGTACTCTTTGGGGACTTCTAAAAACTGCCCTTGTCCTGGAAAGGGAAACAGGGTATGGGACACTTCGAGGCACCTGTCTTTTAATTGACTTGGGGTGTTAATTTGGCAGGGTGAAAGGAGCCCCAGCAGCAATATGGAGTTTTTGTATAGTTCTACCTCTCCAACCACTGGGGTTTGGTTCCTCAAAGTCCCTGTGTCTGGCAAAACTGTGGACGGAGAGGCCCAAGATTTATTAGACAAATAAAGTTAGGGGTTCTGTAGCTTTGACTGCACAGGATATTTTTACTTTTCTTTATTGTCCTCCCAGAGGGCTCTTCACACTGAACGGCCTCCGCCTGAATGGCAAACTTTCTCCTCATTTTAGAGAATCCAACAATCACTTTCTCTTCCAATGCCCTCCCTCTCCTTGCCCTCTTCGTAAACTGTTCGCTCGGATTTCACATAGAAGGCATGATGAAAGGCAAGGGAATCAAGAGAACAATGCAGAGCACTATAATAGGATCCGGATTGTGCAAAGCACTTGAGAGAGGAGCAGTGTGTGGCAAGTAAAGGCTTGAACAACCTGAAATGGCACATGGTGGGCTGATGTGCAGCCACAAAACCCAGGGTGATTCGAAACTCTCTACTGCAATGGCAGAAATGACATAGAGGATAATGGGAGAGGTTGCTCCAAGCGGTGTTGATGACGGAAAATTATACAGTCCAGGAGAGGTAAGATTTGGTCAATGAGTGGAAAAAGCAGTGGTCGCCAAAAATTTAAGATGGAGTAATAACGATTTCTTGTGGTGACAAAGTCCATACAGAAATAGATACACTGGTCAAATGATTGAGGGGAAAGAGAAGCTTTTTGGACTGAAAGAGAGAAAAAGCCCCTAAAATCCACACTTTCCTCCCCATCCAAACTGCTACCACACTAATCCTAGCATTTATCGACGAGAAGCAGCACGGCCCAGTGGATAGAGCATGGGCATGGGAAACAAAGTCATGGGTTCTAATCCTGGCACTGCCACTTGGCTGCTGTGTCGTCACTTCACTTCTTTGGGTCGCAGTTCCCTCATCTGTAAAATGGGCATTAAGACTGTGAGCCCCATAAGGGACAGGGATTGGGTCCAACCCAATTTTCTTGTATCTACCCCAGCATTTAAAACAGTGTCTGGTACATAGTATGTGCTTAACAAATATCGTAACTATTATTATTATTACTATCCGCCTCGATTACTATATCAACCTCCTTGCTGACCTCCCAGCCTCCTGTCTCTCCCCACTCCAGTCCATACTCCACCCTGCTGCCTGGATTATTTTTCTACAAACTCGTTGAAGACACGTTTCCCCACTCCTCAAGAACCTCCAGTGGTTGCCCATCCACCTCCGCCTCAAATGGAAACTCCTCACCAATGGCTTTAAAGCACTCAATAACCTTGCCCCCTCCTACCTCACGTCACTACTCTCCTACTACAACCTAGCCCACCCACTTCAATCCTCTAATGCTAACCTTCTCACTGTTCCTCGATTTCATCTGTCTCACCACTGAACTCTTGCCCAAGTCCTGCCTCTGGCCTGGAACTCCCTTCCCTCCTCAAATCCAACAGACAATTACTCTCCCCCCTTTCAAAGCCTCACTGAAGACACATCTCCTCCAAGACACCTTCCCTAAGCCCTCCTTTCCTCTTCTCCTACTTCATTCTGTGTCGCCCTGACTTGCTTCGTTTATTCAGCCCCATAGCACTTATGTGCCTATCTGTAATTTATTTATTTACACTAATGCCTGACTCCCCCTCTAGACTGTTAGCTTGCTGTGGACAGGGAATGTGTCCTTTGGCCATACTGTACTTTCCCAAGTGCTTAATACAGTGCTCTGCACACAGTAAGTGCTCAATAAATATGATTGAATGAATGAACAAGGGGGACTGACACAAGAGCCATTCACCAATAATTGAAGGAGAAAAACAATGCTGGAAGGTGTGATGGCATAAAGATTGGAGGCAACATGGATAACTAGTGAGAGCTAACCTAGGTTGAGAATCAAGCAATCAATGAAATTTATTGAGTGCTTACCGTGAGCAGAGCGCTGTACTAAGCGCTTGTGAAGGTATGATAAAACAGAGTTAGTAGAGGCAATCCCTGCCACAGAAGTGACTCCTACCCTCAAGCTTTTCCAAGTCTCCAGTGAGAAACAAACCTTAAGATAAATTACAGATACAGCAAAGATAAGAATATGTACATAAATGCTGTTGGGTTGGGGTGATTATCAGAGTGCTTAGGGAGTACACAGTCAAGTGCAGAGTCGATGCAGAGGGGAGGCAGGGGCGGAAAATGAGGGCTTAGTCAGGGAAGGCCTCAGAGGAGATGTAATTTTAATAAGGCTTTCAAAGCGGGAAGGGTGTCGGATGTGAAGGGGAAGGGATTAGGTGGGCAAGGAGTCACGGTAAGAGATGACAGTGAAGTACAGTGAGTAGGTTGGTGTGAGAGGAGCAGAGTGACGGGGCTGGCTTGTAGTAGAGATCAGTGACGCAAGATAGGAGGGGAAGAGCTGATTCAGTGCCTTAAAGCTGATAGTAAGGACAGTCTGTTGGATGGGGAGGTATTATTTGACTGCGTATGGTCCTGGGTCCTGTGACTGCTTGACATTTCCTAATTCAAATCATATTCTAAATAATTTCTGGATTCCTAAAGGCATTAATTTGAGTTAAATTAATAGCTTAAGGACACCATTTACGGGCTTGGATACAGAAGCACATTAATAATAGATTGAAAAGATCCATGGAAAATAGCTACTTCAGGCAACAGACATTTTAACAATGGAATTTTCATAGCTCAGTTTAGAGAAAATGCATAAGTGCTAAGAGTAGGGCAGATGAATGAACTTAAATGCTGTGGGCGATGGTTGAATCGATGAATCAGTTGGCTCTGTGGAGAGATAGACGAGATTGAGGTCCAGTGGGTAGGGTGGCATTAGAGGAGGGCAGTGAATGGGCTGGGTTGTAGTAAGAAATCAGAGAAGTAAGATAGGATGGGAGCAAGGTGATTGAATCCCCTCTCAGGATCATACTTGGAGAGTTTCCAGTACTCTACTAGTCTCGACTATGGGAGGGAGAGTCAAGCAGAGGCATACCCACTCCATTCCTAGCTTGGCCAGTGGCTAGTGAGTGGAAGGCAATCTTCTACAGCGTGGCTCAGTGGAAAGAGCACAGGCTTTGGAGTCAGAGGTCAAGGGTTCAAACCCCGGCTCTGCCAATTGTCAGCTGTGTGACTTTGGGCAAGTCGCTTAACTTCTCTGTGCCTCAGGTACCTCATCTGTACAAGGGGGATTAAGACTGTGAGCCCCCCGTGGGACAACCTGATCACCTTGTAACCTTCCCAGCGCTTGGAACAGTGCTTTGCACATTGTAAGCGCTTAATAAATGCCATCATTATTATTATTATTCTACAAGTCAAAACTCACCTGTGCTGAGCAGCGGCGGCATGGGAGAGAATCAAGGGTGGATACTCCAACTGACTGCACAGAAGGAGGAAATGGTAAACCACATCCGTATCTTTACCAAGGAAACTCTATGGATCCATTACCAGAACGATTACAGATGGAGGTGGGACATTCTGGGAGAGATGTGTCCATGGCGTTGCTATGGGTCGGACATGACTCGACAACATAAGATAACAACAAAGGTGACTGAATGCTTTAAAGTCAATGGTAAGGAGTTTTTGTGTGATGCAGAGGTGGATGGGAAACCATGGAGGTTCCTGAAGAGTGGAGAAACATGGATTGAATTTTTTTTAGAAAAATGATCTGGACAGCAGAATAAAGTATGGACTGTAGTAGGGAGAGACGGGAGGTCAATGAGGAGATTGATGCAGTAGTCAAGGAGGGATAGGATAAATGTTAGGATCAACATAGTAGCAGTTTGTCAAGGTGAAGGTCTCCTGTCTCCCAGGTCTGTGCTCTTTCTACTAAGCTACACTGCTATTCATGTAGAAGGAGGGCAGGTGAGAATAAGTTACATTGAGAAGGTTAACTCGGGAGGAATGAAGACTGCAAACTAGGATGTATTTGAAGAAGCACCCGTGGTCTAGGGGATAGAGGGTGAGAAGGACCTGGGTTCTAATACTGACTCCGCCACTTGTCTGCTGTGTGACCTTGGACAAGTCACTTAACTTTCCTGTGCCTCAGCTGCCTCATCAGTAAAATAAGGACTGTGAGCCCTCGGCAGAACAGGAACTGTGTCCAAACTGCTTATACTTGTATCTACCCTAGAGCTTACTTAGTACACTTTCTGGCCCATAGTAAGCACTTAACAAACACCTTTAAAAAAGAGTGAATAAGAAAGAGGATGTCTTAAGGCCAACGGTCAGGAGTTTCTTCCATTTTATGTCATCAGGAAAGGCCCAAGAATAAAAGGAAAATTGTTAATTTAATAACAGGTGCTCGCATTATGTGTTGAAAGAGAAGAGCATCTAATTTACGAGAATGAAAATAATACGTGAAGAGGGAACGGAATTAAATGGCACGCATTTCCTTCATTCACGTCTGAAGCAATTTCTCAGCACTAAAGCAAAGCATACAAGTCCATAAAGGTTTCTGACCTATGAATTAATGTTGTAACAAAGATAGGCAGAAAAAAAATTGCTTAAAAGTTGTTGTTTTTTTAACGTAGTAAATTGATATGAGCTAGGTTTTTGTGCTTTTGCATAACATTTAAACCGTGCTTGGAAAATCTGGAGAATACTAAAATCTCAACGTGAATACGCTTCTAATGAATATGATTCTGATGAATTTGCCAAAGCAGCAGAGAATGAAAAAAGTCTATTATTTTAAAACTATTTATATAAAAGGTCCCCGCATGAATAAAATGAGTTTTTTAATACAAGTTAAATGTGCAGAAATACATAAAAGTCATAAAAAATGGTTCGACATAACTTTTCTCACTCCCTTTTTCATCTTACCTGAAGTGTGAGGCGCTTAACTGCATTCCATACTACCCCAATAAATTCTTTCATTCTTTCCTCTGGACTTCGGCAGCCTTCAGATGAGTTCAGCATGGTTTTCACTGGTACTGACAAAGGTCGAGATTCTAAGGGAAAGGAATACCAGTTATTGGTCTTAAATGGACTTGGCCACCTCAGAGCATTTCACAGACTTATTTAGAAATTTACGATTTGTCTTGAAATCTAGGACATAAAATGGGTGACTTCTGGGACTGGTCCACCTTAATTATGATAAGAGGATGCTCCATGTAAGCGATTAAAAATGCTATTCGGAGTTACTCTACATTTTCCTAACAAAATCATAAGATGATATGAGATGATATATCATGAGATGATAGATAGGGAAAGCAGCATGGCGTAGTGGATAGGGCAAAGGCTTGGGAGTCAAAAGGTCATGGGTTCTAATCCTGGCCCTGCCACTTAAAATAATAATAATAATAATTGTGGTATTTGTTAAGTGCTTACTATGTGCCGAGCACTGTCCTAAGCACTGGGGGAGATACAAAGTAGTCAGGTTGTCCCCTGTGGGGCTCACAGTCTTCATCCCCATTTTCCAGATGAGGGACCTGAGGCCCAGAGAAGTGAAGTGACTTGCCCAAGGTCACCCGGCTGGCAAGTGGCGGAGCCGGGATTAGAACCCATGACCTTCACCTCCCAAGCCCGCGCTCTTTCCACTAAGCCATGCTTTGTCTGCTGTGTGGCCTTGGGCAAGTCAGTTCACTTCTCTGGGCCTCAGTTACCTCATCTGTAAAATGGGGATTAAGACTGTGAGCCCTATGCAGGACAGGGACTGTGTCCAACCCACGTTGCCTGGCACATAGTAAGCATTTAACAAATACAATAATAATAATAATAATAATAATAAAGGATGTTTGAACTATTCAAAATAATTCCTTTTTTCCATTATAAGAATTTTATTTGGTGAAAATAAAATAGCAGCTTTTCACAAAAAGGTTGCCAGGCCAAGATCAATCTTTTAGTAGATATTCAGATGGGTGAAATTGTTGCTTACATACTTCTTGTTTTGACTATAATGATACTGGGTCTATGAAAGGAGATTCAGTTGACAAGCATTCTTGAGAAACAAAAAAACCCTCATAAACTACTTTTCAAAAATCGGAAAGACATAAACTGCCGGTGATACGGGTTGTCTACTAATGATAATAATAACAATAATAATACTTGTGGTATTTGCTAAGTAATAATAATAATGATGATATTTGTTAAGTGCTTACTATGTGTGAAGCACTGTTCTAAGCACTGGTGGGGGGGATACAAGGTGATCAGTTTGCCCCACGTGAGGCTCACAGTCTTAATCCCCATTTTACAGGTGAGGTAACTGAGGCACAGAGAAGTTAAGTGGCTTGTCC
Organism: Tachyglossus aculeatus; assembly: GCF_015852505.1. NCBI lineage: Eukaryota > Metazoa > Chordata > Mammalia > Monotremata > Tachyglossidae > Tachyglossus > Tachyglossus aculeatus. The sequence goes on from NC_052069.1 coordinate 84,525,339, forward strand.
AAGGTCACACAGCTGACAAGCGGCAGAGGCAGGATTCGAACCCATGACCTCTGAATCCCAAGCCCAGGCTCTTTCCACTGAGCCACGCTGCTTCTCAGTGCTTACTATGTGCCAAGCACTGTACTTAGTCCTGGGGTAGATAAAGGTCACGAGGCTGGACACAGTCCCTGTCCCACACAGGGCTCAGAGTCTTAATCCCCATTTTACAGATGTGGTAACTGAGGCCCAGAGAAGTGAAGTGATTTGCCCAAGGTCATATAGCAGACACGTGACAGAATCAGAATTAGAACCCAAGCCCTTCTGATTCCCAGGCCTGTGCTTTATCCACTAAGCCATGCTTCCCAGACTGAGCCCCTTCCTTCCTCTCCCCCTCGTCCCCCTCTCCATCCCCCCCATCTTACCTCCTTCCCTTCCCCACAGCACCTGTATATATGTATATATGTTTGTACAGATTTATTACTCTATTTATTTATTTTACTTGTACATATCTATTTCACTTATTTTATTTTGTTAGTATGCTTGGTTTTGTTCTCTGTCTCCCCCTTTTAGACTGTGAGCCCACTGTTGGGTAGGGACTGTCTCTATATGTTGCCAACTTGTACTTCCTACGCGCTTAGTAGAGTGCTTTGCACACAGTAAGTGCTCAATAAATACGACTGATTGATTGATTGGTTAATAGTAGTTGTCTGCTGAGGCTGCTAAAACCATTTCTCTGTGCCCCTTATCCAGCTAAGTAGCCACTATATGGGTGAGGAATTCAATGAAAAGAGAAAGACATAAAACTTCAAGTGATAGGTGGATAGGGGGATAGGTGAGGGACAGCTTAATTTGCAACAATCAGAAATGGGGTGACTCTCTTGGAGCAGAGCTTTTGGGAAGATCACGTCCAAGAGCACACAGTGAACAAAAAATGCATAGCATAGCAGAGGGCAATCTGCAGAGGCAAAAAAGGATTGTTACTGAAGCACGGGTCTTATAGCGATACCAGTGCACACTAAGAAAATCTCATTGTAGCATCATCTTCCAATGAAAGGATAGGGGTGTATGTATTTACACACACACACACACGCACATACGCCGTAGTATGAGAAGCAAGCACGAGAAACAGCGTGGCTCAGTGGAAACAGCCCGGGCTTTGGATTCAGAGGTCATGGGTTCAAATCCCGGCTCCGCCAAATGTCAGCTGTGTGGCTTTGGGCAACTCACTTCATTTCTCTGTGCCTCAGTTACCTCATCTGTAAAGTGGGGATTAAGACTGTGAGCCCCCCATAGGACAACCTGATCACCCTGTAACCTCCCCAGCACTTAGAACAGTGCTTTGCACAAAGTATGCGCTTAATAAATATTATTATTATTATTATTATTATTAAGGCCCTCTCAGCCCTGAGAGTGCAAAATAGCCACAAAGTCGCAGGGATGGGTGGGTTTGAGTGAGTGCAGCCCAGTTTTGGTGCTCCCAAGAGACACTAGAACAGATACTCGTTTGCTTCTTCATTGGTATAGTCTTAAAACAAGGGACAATTTTATGAACAGCTGCTGTCAGGAACTAAATTACCTAGAGAAGCAGCATGGCCTCGTTGAAAGAGCATGTATCTGGGAGTCAGAAGGACCTGGGTTCTAATCCAGTAAGTAAGTCACTTTACTTCTCTGTGCCTCAGTTCCCTCATGTGCAAAATGAGGATTCAATATCTGCTCTCCCTCCCACTTAGAATGTCACCCGGCCCCCGGCCTTTCTAGACTGAGAGCCCATTGTTGGGCAAGGATTGTCTCTGTTGCCTAATTGTACTTTCCAAGCACTTAGTACAGTGCTCTGCACACAGTAAGTGCTCATTAAACACGATTAAATGAATGAATCCTCATTTTGCAGATGAGGGAACTGAGGCCCAGAGAAGTGAAGTCATGGTACGTGGTGGTGCCCGAATTAGAACTCTTTCTACTAGACCATCATCATCATCAATCGTATTTATTGAGCGCTTACTGTGTGCAGAGCACTGTACTAAGCGCTTGGGAAGTACAAGTTGGCAACAACCAGGCAATAGACCAGGCTGCGCTTATGTTTTCTCACGTCACCGTCCTCTTGAAGGGTCTGCACGAAGATAGATATTCCTTCCTTAATTACTTCTGCAGTTCTCACCCAGTTTTCAGCTGTGTATCGCATGAAGTTCTGCTTTACTCCATCCTTCACGAGGACAGGTGAAAGCAGGTCACCATGAGAGTGAGGGGGAGGTCTGAGGATTGGTGAGTCTGGTTGAAAGCCAGTTGGCTTTGAGGTGAACATGAGTATGAGCTCCTGCAAAAGTATGTGTTTGGATGACAACAGAACAGTATATGGAAGCAAAGAGAATGGGCATGTCTGCCTAGGGTGGGGTGATAATAATAATAATACTAATAATAATTGCGGTATTTATTATGTTCTTACTATGTGCCAACCACATAGAGGTAGATCTAACGGAATCAGGCTGGACACAGTCCCTGTCCCACGTGGGATTCACAGCCTAAAGGGGAAGGAGAAGAGAACCCTAATCAATGATAATAATTAATAATGATTATGGTATTTATTACCAGCTATATGTCCAGTACTGTTCTAAGTACTGAGGCAGAGGCTAGTTAATCAGGTCAGACATGGGGCTCACAGTGTAAAGCGGGGAACAGAACAGGGTTTTTTTTGAATGGCAAATACTTGTTAAGCATTTACTATGTGCCAGGCACTGCCTCCAACCCGATTATCTTTTATCTATCCCAGCACTTAGAGCAGTGCCTGGCCCATAGTAAATACTACTAAGTTTTTTAAAAAATATTTTACTTGTACATATTTATTCTATTTATTTTATTTTGTTAATATGTTTTGTTTTGTTGTCTGTCTCCCCCCTTCTAGACTGTGAGCCCACTGTCGGGTAGGGACCGTATCTATATGTTGCCAACTTGTACTTCCCAAGCGCTTAGTACAGTGCTCTGCACACAGTAAGCGCTCAATAAATACGATTGAATGAACGAACCACTGTTCTTAGTGCCGGGGGAGATACAAGATCATCAGGTTGGACTCAATCTGTGTCCCACGTGGGGCTCAGTCTTGATCACCATTTTACAGACGAGGTAAATGAGGGACAGAGAAGGGACTTGCCCAAGGTCACACAGCAGACACGTGGCAGAGCCGGGATTAGAACCTGCATTCTCTGATTCCCTGGCCCAGGCTCTTCTACTAGGCCGTGCTGAGGTGTCTTGGCAATGGCTACAAAGGCCATGGAAAGTAAATGAAAGGATACACAGGACAGAAAAGCCCAGAAAAGGGCAAGAGATAATATGGATACAGGAGGCAATATTTAATAAAATATTGCATGGGCTTCTGAACTCGCTGGCAGACCTGCTGGCTCCAAGATCTATCTGCAAGACTGCTATAAAGACTTAATGCAGCACTGCTTATGGTTATGTGAAATGCCCATTGAGTAGGAAGAGTCTCTCAGAAGCAGTAGCAAGAATATTTATTAAGCACCTACTCTATGCAAAGCACCATACTACATTCTGTGGGGGAAAAAAGGGCAGGATTGAGATACAGACAAGGTACCCGGCCCTCATGGGGATCACAAGAGTAATCATCATCATCATCAACTGTATTTATTGAGTGCTTACTGTGTGCAGAGCACTGTACTAAGCGCTTGGGAAGTACAAATTGGCAACATATAGAGACAGTCCCTACCCAACAGTGGGCTCACAGTCTAAAAGGGGGAGACAAAACCAAACATACTAACAAAATAAAATAAATAGAATAGATATGTACAAGTAAAATAAATAAATAAATAGAGTAATAAATATGTACAAACATATATACAGTAATGTGCATATAGTAATGTGCGTTAGCGCGTGGCCTACTATAAAGTGCCCAGGCCTGGGAATCAGAGGATCTGGATTCTAATCCCTGCTCTGCCCTTTGTCTGCTGTGTGACCTAGGGCAAGTCAATTACCTTCTCTGTGCCTCAGTTTCCTCCCCTGTAAAGCCAATATTTATTGAGTGCAAACTATGTGCATAGCACTGTACTAAGCACCTCACTACTATTCTGTGTTGTATTCTTCCAAGCACTTAGTACAGTGTTGCACACAGTAAGCGCTCAATAAATATGACTGACTGATTCACTGGGAGAGTACAGTATCATAGAATTAGCAGGCACATTCCTTGCCCATAATGAGCTTGCAGTCTAGAGGATTAAATGGAGATTAAATACCTATTCTATCTCCTTACTCTGTGAGCTCCAGGTGGGACAGGGACTGTGTCCGATTTAATTACCCTCTATCTACCCCAGTGCTTAAATATTATTATTATTATTAATGATTATTATTATTATTACTTTGAGAGTCCCAGTAGCTTGGTGGGCCCTGATGGTCCAGCATTAGGGAATGATTAGGGAATGATCGTGGGCTCACTCTGGTGCTGATGCTTAACTCCTTCTCAGGTTGGTGCGGGGGACCGATGAGATTCCTGGTGGCATCCATAAAATTGTGTTTATTGAGCACTTACTGTATGCAGAGCACTGTACTAAGCGCTTGGAAGAGTACAATAGAACACCACATGGTAGATACATTCCAACCCCACAAGGACCTTACAGTCTGGAGGGGGAGACAGACTAACATAAATATAAATAATAATGATGGCATTTGTTAAGCACTTACTATGTGCAAAGCACTGTTCTAAGCGCTGGGGAGATACAAGGTGATCAGGTTGTCCCACGGGGGGCTCACAGTCTTAATCCCCATTTGACAGACGAGGGAACTGAGGCCCAGAGAAGTGAAGTGACTTGACCAAAGTCCCACAGCTGACAAGTGGCGGAGCCGGGATTTGAACCCATGACCTCTGACTCCAAAGCCCGGGCTCTTTCCACTGAGCCACGCTGCTTCTCTCTCTAGATATCTACTGAAAATGAATAATTACAGATATGTAGATGTTGCCAATTTGTACTTCCCAAGCACTTAGTACAGTGCTCTGCACACAGTAAGTGCTCAATAAATACGACTGATGATGATGATGATATGTACATAATAAAAATAATTGTCCTATTTATTAAACTCTTACTATGTGCCAGGCACTGCGCTAAGTGCTAGGGTAGATACAAATTTATGAGGTTGGACATTGTCCATGTCCCACATGGGGCTCATAGTCTTAATCCCTATTTTACAGATGAGGTAACTAAGGCCCAGAGAAGATGGGCCTTAGTTACCTAAGGGTAACTAAGGTTACCCTTAGTTTCCCCTTTTCTTGGGCAAGAAAATGACTTGCCCAAGATCACAAAACAGACAAGTGGCAGAGCGGGGATCAGAACCCAGGCCCCTGCTCTTTCACTAGGCCATGCTGCTTCTCTAGACTACACCACACATTCAGTGCTCAGAACAGTGCTTTGCACGTAGTAAGTGCTTAATAAATGCCATCATTTATTATTATTATTATTATGTGGGGCTGAGGGTGGGGTGAATAAAGGGTGCAAATCCAAGTGCAAGGATGATGCAGAAGGGAGTAGGGGAAGAGGAAACAAGGGCTTAGTCTGGGAAGGCCTCTTGGAGGAGATGTGCCGTCAGTAAGGCTATGAAGGTGGGGAGATTTACTGCCTGTCCGATTTAGGAGGGAGGACATTCCAAGCATAAGCACAGCATGGGCATTCAAAGCTGCTGATTTCTCGCTCAGTATGGGAGAGCTGGTTTACGGGAACCCGTTATAAGCTCACCCTACCATCAGTCTGAGTTGTTTTCAGGCTGCAAATACACAGCTCTCACATTCACAATACTGAATCCATCATTCCAATGTTCAAATTCTGGCCCACATCAATATGCAATGGATGAAATGGAAACTTTCGTCATAGGTCAGAATGAAAGGAATGGAGCAAAAAGTCATGTATGAAGTCACCTGGGAGAGACTCCACAGTAGCAAAGTAATAACCAACGAGACATCGTGTAGATTTCATCAACTGAAAGCACCACGACTTTCAAAGGACATGCACTGTTGTTTTAGGCAAAAATCACGTGAATAGCTTTTGGTAATAAGTCAGTGTCTCATCTTTGTACTGGATGCCAAGGACCCTTGAGAAATACTTTAGATATATAGACTGAAATGGAGGCTTTCCATAAAGGGAAACTCTGAAAAAGCTCGTTAGCTTCTAGGTATGTTAACTTCACTTTCTGGTTTTCATTAATACTGAGCATTGCATAAATAACTGCAGCTGAATTAAAATGTAGGCCAAGATCTTAAATCTGTTACACATTATAAACTTTGCGGCTGTATTTTTTCAAATGTACAAAATATTAAAAAATCAAACAACTGGTGCTAAAACTTCCTTCCCAGTAACATTCCAGTGAACCAGAATCATGCATCTTAGCAGTTCTGTGTTTGCAACGCTTCAGAGGATGATTGCTACAGATCTCGACAATCGTCCTATTAAGTCCTATTGACTTTCACCAGTGTGCACTCTTGGATCTGGATATTTCTGCTCAGTTTTGGTTGCTTGCACCAACTCTGAGTCCCTTTTTTATTACCTCACCTGTAAAATGGGGATTAAGACTGAGCCCCATGTGGGACAACCTGATTTCTTTGTCTCTCCCCCATCACTTAGAACAGTGCTTGGCACACAGTAAGCGCTTAACAAATGCCATTATTATTATTATTATTACCACATATTTTCTATATGGAGAGCAGTGAAGTTGGTGATGGAGAGGTATGGATGCAAACGGTGTCTTGCCGGTCACCCATCAGCTCTATCCTCCCATTGCATGTACTGGGCTCTTTCCTGGACACTCCTCTCTACTGCTGCTTCAGGAAAACAGTGATGGGCAGAAACATTAACTTAGGGCCATGCCTAGTGCCGTATTCCTAAGGATTTCAGACTTTTCATCCATGGGAACATCCTCACCCAAAGGGCACCCAAAGCACCTCATCTATTCTAGACTGTAAGCTCATTGTGGGCAGGGAATGTGTCTGCCAACTCTGCTGTACTGTACTCTCCCGAGCGCTTAGTACAGGGATCTGTACCCGGTAAGCACTCAATGAATACCACTGACGGATTGATTGATTGGGAGTCGCCCATGCTAGTATGTGTAGATGGGCACTGGAGCCCATCCTTGCTAACAAGCAAATGGGTGAAGGCAAATAGGACCATTTATCACTGGGCTTATTCCCTTGGTAGAGCTGCGGTTCGGAGCAGCTGATGCCTTTAAAAATACCTAATCATTCATGACAGAGTAGATAGAAATATAAGATTTATTACTAACATCAAAAGATTGGTCACGCATCTAAATTCTAGAATTTGTGAAGAAGAATTTTTAAATGATTGAGGGGCCAACATCGTTTCTTTCTCCGCATACATTTCCCCCTCTAGTTTTACTAACCAAACAACGTTATGTAGTATTCAAATCCAACAGAATTTGGTTTCTACAGCTTCATTTAAAAAATGTAAAATATTTGTAGGAGACATCTAAAGAGCACTGAGGTAAGGGGAGAGAGTAATGGTATTAACAAGCAAGAAGAAATTACAGCTGCCTACAGTGGGGAATTAGAAAAGTAGGCCTACCCTTAAAAACTCTGCTACTCCTGCAATTCAAGCCTGGGCTGGTCTGAGCAATGACTTCCAGCTGGGCCAAAATGTGAGGGAGATTTATAACCTCTCTACCAAGCAGTATAGTGCTATCATTTTTAAAAAGCACTGGGCAAGAACAGAGGTTCTGTTCCTTCATCATGAACAGCCACATTTATGGAGTGCCTGTGTATGCAACACGGTACTTGGCACAGGGCGAACCTGCAAAGGAATAAAAGAAGCAAGTCCTGTCCTGGAGGGAAACAAACTAACACAAGTTGCCAAGTACACAATAGGTCAAAGATGGAGATAACAGACACAAATGATAGAAGAGAAAATAGATTAATCAAAGAGCATATGGGAACTCAAGTTTCCAACAGATTGGGAGCCCCTTCCTTCCTCTCCCCCCTCGTCCCCCTCTCCATCCCCCCATCTTACCTCCTTCCCTTCCCCACAGCACCTGTATATATGTATATATGGTTGTACATATTTATTACTCTATTTATTTATTTATTTATTTTACTTGTACATTTCTATCCTATTTATTTAATTTTGTTGGTATGTTTGGTTCTGTTCTCTGTCTCCCCCTTTTAGACTGTGAGCCCACTGTTGGGTAGGGACTGTCTCTATGTGTTGCCAATTTGTACTTCCCAAGCGCTTAGTACAGTGCTCTGCACATAGTAAGCACTCAATAAATACAATTGATTGATTGATTGATTGATTGGGATAATCCCGGATCATTCAGGAGCTACACCTGGAAGTGGTGAGCTAAGACAAAAAGCTGTGGTTTGATGCAGCTAAGAGGTGTGGTGTTCAGGGAAGGAGGAAAGTCATGAGCAATGGATTAGAGAGGAGGGAAGCAGTGCGGGAGGAAGATGGGGAAGAGAAGCAAGAGAAGGAGAGGAATGAGAAGGTAGAGGAAGAGAGGAAAGAGAAAGGAGAGGAAGACAGGAAAGGAGAGGATGAGAGGATAGATAAGGGAGAGGAGGAGAGGATAGACAAGGGAGAGGAAGAGAGGAAACAAAAGGGAGAGGAAGAGAGGAAACAGAAGGGAGAGAGACAGGCCGACAACTTTCCCTTTAGGAAGTTGCATCAGTAGGAGAGACCTGGTGTACTGGAGACCATCTGTTGCCTCCCTCTGTTGGAAGTCTAATTGAAGGTGCCTTTCTGAAATACTTTGAAGTTCCAGAAAAGGCGAACCGAAAAGTGATCAGGGAGGTTCCTCAGAATGAACCCTGGAGGGCAGCGGCCACCCTCCACTGTGGAGCAAGGGGACAGACTGTGAGCAGAGATGAGCACGAGGAGAGGTGGGCTCTCTCTGCCTATCTCTCCTCCCGATTCCTTGATACGGGCTGGTCCACCCAGGACCTAATGGAAGGCTGACGTAGCCCAGGGTCCTCAGGTTTAACATGTCTAGTCTAACTTTTCCCTAGCAGACTATATATATATATATATATATATATATATATATATATATATATATATATATAACATACAATATATGTTACTATAATATATGATAATATAATATATAATATAAATTTTATATATTATAAAATATATATTATACCTATAATATAAACATTTAATTTCTATGTATGGTATATTATATATAATTATATCGTATATTTAATATTTAATATATATATATATAAAGCCCAAGCATTATCTAGGAAAACAGATCAAAATTGGTTAGGGAATATATAAATATATGTGTGTGCATATATTTATATATATTCCCTAACCAATTTTGATCTGTTTTCCTAGATAATGCTTGGGCTTTATATATATATATATATATATATATAATTATATTTAATATAAAATATCTAATTTCTATGCATTGTATATGATATATAATTATATAGTACATTTAATATATAATATATATTTACACACAGTACATAATACTGTGTGTATTCTTACACAGTACATAGTACACACATAATGCTTGGGCTTTTTATAAGCGCCCTAGAATTGACCTATGGCGTGGAAATAATTACAGAAAGGGCTTAAACTGAACATTCAGTTTGTCATTGGAGGGTTCAGATAAAAATAGCATCAAAGAAACGGATTGCTAACCACCCTCTGGACAATCCATATATTGGGTCTGTAGTCACAGTACTGCGGTCTCAACAAGTACATTCCCAATTTTTTTTTTTATGGCATTTGTTAAGTGCTAGGTACCAGGCATTATACTAAACCCTGTGGTAGATGCAAGATAACCAAGTTGGACAGAGTCCCCGTCCCACATGCCCCCTCCCCGACCCCAGTTTTAATCCCCATTGTGCAGATGAGGTAACTGAAGCACAGAAAAGTTGGGTCATTTGCCCAACTGTTGACGGCTGCGGAAAAGTGGTGGGGCCAGAATTAGACTGAAGGTCCTTCTGACTCCCATCCCTCTGTTATTTCCACTAGGCCATGCTGCTTCTCTACTTTCAGTGTGTTAGTTGGAATTAAAGGGTCCAGAACATTTGCATAATGTGAAGTTGGCAGCACTTATCATATCAACATCTCTCTAAAATATTGAAGTATTACGTCTTTATATCTACTGATGACCTGTGGCCTTGACTGCCCTGTTCAGCAGGAAGGGATGGCTTTGACGTCAGCATTGCACGTAATTATTCCCTGGCGGCAGACAACCAGACATCAGAACTGTACTAAGTCCTCCAACACTCAGAGGAAACTGTGATCGAAGAGTCAACGTGAGTGCTAGTTAACTGCCTTTAATAGTACAAAAGTGTTAGTAGGGCTCGAGAGTATTTACGATTGACTTAACCCTGCCGCCAGTTAGTTATTAGATTAGCTGACTGAAACTTAGATCCATTTAGTTCAAAAATAAGATGGTGCAGTATTTCCTTCCAGATGACCTCTCTGAGCTGGGAATAATTAAGGGCAGAGATGAACGAAAACTTCAGTTAAGAGCCAACAGCGACACAGAAGAGTTATGCCTACTGCTAAATAGATTAAAGTAACCAGCATAGCTTAAAAATAAACTGAAATTTGTACAGTAAATACGTTGATAATCTCCATCACTAACTCCTAATATTATGGTATAGACAACCCACTCGGCAAAAAGTACACTCAAATTTAAAGCAAAGTATATTCAAAAGGGGACACAGTGTCCCAAGGATATTCCTGAGGGAATAGGCTATTAATCAATTAATCAGTGGCATTTAATAATAATAATGGCATTTATTAAATACTTACTATGTGCAAAGCATTGTTCTAAGCGCTGGGGAGGTTACAAGGTGATCAGGTTGTCCCACAGGGGGTTCACAGTATTAATCCCCATCTTACAGTTGAGGTAACTGAGGCACAGAGAAGTTAAGTGACTTGCCCAAAGTCACACAGCTGACAATTGGCAGACCTGGGATTTGAACCGACGACCTCTGACTCCAAAACCCGGGCTCTTTCCACTGAGCCACACTGCTTCTCCATTGAGTGTATTTACTGAGCGTTTACTGTTTGCAGAGCCCTCTACTAAGTGCTTTGGAGAATATAATACAATAGAATATATTGGAGAAGCAGTGTGGCTTAGTGGAAAGAGCCCGGGCTTTGGAGTCAGAGGTCATGGGTTCAAATCCCAGCTCCACCACTTATCAGCTGTGTGACTTTGGGCAAGTCACTTCACTTCTCTGGACTTCAGTTACCTCATCTGTAAAATGGGGATGAACACTGTGAGCCCCCCGTGGGACAACCTGATCACCTTGCTAACCTCCCCAGCGCTTAGAACAGTGCTTTGCACATAGTAAGTGTTTAATAAATGCTATCGTTATTATTATTATTATTATACAATCTCTGCCTCCAAGCAGCTTTCAGTATAGTGGGGAAGATGAATATTAAAATAAATTACAGATAGGGGAAGAGCAGAATATAAGAATATGTACATAAGTGCTCTGGGGCGGCGAGTGGGGTGAGTATTAAAGTGCTTAAGGAGTACAGACCCAAATGCAAAGTCGAAGCAAAAGGGAAGGTAAATACAGTGGGGAAATGAAAGATCAGTCAGGGAAGACTTCTTGGAGGAGATATTAGTGGGGCTTTGAAGAGAGGGAGAGTATTGGTCTGTTGGATATTAAGGGGGAGGCCAGAAGGAGGAAGTAAGCAAGGAGTCGATGGAGAAACAGATGAGATCAAGTTACAGTAAGTTTTGTGGTGGGCTTTTGCACTCACCCTCCCCTGCACTTTTCTTTTTGGTATTTGTTAAGTGCTACATGCCAAGCACTGTACTCTGCACTGGGGTGGATACAAGTTAGTCAGGTTGGACACAGTCCATGTCCCATATGGGGCTCATAGTCTTAATCCCCATTTTAAAGATGAGGTAACTGAGGCACAGAAGAATAAAGTGATTTGCCCAAGGTCACACAGCAGACAACTGGCAGAGAGGGGATTAGAACCCAGGTCCTTCCAACTCCCTGTCCTGTACTCTAACCACCAAGCCACTCTACTTCTCAGGTTAGCATTAGGAGAGGTGGCCAGCTGGGCTGTAATAGGAGATGAGCAAAGTTAGGATGTGGAGAGCTGATTGAACCTAATAATAACTAATATTTGTGGTATTTGTTAAGCTCTTACTATGTGCCAAGCACTGGGGTAGACAAAAAATAATCAGGCTCACAGCCTAAGAAGGAGGGAGAATAGGTACTGAGTCCCCATTTTGCAGCTGAGGAAACTAAGGCACAGAGAAGTTAAGTGACTTGCCCAAGACCACACAACAGGTAAGTGGCAGAGTTGGGATTAGAACCCAGATCCTCTGACTTCCGGGTCTATGCTCTTTCCACTAGGCCATGCTGCTTCTCAAGCTTAAGGACAGAATGCTTAATTTTGATAGACTCAAACTAAAAAAAAAATATGGAGTTTCACAAATATTGCTCTTTTTCCATTTGTTTTTATTTTTTGTTAGGCCATTTTGGAAGGGAGGAAAAAAAGAGCAATAAGTAGAGCTCCATAAAGGGGAGAGGCAATGGAAATTGACAAGCAGGAGAGCACTTAAGTACATATCTTTATACTCTATTTTCCTTGTCTGCAATTTATTTTAATCTCTGTCTCCCCCTGTAGACTGTAAACTCCTTGAGGGCAGGAATCTAGTCTTCCAATACTACTGCATTGTACTTTCCCAAGTGCTTCGCGTAGTGATCTGCCCCGAGTTAGCACTCAATGAATACCACCGGTTAATTGGACGATGGATTGGATGGGAGTAGAAGTGGGGAGGGTGAGGAGTGAATAAAGAAGATCTGGTGGGATTTTAATAACTCCTTCCTTTCATTCAGAATCACCCATCTCCTCACCCAATCATGCTCAGGCCCCCATAGTGAGAAAAAGCCTTTTATCATTTTCTTTCTCCCATTTGGATGACAAAAAAAAAAAAGTTCAGAACTCACTCCAAAGATGAAAAAGAAACAATACCCTTGAGGGAATGAGCATCATATCCTGAAGTAGAAGGCAATCATTGTAGGAAACGGCTCACCTTTTTAATAAAGTAACAAAAATGACATCAGTAACCACCAAAAAGAGCATAAGCGAGGTCTCCACTTCCAATGCAACTAAAGACTAAAGGACTAACATCTAGGTGAAGAGTGCATCCCCTGCAGAGGGGGAAGAATGCTTATGAGAATCAGTAACCTCTCCAAAGAAATATATACATATATATATATGTATATATATATATATATACATACACACACACATATATATGTATATATATGTATACACACACACACACACACACACACACACACATATACGGAAAGCAAAGTGAATAAGAATGCTTAAGTAATAAACGGCACAGCAAGACTAAAATAATCCCAAATGGAATACTGAAACATACCCAGCGCTGACATGGGGTAGAAGGTAAATCAGATAGAGGGTAGAAACCAGTCAGCTCATGGACCAATGCCAAATTGGGAGGGGTGGGAAAGAAGAGTTTTGAGCAAAGCCAACTGGCCATGTTTCACTGGGTGGAGGGGGAGAGGGTCGGGGGGAAATCTGCCAGGTGGGTCTATTGGGACCCATTAAACTTCTTCCACCTTGGCCGTGTCAGTGAGGGGACCATTAAGAGCTGGCTGTGACTCCCAGGATTGCATTCCGGAGCTCTAGCTGTTGTTTATTTAATTTACTATAATTATTATTTTAATCGGCCATAGATCCAGTCCTTTAATGTGTTGTCTCCAGCTTCCTCGTAACATCAAATTCCACCCGTCCTGTAGCTGTAGCAGGGCATACATCACAGAGGGGACAACTGAGGAAAACAGACGCATCCATGACCTTTTCCATCACTGTTGAGGACACCGTATTTCCCCTGTCATCGAGCCTATATCTTGTGTAAATTCCCTGAGGGCAGGGATCGTGTCTACTAATTATCCTGTACTCTCCCATGCTCGTAGGAGAGTTCGGCTCACGGGAGGTGTTGAATGAATACAACTCGGCGACTGATACTTCTGCTGCTGTTTTTCTTTTCCAAGTTGGACAAGATACGCTACGCCAAGGAGAGCAGTACCTAGAGGCTGGCAAGGAGCCGGGAGATTAACCAAGGGCTAAGCCTCCTTCTCCTACCACGAATGTAAAGATCGGACCTAGAGGCCCACATTTTACACCCTAATCTTAAATGCGTTCTGGGAACCAGGTCAGTGGCGATGACAGTTGAAAGGTACGGTCTTTTGACCCTCTTGACAAAGGCACATCTCCTCCAAGAAACCTTCCCTGATTAAGCCCTCTTTTCCTTTTCTTCCACTCCCTGATGCATTACCCAGACTTGCTCCCTTTATTCATCCCCTCTCCCAGCCCCAAAGCACTTACGGACAAATCTGCAATTTATTTATATTAATGTCTGTCTCCCCTTCTAGACTGTAAGCTCATTGGGGACAGGGAATGTGTCTGTTATATTGTCATATGGTACTCTCCCAAGTTCTTAGTACAGTTCTCTGCACACAGTAAGTGATAAATACCACTGATTGACAAGAAACTTGATTTCTGTCCCTTCAGCCTAGTTCTTGTACTTGGGCTTCTGAAAGCAACAACATTATCATTATCACTGGTATTTATTGAGAGCTTACAAAGTGCTCGGAAGAGTATAATGGGGAGCAGTGTGGCTCAGTGGAAAGAGCATAGGCTTTGGAGTCAGAGGTCATGGGTTTAAATCCCGGCTCCACCAACTGTCAGCTGTGTGCCTCTGGGCAAGTCACTTAACTTCTCTGTGCCTCAGTTACCTCATCTGTAAAATGGGGATTAAAACTGTGAGCCCCCTGTGGGACAACTTGATCACCTTGTAACCTCCCCAGGGCTTAGAATAGTGCTTTGCACATAGTAAGCACTGAACAAATACCATCATTATTATTATTATTACTGAGTTGGTAGACGTGTTCTCTGGTAAACGAAACTTAGGATGGCAAGAACCCTAAATTTATAAGGGGGAGAGGATGAGGCTAGGATAAGGGAGGGATACAGCTCTATCTTTTCAGGCCTGTCCCTGGATTTTTAATTTTACTATCTGAAGTCTGTTGGCTATAAACATGGTTCAACACATCCTCCTCTCCCAAGAGGAGTGAAAAGCCAAACAGCTAATTCTATGTGTATTTATCAACCCTCGTAGGGAGGCAGAATGGCGTAAAGATAATTCAGCAATTAACTTAGGCAAAGACAAAACACACAAGGGCCAGGATAGATAGCATTTGGCCAGTGGTATTCCTGTTTGAGGAGCTGAATCAACATTTGCTGAGCCCAGGGCATAAAGAGCCCAGTTCAAGGTAAAGCTGGCAAAGAGTCAGCTTCACCTCTTCAAGGCAGTAAAAAGGAATTGAGGTATGTATTAGAGCTTGAAGTTTATGGCAGCTGTAACCTTCTAGGCCTGCTTGTCCTGAACAATCACATTTGCTTGCATTACACCACTCTCAGGATGCAGCAGAGTCAAAGAGCAAGAAGCACTGCAACGTGCGCGTTTCCAATCAAGGGTATAAGCATCCTCGGCAATACTTGGAGGGATCATAATGGGATTATGATAGGGGCAGCAGCAGCAGCAAGATTTTCTGTAGCGAAGGAGCAGCTAGGTGCTTCCAGGTACATTTCCTGAAAGTTCATAAGGGCAACTCCTCTGCCTAATAGTGGGAGTCCCTGAAGGTTCAGTTCTGGGTCCCCTTCTATTCTTTATCTACACCCACTCCCTTGGAGAACTCATTCACTCCCGTGGCTTCAACTATCATCTCTATGTGGATGATTCTCAAATCTACATCCCTAGCCCTGATCGCCCTCTTTCTCTGCAGTCTCAGATATCCTCCTGCCTTCAGGACATCTCTTCTTGGATGTCCCTCTGACACCACAGACTAAACATGTCCAAAACAGAACTCCTTTTCTTCCCACCTGAACCTCGTCCTCCCCCTGACTTTAACATTACTGTAGACAGCACCATCATTCTCCCTCTCTCAAGCCTGCAACCTTAGCATTTTCCTCAATTCATCTCTCTCGTTCAACCCACATATTAATTCAGTCTCTCACCAAATCCTGTCAGTTCAACCTCCATGACATCTCTAAAATCTGCCATTTTCTTTTCAACTAAACTGCTACCATGCTGATCCAAGCACTTATCATATCCTGCCTTGATTACTTTAACAGCTTCCTTGCTGACCTCCCTTCCTCCTGTCCCTCCCCACATCAGTCCAAACTTCATTCTGCTGCCCTATCATTTTTCTCCAAAATTCAATTCATGTTTCCCCACTACGGAACTTCCATTTGTTGCTTGTCTACCTCCGTATCAATCTGAAAATTCCTCATCACTGACTTTAAAGTACTCAATTTCTTTGCCCCCTCCTACTTACCTCCCTGATTTCCTATTACAACCTAGCCAAACTACTCACCTTATCTCCATCTCATCTATCCCTTGCCACAAGTGGCTGAACCATTGCTTGGCCCACATCTCCTCTCCTGAAAAAATCTCCACTTGGTTCCTTTGTCTCTTGTCAAATAAGCAGCATGACGTAGTGGACTGAGCACAGGCTTGGGAGTCAGAAGGCCATGGGTTCTAATCCCGCTTCGACACTTGTCTGCTGTGTGGCCTTGGGCAAGTCACTTCACTTCTCTGTGCCTCAGTTCCCTCATCTCTCAAACAGGGATTAAAACTTTAAGCCCCAAAGCAGGACAGGGACTGTGTCCAACCCGATTTGCACCTATCCACCCAAAGCTTAGTAAGGTGCCTGGTGCATTGTAAGCGTTTAACAAATACCATAATGATTGTTATTATTAAAAACTCCTCAAATTGGTTCCTCTACAGAGGGAGTCCCACCCCCACTATATAAGACAGACTCCAGTACACCCCATATTCAAATTCCACGTTCCTCACCAGCTTTCCCTAATTAATTTTCCAGTAGCCTGGGCCACAGCAACCCTCTAACCAACTCTACCACTTATGACGTAGTTACGTCCTCCTTAACACTCAGGTATATATGCTTGCTCAATTTTGTTTACTTTGACAATTCTAGGTATTAAGTGCTCTTTATTGTCTGTCTCTTCCGATAGAATGTAAGCTCTCTCTCTCCTTTTAATGGAATTTGTTAAGCGTTTACTATGTGCCAGCCACTGTTCTAAGTGCTAGAGAAGATACAAGGTAATCAGGTTGGGCACAGTCCATGTCGCACATTTTACATCCCCATCTTAGAGATGGCGTGATTCCCCAAATCCAAATATAAATCTCCAGTGGCTGCCTGTCAACCTACGTATCAAGTAAAAACTCCTCACTCCCGGCTTCAAGGCTGTCCATCCCCTCACCCCCTCGTACCTCACCTCCCTTCTCTCCTTCTCCAGCCCAGCCCGCACCCTCCACTCCTCTGCCACTAACCTCCTCACTGCACCTCGTTCTCACCTGTCCCGCCGTCGGCCCCCAGCCCACGTCCTTCCCCTGGCCTGGAATGCCCTCCCTCCGCACATCCGCCAAGCTAGCTCTCTTCCTCCCTTCAAAGCCCTACTAAGAGCTCACCTCCTCCAGGAAGCCTTCCCAGACTGAGCCCCCCTTTTCCTCCCCTCCTCCCCATCCCCCCTGCCCTACCTCCTTCCCCTCCCCACAGCACTTGTATATATTTGTACAGATTGATCACTCTATTTTACTTGTACATATTTACTATTCTATTTATTTTGTTAATGATGTGCATATAGCTATGATTCTATTTGTTCTGACGATTTTGACATCTGTCTACATGTTTTGTTTTGTTGTCAGTCTCCCCCTTCTAGACTGTGAGCCCATTGTTGGGTAGGGGCCGTCTCTATAAGTTGCCGACTTGTACTTCCCGAGCACTTAGTACAGTGCTCTGCACACAGTAAGTGCTCAATAAATACAATTGAATGAATGTAGTGACTTGCCCAAGGTCACACAGCAGACAGATGGAGGAGTCAGAATTAGAACCCAGGTCCTTCTGACGCCCAGGCCCGTCTTCTAACAATTTGGCCATGCTGCTTCTGTCTTTGGGGACAGAGAACTTGTCACTTTGTTACTCTGTACTTCCCAAGGGACTAGTATGATACACCTTTCAAAGTGGGAGTTCAATAAATGCCATTACTAGTTGGCGAAGAGGAAGGGATGAATCTGGGAGATGCTGTGGAGGAAGGAGTACAATGAGATAGAGATGGCAGAAGCGATCCACTGCCCACAAGCAGCTTACAGTCTACAGGGGAGACAGACACTAAAATAGATTACAGATGCCTGTGTGAGTTGGCTGATGACAGGAAGAAAGATAGAGCGGGTGGCTAGCTAGGTGAAAGGAAAGGAAACTCATAACTTTGTGACTGTGAGTTAGTTCTTAAAAAAAGGCTGAAAATCCCTGTGGTAATTCATCTACAAGATGTTGATGAAGAAATAAAAACATTTGTGAATGCTCTAATGGAATTATATGGTTGATTTTGTTTTTACAACGAGAACTTTACCTATCCCATATATGCAAAGTTAATGGTGAATAAATTTGACACAAATTCTAAATTACCATGAAACATCTTTCGTTATTCTTAGAAGTCCACAGAAACTCAAGACAGAAATCCAAGAATTAAAGATGTTAAAAATCAGTAAAAAATAATTATCTTTTTGGAAGTGATTTATTTGAAATTTTCCCCCCAAATAAAGTAAAGCGCCCAGAACCAAGTTTTAACACATAATTTCCCAATGATGACTATGCTTTAGGCATCTGAAGGAGAAAAAAAACACACAAGGAAATGCCAGCTAGGAGAATTTCATCTCCCTACCCTCCCACACTCTCAAATAAAAGGGAGAGAGAAAAAGCCAGAATGAGCAATTCGGGATACAGAATACTAGTGGCTTAATTCCCCGAATCCAAATATAAATTAATGGCTATATAATTATTCACACAACACACCTGGCCTCTTCTTATAAGAACATAAGGTCCACATCTACAAAATTCCAAGCATCACTGTACATAAAATACTTAACACGGTGGTCTTCTGTAATACTCCTAAAGCTGAACTACCAAAATATTTGTCTCCCAGGACCCTTACAATCCTATCTCGCCACAGAAGCGGGATCGGCTTCGAACATTTGGCCGCATCTCTCAACCTGCCATGGCCTGGTGCCATCATGCAGTGTAGCATGGGAAATTATCATGGATTGCACTTCCCCAACGCAAACAGGGAATCATCTCTGAGGGGGATCATGGACCACGGCTTCCTGGTTCCTGGGATGATATAGGTGCCAGGCCTGGGGTGACAAGATTGGGGAGCGGATGCTCAGGGTTGCTGGATCAGCAACCCCCTAAACACAGTGTAACCCAATTTCCAGGCTCTGCCTCTGCTACTTCATTCCTTCAGTCATATTTATTGAGCGCTCACTGTGTGCGGAGCACTGCACTAAGTGCTTGGGTGAGGATGATACCACAATAAACAGACATATTCCCTGCCCAGGTCGAGTTTACAGTCAATACCAGTCACCTCGAGCCCCCAAAAACCCCATGAACAGGTCCTCAGCCTAGGTGAGGTGGCTTAGTGGATAGAGCTTGAGCCTGGGAGTGAGGGGGTCATGGGTTCTAATCCCAGCTTCACCACGTGCCTGCTGTGTGACCGTGGGCAAGTCACTTCACTTCTCTGGGACTCAATTATCTCATCTGGAAAATGGAGGTTAAGAAAATGTGAGCCCTAGATGGGACAGGACTGTGTCCACCCTAACTTTTATCTACACCAGTGCTTAGAATAGTGCTTGGTACATATTCTGCACCTAACGAGTATCATAATTATTTTTTTCCTTTCCCCTTTTGCGCTCAGTGTGGCTCCATAGTCTCATTCACCTCTACACCCTGAGAGTTCCTGTTAATTGTTGCACTGTACTCTCCTAAGTGCTTAACACAGTGCTCTGCACACAGTAAGCACTCAATAAATGCAGCTGACAACGAATGGACCCCCAAAGATCACCTCAGCTTGTTCTAATTCTCTTCTATTTCTATTAGGTTCTACTGAAGTCCATTTCCAAGGCCTGAGCCTGATTTCTTACCCAGAAACAATTTTCCATCAGAAGTTAAAAATGGAAAGCAGATCACATAAACTTGTCTGGTTTTCCATCTTTTATAGGGTGGTATTAATGCTTCCTCCATCACAAGCAAGTGGTGAGGAAAAAAAGTACCATCAGAGTGCTTTGAGTTCTTTGGAAAAAAGTCATTTCGTAATGGCATGGCTTCTCCCAACCTGAAATTTATTTTCTTGTCTTCCTCCCATACTGAGGGCAGGAAACATATCTACTCTCTCTAGTGTATTCTCCCAAGCATTTAGTACAGTGCTCTGGACAGTAAATGCTCCTTAAATACTATTCACTGGTTGACATTACGGTTTTGTTGCTATCATTACTCTTCTTCCTCCTTTTTGAAATAGAAACATCTTTGGCAACCTAAGTTTGAACAAGTTGAGAAGAGAATGACATCAATGTGGCAATGTTATTAAAGATATACTTTCTGTTGTAGAGAGATATAGCTTTGATGTAGCCTGTCAGAGAAGCTGCAACTTTGGTCAGGACTTACAAGTATAATACATGCTACAATCAATACTATCACTGCTGAGAGCCTTTGGGGAAATAATGGCTTTTGGAATCTGCAACTCAGCGTGACATGGCATGCAAAACTGCATCTCAAGCCGCGCCAACCAGGAAAATATATGTCATCACTATGTGACATTCTAAGTTTCATCTGGAAACTATAATCTTGTTCTGACTGCTAAAAAATGACTCGACACAGAACAATTTGGTTGAATTACTGCCAGTTCGTGTAAAAGCTACAGTAAACTCATTTCCAGAAAAAGTATTTCATATTTTCAAATTCTGCCACAAAAACATCAAAGAACTTCTTCTAAGAGGACTTAAGGTTGTGATCTTATATTCTAAATCATACGATACTTGAGAATTAGAATCTTGCTAATTTAAAAATAAGGTATGGGCAGCCAGAGTGAATGAAGGATAATCATTTAGTGAAACCGAGTAAAAGGAGGTATCTACTGATTCAAATTACTTTAGTTAAGCATATGGTTCTTCATCCTGAGCACTCTTTTCTGCAACCCTGCTCAATCAATCATATTTGAGCATTGACTGTGGGCAGAGCACTGCACTAAGCATTTAGGAGAGTACAAAATACCAGATACATGATCCCTGAACACAACAAGCTTGCAGTATAGAGGGGGAGATGGAAATTAATACAGGCATAAGTGCTGAGGGTAGGGTGAATAAGGGGTACAATCTAACTACGAGGGTGATGAAAACTGGAGTGGGACAAGAGGAAATCAAGGCTTAGTTGGGGAAAGCCTCTTGAGGAGATGTGATTATAATCAGGCTTTGAATGTGGGGACAGTGATCATCTGTCTGATAAAGAGGAGGAGGGAATTCCAGACCAGAGGCACGACGTGGGTGAGAGGTCGGGCAATGAGATAAACACGGTCAGGGTACAGGGGGTAGGATGGTATTAGAGGAGCAAAGTGTACGGGCTGGATTGTATAGGAAATCAGAGAGGTTTCTCCTAACGTAGGAGGGTCAAACTGATTGAGTGCTTTAAAGGCAACAGTAAGGAATTCCTGTTTGACATGGGGGTGGATTCATTCAATCGTTCAATCGTATTTATTGAGCACTTACTGTGTGCAGAGCACTGTACTAAGTGCTTGGGAAATACAAGTCAGCAACATATAGAGATGGTCCCTACCCAACAACGGGCTCACAGTCTAAAACGGGGAGACCCACAACAAATCAAAACATGCAGACAGGTGTCAAAATAGTCAGAACAAATAGAATTCAAGCTATCTGCACATCATTAACAAAAGAAATAGAATAGTGTACAAGTAAAATAGAGTAATAAATCTGTACAAATATATATACAAGTGCTGCGGGGAGGGGATGGAGGTAGGGCTGAGGGGATGGGGAGGAGGAGAAGAAAAGGGGGGCTCCGTCTGGGAAGGCTTCCTGGAGGAGGTGAGTTCTCAGTAGGGCTTTGAAGGGAGGAAGATTGCTAGCTTGGCAGATGTGTGGAGGGAGGGCATTCCATGCCAGGGGAAGGACGTGGGCCGGGGGTCGACAGTGGGACAGGCGAGAACGAGGTACAGTGAGGAGGTTAGCAGTGGCAGAGGAATGGAGGGTGCGGGCTGGGCTGGAGAAGGAGAGAAGGGAGGGGAGGTAGGAGGGGGCAGGTGATGGACAGCCTTGAAGTCGAGAGTGAGGAGTTTTTGCTTGATTCATACGTTGACAGGCAGCCACTGGAGGTTCTTGAGGAGGGAAGTAACATGCCCAGAGCGTTTCTGCACAAAGATGATCCGGGCAGCAAGGTCAAGTGTAGACTGAAGTGGGGAGAGACAGGAGGATGGGAGATCAGAGAGGAGGCTGATGTAGTAATCCAGTTGGGATAGGATGAGAGATTGAACCAGCAAGGTAGTGTTTTGGATGGAGAGGAAAAGGTGGATCTTGGCGATAGGCAACCACTGGAGGTTCCTATACCTTCGGAGATGGTAGGCGTCAGGTTAAGCTGACTGGATGTCCTGAGTTGGGCACAATGGTCATTCAATTCAATCGTATTTATTGAGCGCTTATTTTGTGCAAAGCACTGTACTAAGCACTTGGGAGAGTACAGCTCAACATGTCGAAGACTGAGCTCCTTGTCTTCCCTCCCAAACCTTGTCCTCTCCCTGACTTTCCCATCTCTGTTGACGGCACTACCATCCTTCCCGTCTCACAAGCCCGCAACCTTGGTGTCATCCTCGACTCCGCTCTCTCATTCACCCCTCACATCCAAGCCGTCACCAAAACCTGCCGGTCTCAGCTCCGCAACATTGCCAAGATCCGCCCTTTCCTCTCCATCCAAACCGCTACCCTGCTAATTCAAGCTCTCATCCTATCCCGTCTGGACTACTGCACTAGCCTTCTCTCTGATCTCCCATCCTCGTGTCTCTCTCCACTTCAATCCATACTTCATGCTGCTGCCCGGATTATCTTTGTCCAGAAACGCTCTGGACATATCACTCCCCTCCTCAAAAACCTCCAATGGCTACCGATCAATCTGCGCATCAGGCAGAAACTCCTCACCCTGGGCTTCAAGGCTCTCCATCACCTCGCCCCCTCCTACCTCACCTCCCTTCTCTCCTTCTACTGCCCAGCCCGCACCCTCCGCTCCTCCACCACTAATCTCCTCACTGTACCTCGCTCTCGCCTGTCCCGCCATCGACCCCCGGCCCACGTCATCCCCCGGGCCTGGAATGCCCTCCCTCTGCCCATCCGCCAAGCTAGCTCTCTTCCTCCCTTCAAGGCCCTCCTGAGAGCTCACCTCCTCCAGGAGGCCTTCCCAGATTGAGCCCCTTCTTTCCTCTCCCCCTCGTCCCCCTCTCCATCCCCCCGCCTTACCGCCTTCCCCTCCCCACAGCACCTGTATATATGTATATATGGTTGTACATATTTATTACTCTGTTTATTTATTTATTTATTTATTTTACTTGTACATTTCTATCCTACTTATTTTATTTTGTTGGTATGTTTGGTTCTGTTCTCTGTCTCCCCCTTTTAGACTGTGAGCCCACTATCGGGTAGGGACTGTCTCTATGTGATGCCAATTTGTACTTCCCAAGCGCTTAGTACAGTGCTCTGCACATAGTAAGCGCTCAATAAATACGATTGATTGATTGATTGATTGATTGATTGATACAGTATAACAACAGACATATTCCCTGCTCACAGCGAGCTCACAGTCTAGAGATGAACTCACAGTCATGCTTTTCCAGGTTTAGCCCTGCCACCCAAGGGTGGAGGTTGGGGGGTTGTGGGGAGAGACGCAGAACCCCTCCACAGCGACAGTGTCTGTCACCATCTCGGCCTCTGGGGTGAACTGGCCCTCCTGGAATATAGATGTGAATTTCAAGCTTTGCTAGATGCCCCCCCATCCAGACATGCTGGAAACATCCCTTCTTGCCCCAGAGGGGAAGGAAGGAATAATAATAATTAATAATAACTGTGGTATTTGTTGTGTGCTTACTTTGTGCCAGGAACTGTACCAAGCATTGCGATAGACACAAGCATATCGGGTAGGGGAAGCAGTGTGGCCTACTGGATAGAGCACGGGCCTGGGAATCAGAAGGTCATGGGTTCTAGTCCCGGCTCCGCCACTTGTCTGCTGTGTGACCTTGAGCAAGTCATTTCACTTCTCTGTGCCTCAGCTCCCTCATTGTAAAATGGGGATTAAGACTGTGAGCCCCAAGTGGGACAGGGACTGTATCCAACATGATTAACTTGTATCTACCCCAGTGCTTAGAACAGTACCTAGCACATAGTAAGCGCTTAACGAATACCATAATTATTATTATTATTATTACTATTAGGCCAGCTTGGCCGCACTGGATGGCTGCAGTTGCCACTAGACTCCATTTGGTGCCTCACTCCCCCACACTACTGCTGCCTTGAAGTGAGTTGCCCAGTTCCCCAAACCTGGCAGTCGATCAATCAATCAATTATATTTATTGAGGTTTACTGGGTGAACTTACTGTGGGAGAGTATAATATAACAGAGTCGGTAGACACATTCCCAGCCCACAATGAGGAAGTGGTAAAGCTGTACCATGGCATTACACAGCAGCAGGTTCCCGCCTCTGCCTTCCTACCCACCAGACAGCTGAGCAAGCCCCCAGAGATGCCCCTGCCACTATTCCACCATGCCAGTCTGGGCCATCACTCCCAACCTATTCCACGCCAGCGGGGCCACAAGGATTTTCCGAGTGGCATCACGCTTCTACACATTTTAACACGGTTCTGGTTCTGCAGGGACTCTGGTCAGGGTCTTCCATTCGACAGGCCTTTGGCCTCAGAGCCGCAAACTCCTCCTCTCATTAGCATGGTTGATTGTTTTTACTGAACTTGCCACTGTCCCTGTTTTCCACCTTTTTTTGGTGATTTTTACCATTCATCTTTCCTTATCCTTTGTTGCCAAACTCCCCCTCCCCGCTTATTCTTGGACTGTGAACCCCTTGAGGACCAGGTACTATGTGTAATTCTCAGCTCTGTATAATTTCCCCGTGCTTAATACAGGGCCTTGCACACAGAAGGCACTTAATAAATAATATTTTTATCCCTCCTTCTACAAATGCAGAGAGTAAAGGACAGTGGAAGAGAGGGTAAGTAAGTATTTCTGGTTTCCCGTTCAAAGGAACAACAGAGTGACTTCTTTCTGTGGGAATGATTTTATGGAATATAATCTCCTCTGCTCCCTGACCCAACTTTCTCTCTTCGCTCTCTCTCCTCTTCATCCTGTTTCGTTCCTTTTTCTTTCGCCTTTTCTCTCTTTCGGTTTGAAGGGGAAAAGATGATTTTTTCTCTCCGTACTCGAACTAACAGGGCACAAGAGAAGGCCAGTTCTTTTGGGGTAGAGAATGTGTCTCTTTGACTTTTACTTTCCAAGTGCTTAGTATAGAGTACCGCAGCCAGTAGCCCCTCAATACATGCTCTTACTTCTACAGAGGACCTGGCCCACAATCTCTTTTGAATTATTTCTGCAAGACAAAAGAGTGCAGGCAGTTCTCCTTACAAGGCAGGGATTGAATTCTTGCAGAATCCCACATAAAAGGCAACTTGTGCAGTTCTATCACCCCAGGTCCGACATCACGCACATGTGCGTAACCGATTCTTCTAATACCGCAATCCGCTGAATCCGCAGATTTGCGTGTTGTCAGAGCCCCTCCCTTCTTCTGCCGCTGCTTTCTATCCAAAACGCACAGTGAAAACACGCTTTATGAAAGAACTAACTATACTAGTAAATGACTTCATATTCAACCACCAAAGCCTTTTGACAAATTTTTCCTTATTTTCAGTTAAAAACCAATGTTGTTGTTTGTTGAACTGACCAATATATGGGAAAATGTCAAACGTGGCAAAAAAACAGAATTAAATTATGTTAACCTGGCTGCAACTCTGATTACTTTGTAAAATACATTCTCTTTTATATAATTTTGAAGTCTTCAACCAAGCAAAACCAAGAGCCAAACTCTCCAATCTATTCTATTAAAAAGCTAGTTTTATTCCTAAAAAGGAAAAATACAAGTAATTTTTCATACCACATTTATCTCTCGAGAATAAAGCAATTGTACGTTATTCATTAGTGTCGAACTCTGTTCCGCAAAGTTATTTTACAATGAAACTAAATACCCAATTACTCACAAAAGGGAATGGAATTGAAGGGAAACTAGTAAGATAGATGATTAAAGTGAGCAACTTATAGTATAAATAACCCCGCAAACAAGGCGACTCTTCTTTTATATTAATGTTGATTCTGTAACATAATTCAAAACATAACTTCTCTGGATTCAGCATTCTAGGATCTTTTGGATGCTCTGCTGAGATGCTAATACTTGGCACTAATGATCAGACGGTGCATTGGCCCAAACATTTTAATTCCAAGTTCTGTATAGGACTGTCCCTCTGCACACCCTTGCTTTCCCATTCCTGGAATCGATATGCTCACATGAACAGATGGGGATGGTTACTTTGAAGCTTTAAAGTTGGATTAACACTTTTTGAATCTTCACTGCCCAATTTGAATGAATGTGAGATCTGAAGAGGAGGTTAAAGGTCATACCCTGGGGACTCCTGGGGTGGAGGGGGGGGCTTCAGGGGAATGCCACCACCCCTCCCCAAATATGAGGCTGGGGGGGGACACTCATCTTGACATTTCACACATCCGCCAGGCTGGCTCTCTTCCTCCCTTCAAAACCCTATTGAGAGCTCACCTTCTCCAGGAGGCCTTCCCAGATTGAACCCCCCTTTTTCCTCTCCTCCTCTTCCCCTCCCCATCGCCCCCCCCACGTCCTGCCCCCTTCCCCTCCCCACAGCACTTGTATATATTTGTAAATACTTACTACTCTATTTATTTTATTAATGATGCATATATATCTATAATTCTATTTATTTTGATGGTATTGACACCTGTCTACTTGTTCTGTTTTGCTGTCTGTCTCCCCTTTCTACACTGTGAGCCCGTTGTTGTGTAGGGATTGTATATGTTGCCGACTTGTACTTCCCAAGCGCCAAGTACAGTGCTCTGACCACAAAACATGTGGTCAGGTGTCCAGTCATCAGAATAAATACAAGTAAAGCTAAAAGCACATCACTGACAAAATAAATAGTAAATATGTTCTAATCCCAACTCCACCATTTGTCTGCTGGGTGACCTTGGACAAGTCACCTCACTTCTCTGTGTCTCAGTTCCCTCATCTGAAAATGGGGACTAAGACAGTGAGCCCCCTGTGGAACATGGACTGTGTCAAACCTGATTACTTTGTATCTATCCCTACGCTTAGAACGGTGTTTGGCGCATAGTAAGTGATACAGAAACACCATTAAAAAAAAAGCGAGTGGAGAGTGCAAATCTAGGTCAAGTAAGTCGGGCAGGATGTCTTTTTCCTGTGCGTGTTTCTCAGCCAAGTCAAGTGCTTAAGTGCTTAATCCTCCCCTAGTAAAATATGGAGTGAGTAGGGGACAGGACACCCAGGTTTCAGTCCTGATGAGCTGAGGCTGTTAACTTTTTTGTGCTTCCATTTCTTCATCTGAAAAATGAGGATGAAATTCCTGTTCGCCCACCCTCCCTCCTAGTGTGAGACCTTTGTTGGAAAGGACTGTGTCTGATCGGATCAATCCATGGTATTTAGTGAACGCTCACTGTGTGCGGAGTACTGTACTAAGAGCTTGGGAGAGTACAATACGAAAGAGTTGGTAGACAAGTTGCCTGCCCACAAGGAGCTTATGATCTATAGGGGAGACAGACAATAAGCAGCGAGACGAGACAGCGTGGCTCAGTGGAAAGAGCCCGGGCTTTGGAGTCAGAGGTCATGGGTTCAAATCCCTCCTCCGCCACTTGTCAGCAGTGTGACTTTGGGTAAGTCACTTAACTTCTCAGGGCCTCAGTCACCTCATCTGGAAAATGGGGAATAAGACTATGAGCCCCCCGTGGGACAACCTAATCACCTTGCAACCTCCCCAGCGCTTAGAACAGTCCTTTGCACATAGTAAGCGCTTAACAAATGCCATCATTATTATTATGATTATTAATAATAATAGAAATAAATTACAGACTTGTACTTGAGTCCTGAGGATGGGGTGACTATCAAGTGCTTAAAGGGTACAGATACAAGTGGATAAGACAACACAGTATTCACACATCCTCCAGGCTGACTTTCTTCCTCCCTTCAAAACCCTACTGAGAGCTCCCCTATAGATCATAAGCTTCTTGTGTGATAGGCTTCAACTATCATCTCTACGCTGATGACACCCAAATCTACATCTCTGCCCCTGCTCTCTCTCCCTCCCTCCAGGCTCGCATCTCCTCCTGCCTTCAGGATATCTCCATCTGGATGTCTGCCCGCCATCTAAAAGTCAACATGTCCAAGACTGAACTCCTCGTCTTCCCTCCCAAACCCTGCCGTCTCCCTGACTTTCCCATCACTGTTGACGGCACACTACCATCCTTCCCGTCTCACAAGCCCGCAACCTTGGTGTCATCCTCGACTCCGCTCTCTCGTTCACCCCTCACATCCAATCCGTCACTAAAACCTGCCGGTCTCACCTCCGCAACATTGCCAAGCGCCACCCTTTCCGCTCCATCCAAACCACTACCCTGTTCGTTCAAGCTCTCATCCTATCCCATCTGGATTACTGCATCAGCCTCCTCTCTGACCTCCCACCCTCCTGTCTCTCCCCACTTCAATCCATACTTCACGCCGCTGCCTGGATCGTCTTTGTCCAGAAACGCTCTGGGCATGTTACTCCCCTCCTCAAAAATCTCCAGTGGCTACCAATCAACCTACACATCAGGCAAAAACTCCTCACCCTGGGCTTCAAGGCTGTCCATCCCCTTGCCCCCTCCTACCTCACCTCCCTTCTCTCCTTCTCCAGCCCAGTCCGCACCCTCCGCTCCTCCACCGCTGATCTCCTCACCGTACCTCGCTCTCGCCTGTCCCGCCATCGACCCCCGGCCCACGTCATCCCCCGGGCCTGGAATCCCCTCCCTCTGCCCCTCCGCCAAGCTAGCTCTCTTCCTCCCTTCAAGGCCCTACTGAGAGCTCACCTCCTCCAGGAGGCCTTCCCAGACTGAGCCCCCTCCTTCCTCTACCCCTCCTCCCCCTCCCCATCCCCCCCACCTTACCTCCTTCCCCTCTCCACAGCACCTGTACATATGTATATATGTTTGTACGTATTTATTACTCTGTTTATTTTATTTGTACATATTTATTCTATTTATTTTATTTTGTTAATATGTTTTCTTTTGTTCTCTGTCTCCCCCTTCTAGACTGTGAGCCCACTGTTGGGTAGGGACCGTCTCTATATGTTGCCAACTTGTACTTCCCAAGTGCTTAGTACAGTGCTCTGCACACAGTAAGTGCTCAATAAATACGATTGAATGAATGAATAAACACAGTAGGGAGAGGGAGTGGGGGAAAAAGAGGGCTTAAATCAGGGAAGGCCTCTTGGAATATCTGATTATCTCCTAGCTACCCCAGAACTTGGCATATGACAAGAGCCTAATCAATATCATTATTATGAGACACTTGTCTTGGTATTCCTGCTTTGTAAGGAATCTGCAACGGGAAAATGCAGCAGGGAAGAAGGACTACTCTAATCAAGATAGCTCGCTGTGGGGAGGGAACACACCTACCAAGTCTGTTATACTGTATTCTCCCAAGAGCTTAGTACACTGCTCTGCACCCAGTAAGCGCTCAATAAATTCCATTGATTGATTAAAGTACCTAGTGCCAATTTAACAAAACCAATACGAGGCGCAAATATAACATTACACTTGAAACCTGCCAACAGCAGAGCTAAGACAAAAATAAATGGTGGAAAAGGACAACCCCATGGTCTTCTCCTCCTCACATAAAATGAAGCCAGTTCTGCATATTTTCTTGATTAATGTTTTCCCCCAATTGATTTTTGCTGAAAGCTCATAAATAAGACCTCCTTTTCATATGAAATGTAAATCCCATTAGGGGGCTATAATCTGCTGCCATACCAGAGGTCCACAGTCATCCTCCACCCCCAGCCTCTAGCGTGCCTTCACTTCGACACCAGAATTGGACCCAGGGTCAACAGGTTGGGGCAGCATGAGATCTCTCAACCCTGGGGATCCTGGGAGAGATCCTTGCAAACACGACTGCCACAGAGTAAGGTTAAAAAAACGAGTCACTCTCTGTTTCTGTTTATTTAAATGTGTCAAAAAGAAAAAAAAAAAAAGTAATCAAACCCTCCCAGTTCTGAGGTCAGATATAATTTCCTAGAAAATTTCAAGTAATTCAGCCAAATCATTTTTGAGTCAAAGGTTTCTGAAAAGACTAACGTGCTTGCAACGGTTTCCAAACCTGTCCCTTTTCATCTCTTGGAACTGAGCTTTTAATCTTCAAGCTTCTTCATATTTAATTTTCCAGAGGAACCAGAGTCGAGAATAAATTGTCCACATTTTGGGTCCAATAAATGACCAATATCTGAAGCAGTGAACTCCCTCATACTGGAGTAGAAGCATCAATTGTTTTGGCACACAAATGCATATCACGGAACACACTACGCACCAACAGTTGTGGCTCCTAGTTGAGACTATGACAGAGGTTTAGCCATGTGAGAGTACCAAACGCAAGGGCTTGGAGTGTCTAGCAGATGTGGGAAAGAGCCATCATACTTTTTGCTGCTGCCTGTAGCTATGACTGATGGAGGCTGATGACTGTAAGCTCACCGAGGGTGGGGAACGTATCTGCCGACTCTGTTATACTGTACTCTCCCAACCTCTTAATACAGTGCTCTGCACAGAGTGAGCATCCTATAAATACCACTGATGATGACACTGAACAGCAGTAGCAACAGGGAGAAATCTTTGGAGCAGCTTTGTTGGAAGCAGAGCTAGGAGAGGTTATCATTATCATCATCATCATCAGTGGTATTGAGCTCTTACTACGTGCAGAGCACTGTACTAAATGCTTGGGGGAATGCTTTTGTACGTATTTATTACTCTATTTATTTATTTTACTTGTACATATCTATTCTATTTTGTTAATATGTTTCGTTTTGTTCTCTGTCTCCCCCTTCTAGACTGTGAGCCCACTG
Source organism: Tachyglossus aculeatus (assembly GCF_015852505.1). Lineage (NCBI taxonomy): Eukaryota > Metazoa > Chordata > Mammalia > Monotremata > Tachyglossidae > Tachyglossus > Tachyglossus aculeatus. The sequence continues at coordinate 84,556,442 of NC_052069.1, forward strand.
TTGGGTAGGGACCGTCTCTATATGTTGCCAACTTGTACTTCCCAAGCGCTTAGTACAGTGCTCTGCACACAGTAAGCACTCAATAAATACAATTGATTGATTGATTGATGATTGGGGAAATACAACACTACAGAGTTCACAGAGACGTTCAGGTCCACTATAAGACACAGACGTGATCGTCCTGAGGCAGAACGATTGTCCACCCAACCAGGATTCCATCTCTGAGGCACAAAAGAGGGCCTGGATGGGCATCCATCCTGATTGTTAGGTTTGTCATAATAAACCTAAACTTTCCTTGTGATGACCCACTGGGGAATCTGTCAAACAGACACAATTAAACTTTCTGAACTATCACTGTCCTCTCTCTATCCCTCTCCTGTGGTAAGGAATTCCACATGCATACTACACACTTCATGAAGGACCCTCTTCCACCATTTGGACCCTACTAGCTTCAAAGTTGAAAGTGTCCGAGGCTGCAATCAGTAACTGTCCTATAGGCAGTAGGTAGAATGCTACATAGCACTTCATTTATTTTTATCTGTTCTGAGTATTTTGGTCTACATGCTTTTAATTGAACATTCAATTGTGTATTTTAACAACTCTGTAAATATTATCATTACCTGTATATATGTATATGTTTGTACATATTTATTACTCTATTTATTTATTTATTTTGCCTGTACATATCTATTTTATTTATTTTATTTTGTTAGTATGTTTGGTCTTGTGGTCTGTCTCCCCCTTCTAGACTGTGAGCCCGCTGTTGGGTAGGGACTGTCTCTATATGTTGCCAACTTGTACTTCCCAAGCGCTTAGTACAGTGCTCTGCACACAGTAAGTGCTCAATAAATATGATTGATTGATTGACTGATTATCATATTATGTTATTGTACATTCCTGGTGGGTATGGAATCTCATTCCTTTGTACTTTCCAAGCACTTAGTGCAGTGTGCCTTGTACTAGAGAAGCAGCGTGGCTCAGTGGGAAGAGCACGGACTTTGGAGTCAGAGGTCATGGGTTCAAATCCCGGCTCTGCCAATTGTCAGCTGTGTGACCTGGGCAAGTCACTTCACTTCTCTGGGCCTCAGTTACCTCATCTGTAAAACGGGGATTAAGACTGTGAGCCCCCCTTGGGGCAACCTGATCACCTTGTAACCTCCCCAGCGCTTAGAACAGTGCTTTGCACATAGTAAGTACTTAATAAATGCCATCATCATTATTATTATTATTACTAAGAGGGCACTCAATAATACTACTACTACTAGAATGGTCATTGCTATTCAAAGGACTACCTTAAAATAAACTAACATTAACTTAGTGTGTACATGGCATGTACACCTTAACAGAACACCATTCTACCACGCATAGTGTCAAACCTTGAAGAAAAATATTTCCAGCTTTTCCAGAATGTGTGTGTTTCACTACGCATTGTAGCAGTGTTAATATTAATAATGATAATAATAATTAAGGTATTTGTTAAACGCTTACAATGTGCCAGGCACTGTACTAAGCACTGGGGTGGATACAAGCAAATCAGGTTGGACACAGTCCCGGTCGCATGAGGGGCTCACCCATTTTCTAGATGAGGTAACTGAGGACCAGAGAAGTTAAGTGACTTGCCCAAGGGCACACAACAGACAAGTGATGGAGCCAGGATTAGAATTCATGGCCTCCTAACTCCCAGGCCTGTGCTCTATCATTCATTCATTCAATCGTACTGCTTCTCTAGTAATGGTACTACTCCAGCACCTATTGAATGCAAAACACTAAACACTTGGGAGACACAACAGATGCATAAGATGCAAGGAGCTTCTAGGTACAACGTTGTATATATGAATGTATGTATATATGTTTGTACATATTTATTACTCTATTTATTTATTTATTTTACTTGTACATATCTATTCTATTTATTTTATTTTGTTAGTATGTTTGGTTCTGTTCTCTGTCTCCCCCTTTTAGACTGTGAGCCCACTGTTGGGTAGGGACTGTCTCTATATGTTGCCAACTTGTACTTCCCAATGCTCTGCACACAGTAAGCGCTCAATAAATACGATTGATGATGATGATGATGTTAGGGAAATTGGGAATGGGCCTCCATTAATGCTAGCCAATTTGGAATCAGGACATGTTGGAAAAGAAAGACTTATATGATAGTGCATATATGTGGTATCAGCGTATTACAGCACTAGTCTTACTTAACGCGAGATTTTCCTGGAACATGATGCCCGGATTTTAGAAGACTGGATGTATGTTCTTTGAGCACAGTATGGAAAACAGACGTCATAGATAGAAATTCAGACATCATACTATCTAATCAATCAATCAATCATATTTACTGAGCACTTACTGTGTACAGAGCACCATACTCAGTGCTTGGAAAAGCACAATGCAAAACGATGAACAGCACATTCCCTGCCCATAACGAGCCTTAAAGATTAATAATACTAATAATAATAATTACAGTATTTGTTAAGTGCTTACTATGTACAAAGCACTGTTCTAAGTGATGGGGTAGATACAAGGTAATCAGGTTGGACACAGTCCCTGTCCCACATGGGGCTCACACTCTCAATCCCTATTTTACAGATGAGGTCACTGAGGCACAGAGAAGTGAAGTGACTTGCCCAAGGTCACAGAGCAGACAAGTGGTGGAGCTGGAATTAGAACCCATGACCTCTGACTCCCAAACCCATGCTCTCGCCACTAGGCCATGCTGCTTCCTATAGTCTAGATACCATTAACTAAATATCAACTAAGCTGAAATAGGGTCCAAACTCCTCTATAGGTTTCTGAAACCTGGTCCTACCAGAGTAGGCGTACACGGCTTCTCAGTTTTGGCCAGCATCGTCTGGAAGCCCTACTGAACATCAGCTGGCCCGGTTTGCCACAACACTGCCTCAATAATTGGAGCATGCAAGGAGGATGGGTGAGCATAAGTGACGCAAGTAGGTGCTACGTGATGGGCTGAAATGGAGCACATGCAAGAAAGGAAGGCATTAAAGACAGAGCCAAGTACAGTCTCCAATAAGGTGTCCGTCGCACGCAGATCATAATTCTGGATCACCAGGATTATGTTCGACAAACGGAGAGCTACGGTAAAGGTCAGTAGTGTTCGCATTCAGTATGGCTCTAAGATTCATTCATTCAATCGTATTTATTGAGCGCTTACTGTGTGCAAAGCACTGTAGTAAGCACTTGGGAAGTACAAGTTGGCAACATATAGAGATGGTCCCTACCCAACAGTGGACTTACAGTCTAGAAGGGGGAGACAGAGAACAAAACAAAACATACTAATAAAATAAAATAAATATGTACAAATGAAATAGAGTAATAAATACGCACAAACATATATACATATATACAGGTGCTGTGGGGAGGGGAAGGAGGTAAGGCGGGGGGGATGGGGAGGGGGAGGAGGGGGATCTGGACATCTCCCCAGGGTCACCTGTCCAGGGATGAATTAATACAGGGGCAAAAACAGCTTCAGTACAGGAGTTTGGAGTTTAATAATAATAATGATTATGGCATTTCTTAAGTGCTTACTTTGTGCCAAGCACTGTTCTAAGCGGTGGAGTAGATACAAGGTCATCAGGTTGTCCCACGTGAAGTTCACAGTTTTCACCCCCATTTTACAGATGAGGTAAAGGAGGCACAGAGAAGTTAAGTGGCTTGCCCAAGGCCACACAGAGGACAGGTGGCGGAGATGGGATTCAAACCCACGTCCTCTGACTCCCAAGCCCGGGCACTTGCCACTAAGCCAAGCCGTTAGGAGGACCTCGGCTGACCTCCCAAGTGGCGCTCCCCGATGATCTTACCAACACGGCCACAGCTTGGTCCACTTAACCTGATGACCTTGTATCTACTCCAGCGCTTAGAACAGTGCTTGGCACAAGTAAGCACTTAAGAAATGCCATAATCATTATTATTATTAAACCCCAAACTGCTGAAGCTGTTTTTGCCCCTGTATTAATTCATCCCTGGACAGGTGACCCTGGGGAACAGTCCAAGGAGACGTTCCTCCCCCTCCCCATCCCCCCCCCCGCATTACCTCCTTCCCCTCCCCACAGCACCTGTATATATTATATATGTTTGTACGTATTTATTACTCTATTTATTTATTTTATTTGTACATATTTATTCTATTTATTTTATTTTGTTAATGTGTTTTGTTTTGTTGTCTGTCTCCCCCTTCTAGACTGTGAGCCCACTGTTGGGTAGGGACCGTCTCTATATGTTGCCAACTTGTACTGCCCAAGCGCTTAGTACAGTGCTCTGCACACAGTAAGTGCTCAATAAATACGATTGAATGAATGAATAAATGAATGAATGAATGAATGAATGAATGAATGAATGAATGGAGAAAGGGGCAGAATGTGAGCAGAGTTTGCGTGTCCAGAAGGGCCTGGGAATGCTCTTTTAAAATCTGCTCAACCTCCTTCTCCGGCTCTTCCTCCTCTTCCGCCCACCCACGGGTAGTGGTGAATACAAGTGGGTGCTAATCACTGGCCTGCCCCTGGCCCCTAGCTCTTGATCTCGGTGTTTCCGGGAGGAATCTTGTGGACTTCTGGGTTGGAGAAGGTTGTTATAGAGAGTGATGGAGGAGAAAAGTGGTGTTTCAGAGGCGGCTGGAAGATAGGGTGAGAAACCCCACTGGGACAAGTGACTCACACGGGTGTGCCCATGTGAGTGAGTGTGGGTTTACTCACGGTGGGGAAGGGGAGGAGAGGAGACTGCCCCTCTGTGCTGTGGGCTGTCACAACGACTGCGGCGGGGGGAGACGGGAATTCCTGGCTGCCTCTCTTCCTGCCCTATCCCTCCACCTACAGCCAACTTTGCTGTCGGAAGAACAAGCCGATGGGCAAAGAGCGGAGGAGAAGAAGGTGTCAGGGAACACTGTTCAGTTGCAATGTGGGTGCTCTGACTCATGCTCGGCCCAAGGACCCTCTCATCATCATCATCATCAATCGTATTTATTGAGCGCTTACTATGTGCAGAGCACCGTACTAAGCGCTTGGGAAGTACAAATTGGCAACATATAGAGACAGTCCCTACCCAACAGTGGGCTCACAGTCTAAAAGGGGGAGACAGAGAACAAAACCAAACATACTAACAAAATAAAATAGAATAGATATGTACAAATAAATTAAATAGAGTAAAAAAATATGTACAAACATATATACATATATACAGGTGCTGTGCTCTTCTCTCAGAGAAAAGGTGGCCGGCCCCAGCTCTCCCTGGCTGCAAGGACTGGCTACTGGTTGCATTCTACTTCCCAAGCGCTTAGTACAGTGCTCTGCACACAGTAAGCTCTCAATAAATACGACTGAATGAATGAATTCTCCACAAACCCCTATGCCCCTCACCCCTCCACACCAAGGCGGAGGATATACAGCCCAAGGTTGGGGGTGTGGGGGGGTGGGGGTGTGTGTGTTGGGCGGAGGGGGCTTCACACAGGAGGGATGGGATGGCTCTCTGGTCACCCCTCTTCCTCCTCCAAGCACCCCTCCCACCCCTCACTCTCCTTCAGTTCCACAAGAACTTTCTGTGGGGTGAAATGTGGAGAGGTGTACCAGAAAACACCGCTTGATCATGGTGGGGTCCTCCTGCTCTTAATGACGCCACCTTCCCCCCTCCACCACCCATCGGAAAAAAAGGCTGCAGGCCTTTGGCTGCCTGGGCATGAGAGGTAAACTGAGGCTACCCCAGATCCCTTCTATCTCTTGTCACATGTCTGGCTGGTGGCACTGTAACGGTGTCATCATGTGGGACGATGCAAGACTTCATCTGCAAAATGGCCCCAACAAAATAATAACTGTGGTATTTGTTAAGTGCTTACTATGTTCCAGGCACTGTTCTAAGCACTGGAGTAGATACAAGCTCATCAGTTTGTCCCACATGGGGCTCACAGTCTTAAATCCCATTTTATCGACGAGGTCACACGGAGAAGTTAAACGACTTGCCCAAGGTCACAGAGCAGACAAGTGGTGGAGCGGGGACTAGATTCCAGAACCTTCTGACACCCAGGTCTGTGCTCTATCCACTAGGCCATATTGTCTGTTACCATAAGGCCTTCCCAATATGGGAATACCAGAAAGGACCAGCCCCACCAAGAACTTAGAAGGCAGTCAGTCCATGAGCTCTGAGGAGGCGCTTATAGTAGCGCAGCTTTACTTGGCAGGATATGTGAGCGGGATGTATGCAGGAGGCTATTCAAAGAGCTGCCAAATGGTGAGGTAACAGGAGGGGCTGTGGGGAGGGGAGGGATGGGGGATACACAGCAGGGTTGATAGAGCATGTTAAAGACATTGTCAAGTAGTCTCAAATACACAGCAAAGGAATTCTGGAAGACAACTGTGACGGTCAGTCCAGTTTGGCTGTGGAAATCAAGTGATGGATTGCCCTCTTACAAACAGAGAATTGGGGAAGGTTGAGATACGGAGAGGAAGAATCAATGACAATGACAGATGCAAAGAGTGGCAAACGCATTAGTGCAGTAAAGAATTTTCTTCTCAGGTACGTGGTGGAAATGGTCTTTTCTGGCCACGGGCTCCTGACAGAATTTCATCACAAATATTGACATTATCAAAAAGAAACCTAGGTAAAGACCATCCATCTTTAGACGGAAGCCAACGGCCTACTCTGAAAGAGCACCAGACAAAAATCGATCCATCAATTGCATCTATTGAGCGTTCTCTGAGTACGGAGCACTGTATTAAGCTCTTGGGAGAGTACAGTAGAGTTGGTAGACACATTCACCCATCCATTCATTCACTAGTATTTATCGAGCACTGTGTGCAAAGCACTGTACTAAGCATTTGGGAGAGTACAATATAAAAATACAGACACATTCCCTGCCCACGATGAGCTTATAGTCTAGAGGACTGTAAGTCAGAAGCCCTAGGGTCTAGTTCTAACTCTACAACCCGCTAGGTGATCTTGGGTAAATTACTTAACCTCGCTGGGCCTTAGCTTCCTCATCTGCAAAATGGAGATAAAATGCCTACTCTATTTCCCTTTCAGATTGTGAGTTCCACAAGGGAGAGGGTTCTGATTCTCCTGAATGTACCCCAGCATATAACATAGTAAGCACTTAATAAATACCACAATGAATGTGATGATCAGTCTCACTGGCGTACACCGCTCATGGAAATAAAAAGTGCCCCCCAATTAACAGCCCTGCCCCAAGCCCATTCCCACCAGAACTTTCTCCATCTCTTTGTTCTCTACCAGAAATTTCACCCAGTGAGATTTGCTCATCGTCATTGTCCATAAGGCTAGTCCCCTAAGCTTTTTTTTTGTTTTTTTTCTTTTAATGGCATTTGTTAAGCACTTACTATGTGCCAGGCACTGTTCTAAGCACAGGGGTAGATACAAAGTAATCACATTGGGCCCAGTCCCGGTCCCACACGGGGCTCACAGTCTCAAACCCCATTTTACAGATGAGGCAACAGACATGGAGAAGTTAAATGACTTGCCCAAAGTCACACGACAGACAAGGGGCAGAGCTGAAATTAGAACCCAGGTCCTTCTGGCTCCCAGGACCGTGCTCTACCCATTAGGCCACGCTGAGCTCAAAAGACTATTACTTTTTTTTTTTTACACATGAGAAATTCTACCGCAAACAGGATCACTTTCAAACCTGACAGATGATAAACACATTCTTGTAAAGTATTTTCTGTAGTTGAACCAATTTCAATATACCTCATTCCTTGTTAAATAGGGTGATAGCTTCTGCAATGTTTCCTCTACATAGCTCTACTAAGTGCCCAAGTACATAAGAAAATGTATATTTTATTCATTAATTTCAATTTCTTTCCAGACTAAAAGCCAATCTGGGCATATTCCAAATTATTCAAAAGATAAATTAAAAACAAATGACAAGAGTTATGAAGAATTGAATCCTGCAAAACATCCTTAAGCCTCTAACACCACTCACTACCCAGACTGAATTCTGAAATCCACTCTGCCAAACATCAAGGCAGAACAGAAAAAAGCAGGAAAAAGTCAACTAGCCAGACTTGTTCAGACATTAAAGTGGACTTTTAAGACAACTACTGAAGACTCTTGAAAACCTCATTAAAATAATATTTCAACAAAGCAGACCCTATATCAAGGAATTTTTCCTCTGGCTCTCCCTGACACCTCCTCCACACATAACTTGTACGTATCCTTCCACGGCAGTCTTCCACATTCCCAGTGATTTTAAAAGGATTTTTAATTTGACGGATATGAGGGGGTTTTTTGGTGTTTATTTTTCAAAATGGTATTTGTTAAGCACTTATTGTGTGCCAGGCACTGTCCTAAGTGCTAGGGTAGATACACATAATCAGGTTGGACACAGTCCATTTCACACATGAGGCTCAATCAATCCCCATTTTACAGATGGTAACAGGCACACAGAAGTTAAGTGACTTGCCCAGGATCACAATCAATCAATCAATCAATCGTATTTATTGAGCGCTTACTTTGTGCAGAGCACTGTACTAAGCGCTTGGGAAGTACAAGTTGGCAACATATAGAGACAGTCCCTACCCAACAGTGGGCTCACAGTCTAAAAGGAGGAGACAGAGAACAAAACCAAACATACTAACAAAATAAAATAGAATAGCTATGTACAAGTAAAATAAATAAATAGAGCAATAAATATGTACAAACATATATACATATATACAGGTGCTGTGGGGAAGGGAAGGAGGTAAGATGCGGGGGATGGAGAGGGGGACGAGGGGGAGAGGAAGGAAGGGGCTCAGTCTGGGAAGGCTTCCTGGAGGAGGTGAGCTCTCAGTAGGGCCTTGAAGGGAGGAAGAGAGCTAGCCTGGCGGATGGGCAGAGGGAGGGCATTCCAGGCCCAGGGGATGACGTGGGCCGGGGGTCGATGGCGGGACAGGCGAGAACGAGAAGAGAAGCGAAGGAACTGGGACTCGAACTCAGGTACTGGCATCTAATCCAATCAAATACCTTCCCAGTGTCACCCTCAGACACCCCAAGACAAGCAGGTCATCAAACAAGAACTTTGGACACCATTTGTCTTAGACTGTAGGTCCCAACAAGGGAATTCCCACCCATGTACTCTCTCCCAGAGCTTAGTACAGTCCTCTGCATGCCGTAAGTGCTTAAGAAATACTACTACTGTCCTCCTGTGAATTCTCAGAATTCCCTCTTCGGCTAGAGCTCAAGCTCTAAGTCAGTACTGCTGCCACATGGCAGGACATGAGACATACTGGCCCCCTTCCCCCCAAGGACTGAGAGACTTTATTTTCTGGAGCTCCCAAGTGGTGCAGGAAGGGACAGTGCCATGGTGGTAGGGTCAATCAATGGCCCAAGAATGGGTAGGGAGAAAATGGCAGAGGGAAAAAGAACAAATGTCAGAAAGGAAAAGGGACCAAAAAAAAGAAAAAAACACAAAAAAAACCCAAAGTGAAGAATGACACAGACGCACAGACAACCATCACTCCCCGCCACCCCCATCACAGATAGACAGACACACAAACACAGGCAAACGGAAGACTTAGTCACCAAGTCCATGTCTTTAGCTCAGGAGAGCCACCCACATCAGCAACAAATGCTGCATAAAATGTTGTCCAATTGCTTTTCACCCCTAAACCTACTTCCACCAGCCGTTGTTTTTGGTTTTTTGTGGGGGGATTTTATTGGGGTTTTTTTTTAAGTGCTTACTCTGTGTCAGGCACTGTACTAACCACTGGGGTGGATACCAGTTAATCAGGTGAGACACAGCTCCATGTACCACATGGGGCTCATAGTATTAATCCCCTTTTTACAGGAGGTAACTGAGGCACAGAGAAGGGAAGTGACTTACCCAAGGTCACGCAGCAGACAAGCAGTGGAGCTGGAATCAGAACCCTGGTCCTCCTCACTCTCAAGATTTTGCTCTAGCCATTAGGCCACACTGCCACTGTTCCCCCAAGGTTTCTGCACAGCAGCCCAGCACACAGCCCCATGGGCCGCTATAGGCTATTTCCACTAGGAATCTCCGGGAGTGGCCTGAGCAAGTGGAAGTAGGAATCCCAAAACCACTTCACTTTTCCTTGCAAATATTTATTATTATTATGACATTTATTTGTTATTTGTTATAATGGCATTCATTAAGCGCTTACTATGTGCAAAGCACTGTTCTAAGCACTGGGGAGGTTACAAGGTGATCAGGTTGTCCCACAGAGGGCTCACAGTCTTCATCCCCATTTTACAGATGAGGTAACTGGGGCACAGAGAAGTTAAGTGACTTGCCCAAAGTCACACAGCTGACAATTGGCAGAGCTGGGATTTGAACCCATGACCTCTGACTCCAAAGCCTGTGCTCTTTTCCATTGAGCCACACTGCTTCTCTAACATTTGTTAACATTCTTTAACATTTGTTAAGTGCTTATTATGTGCCAGGCAGTGTACTAAGTGCTGAAGTGGATACAGGCAAATTGGGTTGGACATAGTCCCTATAATAATAATTATGGTATCTGTTAAGCATTTACTATGTGCTAAGCACTGCCCTATCCCACATGGGGCTCACAGTCTCAATTCCCATTTTACAGATAACTGAAGCACAGAGAAGTTAAGTGACTTGCCTAAGGTCATACAGCAAAGTGGCAGAGCCGGGATTAGAACCCATGACCTTCTGATTTCCAGGCCTGTGCTCTAGCCACTAAATCCCAGCTCTGCCAACTGTGTGACTTTGGGCAAATCACTTAACTTCTCTGTGCCTCAGTTACCCCATCTGTAAAATGGGGATTGACTGTGAGCCCCCCGTGGGACAACCTGATCACCTTGTATCCCCCCAGCGCTTAGAACAGTGCTTTGCACATAGTAAGTGCTTAATAAATGCCATCATTATTATTATTATTACTGCCACTGCTGCCTCTAAGGCTGTCTTTCATTGCATTATGGGTCTATGGCCAACTGTGGGACTTCGACGAATCCAGTCGATATATTTCAGGGTGGTGGAACATATAGAAGCAGCATGGCTTAGTGGATAGAGATTGGGCCTGGAAGCTAGAAGGACCTGGGTTCTAATCCCGGCTCTGCCACTTGCCCGCTGTGTGACCTTGAGCAAGTCATTTCACTCCTTGGAGTCTCAGTTACCTTATCTTCAAAATGGGGATTAAGACTGTGAGCCCCATGTGGGACATGGCCAGTGTCCAAACTGAGTAGCTTGAATCTACCCTAGCGCTTAGTACAGGGCTTGTCACATAGAAAGTGATGAACAAAAACCAGAAAAAAAACTACAATGCCATCTAATGTGGAATTTCCCAATCACCTTATCCAAGGAGCACAGCCAGGTGGTTAAAGTTAGAGCATAAATCTGATAGATCAGGGTGACAAAGGTAAGGAAAGGGGATCCCTGGGTCTCACCACACAGGACAGTACTCACTATTATTTCTGATTTGTGGTTTCTGGAATTATGCAACCTATACCTCAGGAAAGGAAAATCTGATAACTTCCAGGATTGGGCCATCTCTACATACACAAGATCAACATCTCTGACACTAGAAGGCAGGGCCATATCTGGAACTCGATTCACCACCATCCCGCCACATAAAGTAACAAGGGAGCAATCTTCCTCTTCCTACCTCACCCTAGAATGCAAGTCAATTAATCAATCAGAAGTATTTATGGAGTGCTTTCTTTTTGCAGAGAACTTTATTAATCACCTTGGGAACTACAAGTGTTAGTAGACACCATCTCTGTCCTTAAGAAATCCTGCGCCTAATGGCCTGGCCATGTATTTTATTGAGAAAATTGAATCCATCAGGCATGATTGCCCTAAAATCTCCCCTGCTTTTCACCAGTCTCTCCCTACTCCTGCCCCTTCTATGACTCTCCCTTCTTTCCCAGCAGTCTCTCAAGAGGAGATCTCCCATCTCATCTCCGTGCCCGGCATGTAAGTTTGTACATATTTATTACTCTATTTATTTTACTGGTGCATATCTATTCTATTTATTTTATTTTGTTAGTATGTTTGGTTTTGTCTCCCCCTTTTAGACTGTGAGCCCACTGTTGGGTAGGGACTGTCTCTATATGTTGCCAATCTGTACTTCCCAAGCGCTTAGTACAGTGCTCTGCACACAGTAAGCGCTCAATTCGATTGATGATGATGATCTCAAAAATCCACCCCCACCACCTGCACCCCGACCCCATTCCATCGCACCTTATCAAAACCCTTGCCCCCTCCCTTCTTCCCTCCAAACGCCACACGCTGTACCTTCATCTGTCCTGCCCTGCCACCAGTCCCTTGACCCCACTGTCCCTCTTGCCTGAAACTCCCTCCCCCGCCTCATGACCCTCCTAAAATCCCTCGTTGGGGGCAGGGAATGTCTTTATATTTTTGTGTTGTACTCTCCCAAGCACTTAGTACAATGCCCTGCAAACAGTAGCGCTTAATAAGCATGACTGACTGAGATCTTCCCTTACTAAGTCCTCATTTCCGCTATCTGCCCTCTCCTCCGTCTACAAACTTGGATCTCTAACTTCTAAGCACCTGATATTCACCCAACCCTCAGCCCCACAACACTTAGTGGATAGAGCACGGCCTGGGAGTCAGAAGGACCTGGGTTCTAATCCTAGCTCTGCTACTTGTCCGCTGTGTCACCTTGGGCAAGTCACTTAACTTCTCTGGGCCTCAGTTCCCTCGTCTGTAAAATGGGAATTAACAATGGGAGCCCCGTGTGGGACAAGGATGGTGTGCAACGTAACTTGCTCGTACCCATCGCAGCGCTTAGTACAGTGCCTGACAGTAAGCACTTGGGAAATGCCACAATTATGATGATGTACATATCCTTACGCTCTGTCATTTCCCCTACCTGTAATTTATTTTCATGTTTTTCTCCCCCTCCACACTGCAAACTCCTTGTAGGCCGGACCACCACCATCTTGGTCACCAACTCTTTCGTACTCGACTTTCCAAGCACTCAGTACACTGTTCATTCATTCATTCAATCGTATTTATTGAGCGCTTACTGTGTGCAGAGCACTGTACTAAGCGCTTGGGAAGTACAAGGTGGCAACATATAGAACGGTCCCTACCCAACAGCGGGCTCACAGTCTAGAAGGGGGAGACAGACAACAAAGCAAAACATATTAACAAAATAAAATAAAAAGAATAAATATGTACAAATAAAATAGAGTAATAAATATGTACAAACATATATACAGGTGCTGTGGGGAGGGGAAGGAGGTAAGGCAGAGGGATGGGGAGGGGGAGGAGGGGGAGAGGAAGGAGGGGGCTCAGTCTAGGAAGGCCTCCTGGAGGAGGTGAGCTCTCAGTAGGACTTTGAAGAGAGGAAGAGAGCTAGCTTGGCGGATGTGTGGAGGGAGGGCATTCCAGGCCAGGGGGAGGACGTGGGCCAGGGGTCGACGGCGGGACAGGTGAGAACGAGACACAGTGAGGAGGTGAGCAGCGGCAGAGGAGCGGAGGGTGCAGGCTGGGCTGGAGAAGGAGAGAAGAGAGGTGAGGTAGGAGGGGGCAAGGTGATGGACAGCCTTGAAGCCCAGGGTGAGGAGTTTTCGCCTGATGCGTAGGTTGATTATGCATTGTTGATTATGCACTGTTCTGCACACATCAAGTGCTCAATAAATACCACTGATTGGTGTCATTTTAAAGTGAGATAGGCAAAGTCCTGTGGAGGACAGGGTTTGGGTTGTAAGATGAGGAGTTCTGTTTTGATCATGTTAAGTTAGAGCTGTTGGCATATCACTCAAGTAAGATGTCCTGAGGACAAGATGAAATGCAAGACAGCAGAAAAGGAGAGAGAGTTCAGTGATGGAGAGGTATATTTGGGAATTATCCATATTCTTCAAGGGAGTCAGTGTAAATGGAGAATATAAGGGGACCCAAAACTGAGCTCTGAGGGACTCTCATGCTAAGAAGAAGCGGCCAGAGAGACAGGAGGACAACCAAGAGATGACAGTGTCAGTGAATCCAAAGTTCAATAGTTTTAAGAAAAGGGGGTGATAAGCGCTTACTACATTGCTGTGCATACAGTTAGCGCTCAATAAATACGACCGAATGAATGAATGAATCCAAATGTCAAAGGCAGATGAGAGGTCCAAGAGGAGTACCCAAGTGCTTGAGAAGCAGCAAGGCCTAGTGGATAGAGCACTGGCCTCGGGGTCATAAGGTCACTGCTCTGCCACTGGTCTGCTGTGTGACCTTGGGCAAGTCCCTTCACTTCTGTGGGCCTCAGTTACCTCAACCGCGAAATGGAGATTGAGACTGTGAGCCCCATGTGGGACAGAGACTGTGTCCAACCCAATTTGCTTGCACCCACCCCAGCGGTTAATACCGTGCCTGACGAAGCGTGGCTCAGTAGGAAAGAGCTCGGGCTTTGGAGTCAGAGGTCGTGGGTTCAAATCCCACCTCCGCCAATTGTCAGCTGTGTGACCTTGGGCAAGTCACTTCACTTCTCTGTGTCTCAGTTATCTCATCCGCAAAATTGGGATTAAGACTGTGAGCCTCATCTGGGACAGAGGCTGTGCCCAAACTGATTCCCTGTATTTACCCCCGGACTAAGATCAGTGTCTGGCACATAGTAAGCTTTTAAATACCATAAAGAAAGTGCTTAGGTGGCTTGAAAGTACACAGGTGGCAAGAGAGGGGGAAATACAATTGGGGGATGAGAGATTACTCACGGGAGACCTCCTAAAAGAGATGTGCTTTTGGAAGGGCTTTCAGAGTAAGGAGAGCAGTGGTCTGTTGGATGGGAAGGAAGAGGTGGTTTCAGGCAAAACAGTACACACGAGCAGAGTTGGCATTGATAAAGTTGAAAATAAGGTACAATGAATAGGCTAGCTTGACAGGAAAGAAGTGTCCAACTGGGACAGAGTGAGAAAGAAATAAAGATATGTAGCTGGGGGAGAAAACTTAAACCCAACCATCAGGGCTTTCTGTTGTGAAGTTTTTGAGGATTGGGAAGAAGTGTACAAAATGGTGCTTTAGAGAAATGATTTGGGCAGCAGAGTGAAATATGTCCTGGAGAGGAGAAGAACAGGAGGTAGGGAGATGAGCAAAGAGGATGACACAGTTGTCACGGTAGAATATGACAAATACTCGGACCAGCGTAGTGGCAGTTTGGATGGAGAGGAAAGGGTGGATTCTGGACATACTGTGAAGAAAGACCTGACAAGATAGGATGACTGATTGAATATGGGGGTCGAAAGAGAGAAGAGTTTAGAATAATGCCAAAGTCGAAAGGGAGAAGAGTCAAGGAGCCAATGCTTAAGTTATGGGGAGGATGGTGGTATTGCTAACAGTGATGGAATAGTTAGGGAGAAGAGGATTTAGAGGAGAAGATGAGGAGTTCAATTTTGAACATGTTGAGTATGAGATCCCGGCAGGACACCTATAGATAGATGTCCTGGAGATAGAGGAGATGTGAGATTGCAGAAAGACAAAGAGAACAGTTCTAGCAAGACAGATTTGGTCATTTATCTGCATAGAGGTGGTAGCTGAAGCCGTGGGAGATGATGAGCTCCCCAAATGAAGACTGAGAATGGAAGGGGACCTGGAACTGAGCCCTTGAGGGATATCTACGGTATGAAATGGGAGGCAGAGGAAAAGCCAGTGAAAGAGAGCTAGGCACAGAGATAGCCAGAGAGGTAGGCAGAAAAGCAGAAGAGGGCTTTGTCGGAGAAACCAAGGTTAGCTAGGTTTTTCAGAAGGGGTTGGCCCAACCGTCAAAGGCTGCCAAGAGATTGGGTAGGCTTTGAATGGAGTAGAGTCCATTAGATTTGTTGATGAAGAAGATCATTCATTCAATCATATTTAGTGAGCGCTTTTTGTGTGCAGAGCACTGTACTAAGCGCTTGGGAAGTACAAGTTGGCAATGTAGAGAGACGGTCCTTACTCAACAACGGGCTCACAGTCTAGGAGGGGGAGACAGACAACAAAACATGCAGACAGTTGTCAAAATCGTCAGAACAAATAGGATTATAGCTACTTGCACATCACTAACAAAATAAATACAATAGTAAATTCATTCATTCATTCAATCATATTTATTGAGCGCTTACTGTGTGCAGAGCATGGTACTAAGCGCTTGGGAAGTACAAGTTGGCAACATATAGAGACGGTCCTTACTCAACAGTGGGCTAACAGTCTAGAAGGGGGAGACAGACAACAAGACAAAACATATTAACAATGTAAATATGTACAAGTAAAATAAATAGAGTAATAAATCTGTACAAATATATACAAGTGCTGTGGGGAGGGGAAGGAGGTAGGGTGTGGGGGAGGGGGAGGAGAGGAAAAAGGGGGCTCAGTCTGGGAAGGCCTCCAGAAGGAGGTGAGCTCTCATTGGTAACCTTGAAGAAAGCAGTTTCAGTTGAGTAAAAGAGGTAGAAGCCGGATTTTTGAGGGTCAAGAGGGGACTTGAAAAGAAAGTGGAGATAGTGGGGGTAACGATCCATTTGAGGAGTTTGGAGAGAATGGCAGGAGGAAGATAGGGTGGTAAGTGGTGTACTGCAGTCCAGAGAAGGCTTTTATAGAACAAAGGAGACATCGGTATGTTTGAAGCAGAAGGGAAGGGGTCATCAGAAAGTGAATCAATCAATCGTATTTATTGAGCGCTCACTGTGTGCAGAGCACTGTACTAAGCGCTTAACCACTGAACCGCGGTTCAGCGAACCGCTGAAGATGGCGGTCGGGGTGGGGGGAGAAGAGTGAGAGTAAGTGTTCTTAAATGGTGTGAAGGGATGGGATCAGAGAGGGTAGTGGAGGTTTCAAAAGCAGATGGGAAACTTTCTCTTGAGAGACAGTCAGCAAGGATGAGAAAATGAACATGGGGATAGGAGGGAAATATGGAGGTTAGGAGAAAAATACGGGAGTTCAAGCTTGATAGTTTCAATGTTGTCAAAAGTAGTTGAGGAGGGCTGGGAAGGGTTAGAGGTAGGCATATTTAAGTACTCCTTAAGTACTTAAGGACAGAGTTAAAAGTCTGGTGTAGGTGGTGCAACCAGTTGGCAGGGGCATTAAACGGGGAGAAGAAGTAGTGTTGCTGGGCACAGGAGAGGGCAGAATGATAACTGGCAAGGATAAATGAGAGATGGACGAGGCTGGCCTGAGGCACGCCTGGATTTCTGCCAACCGCATTCCATAACACAAGCACATGAGCAGAAGAAGCTTACTGTGGGAGGTGATCTAAATCTGGGGGTTGGTGGGGACAGACTGACAAAGAGACAGTGTGTAAGAGCATTGATTTAGGAATTGTTGTTGGTGTTCTGCATCAGGAGAGTGGAGGCAGGGTAGGGAGTCTAAATTTGACATGATGGCCTGGAATGAATCAAGTAGGTAACAGGAGGTCTCTGGTGGGGAAGGAGAGGGTAGTTTTTGTGGGGAGGGGTTATGAAGAAGGTAGGGAGGTGGTGGTTGGAGAGCAGAATTTCAGAGTCTGTGAGTCTAGCGACTGCGAGGTGACTAGTGATGATGAGATGCAGCGTATGTCTGTGTTGGTGAGCGGCTGAGGTTGGGTGGAACAGGAGGTCAGTCGAGATGAGAAGTGAAAAGAAGCGGCAGCTGGGAGTTCAACCGGAGACAGGTCATGAGAGAAGTAGTGTGGCCTACAGGAAAGAGCCTGGGCCTGAATGTCAGAGGACCTGGATTCTAAACCGTACTCTGCCTGTTGCCTATGTAACCTGGGCAATTCACTTAACTTCTCTGTGCCACAGTTCCCCCATTTCTTAAATCGATATTCCATACCTGTTCTCCCTTCCTTTTAGACTGTGAGCCCCATTAGGGAAAGGGACTGCATCTACCTGATTACCTTTTATCTACCTTGGCTCTTAGCATAGTGCTCGGTACATAGTAAAGCACTTAACCAAAGCCAAATCTATTGTTATCATTATTGGCAATGTCCATATGACTATAGAAGTCATCAAGGAACAATGAATGGTCAGGGAAGGAGAGAGGTGAGAAAGGTATCAAAATCACTCAGAATATTGGAGGTGGGGCAGTTAGACAATGGCAACTAGCAATTGAAGTGGGCGGTAGAGAATGATGCCACATAACAGACAGAATTGTAATGCATAAATGTAAGAATGACTATGATATCAGAGAACAAACACTGCACATCTGGCATTAAACGACACGCTTCTTAATGGCGCAAATATCCACAGACAGGGTTTTTAATGACAAAATAGAGATTGACTATTAACTGTTAAATTCATAATTTGTATTCATGTGGATCTGTTGAAAGCTACTTGTTTGAAGCTATAGAGATGGTGGATTTGGTCATTTAGACATGGTCAGTGAGTGTGTTTACTTAAGTGAGTAAATCACTCTTTGTATTAGTCTGGAGATGAATGCTCTACTGTATTAAAGAGAGGCAAATAAATATGTACATTATTGAAAAATTAGGAAAAGGAAAATTTCTTATGGACAGAGGCTTGCATATGCCAATTTTCATTGGAACCATAAAACTTTTCATACATAAATCTGAAAGGAAAATACCAGATGATTTCTTTCCTACTCCCACTCCTTCCATTACAGCAAGGCTATAGTTAGGTTAATAACTTAAAGATTTCCTCCTTCGGGACTTCTGAATACAAAAATTTACAGCTCATATGCATTTCTTTCTTACATATTTTGGTTCCACAAACCTTTTAAATGTTTAGCTGTAGAACTAGTTATAGTTTCAAGCCATATGATGTTTCACTCGTCAACGTCAATAGCAAAGAAATGGCTACCGCAGAGAGATTAGGGCCAAAGCAGAGATGGGATCAGGGATCAGTCTGAATAAAAATGCCATGACAACTTTGAGAAAAGGAAGAACTCCTAGCTGATCCTGGATTGAAAGTTTAGAGGTCACTCTATAAGCAATCAGTAAGGCACTGCAAATTTCAGAGAAATCTTTCAAGTCCCATTTCAAACTTAAAACTTTGTTTTACCTTGAAGAACCCATCAGTGTGTTTTAAATAAATACAAAAATAGACATTTAGGAGTGTGAGGCCTGCGAGGTTTCAAGTTGATTAATGGAGACACAACTGGCTTCTCCCTTGTTTTGACCCTCATTCTCATTTTTATTTATTTATTACTGTGACTTTTCAATTTGGAAGAATGTATTTCCAGCTTCCTCTGTGTCTCATCTGTCTGAAACTGAGTATTTTGATTTTAATCCCACTAGGCAAGAGTTACGATTGGAATGTAATTGTGGAAACCCCCACTTCGCCAGTGAGCCATGCGACCCCTCCCAAAACCCATGGTGACTCAGATGTTTGCTGGGGACTGGAGTGGAGAGAGGGCTGAGGAAGAAATGGCGGGAAGGGCGCGAGAAAGCCAAGAACCACATGGTAATTCATGGAGAAGAGAGTCTCCTCACACCAGGGCTTCTCTCACTGCCACTCAGGTAGAACTTGAGGATTTGGCTTCAGACCAAAGAGGAGAGAGAGGACGGAAGAATGGAGAGATGGGGACGAAAAGGGGGAGAAAGATGACGAGATAACGGGGCTGACACATGGAAAACTGAAAACTGAAAGTAAACGGAGAATGGAATTTCCCAAACCTTGAAGTACCCAGTGCATGATTATTTACAACTAGCATATTATTGTCAATTATACCTTCACATAAGGAACTGTATTAAATCTACAAATAATTCACTGCAATAAAAAATGGGGAAATCCATTTTGATACAAAGAAGGGCACAACTTTGCCCCTAAGCTATTGATTCTTGCTGTGACCTGTGTTTAAGTACCTTGTTAACTACTACTTTTATATAAAAAAAACTCAAATAAAAACAACCAAAAATGCCCTGACATTTTGGAAGAAACTTCTTGAGGATCAACCCGTACTATAAAGCACGATCAACAGTAACTCCATTAATGGTATTTATTAAGCACTTACGATGTGCACAGCACTGTACTAAGAGCTTGGGAGAGTACAATACAATAGAATATAATTCAGAATCATCTCCACTTTCTGAGTTTCCAATTATCCTGGCTTCCAAAAAGGAGTGAAATATAGCATTACTAGACTGTGGACAGTCTAGATTACTTTCCAAGCGCTTAGTACAGTGCTCTTCACACAGTAAGTGCTCAATAAATGCAACTGAATGAATGCACTGTGGACTGTAAGCTCACTGTGGGCAGGGAAAGTGTCTGCTTGTTGCATTGTACTCTCCAAGCACTTAGTACAGTGCTCCTGCACACAGTAAGCACTCAAAACAAGACTGAATGAGTAAATTTGATTTAATGAATGAATGAGTGCATGAATGTTTCTTACAAAACTGTCCCACACTGATGGGAGGGGGAAATTATAAATGTCTTTTTTTAATTTACATAGTGAAAACATTTATGTCTAAATGTTCATTGTTTAGGCTGTACTTTAAAGATAACCTCTCCAAAACCTTAGTTGAAACAAAATTTCCGAGCAAGGAT
The DNA here is from genome assembly GCF_015852505.1 of Tachyglossus aculeatus. NCBI lineage: Eukaryota > Metazoa > Chordata > Mammalia > Monotremata > Tachyglossidae > Tachyglossus > Tachyglossus aculeatus. Next base: position 84,576,821 of record NC_052069.1, read on the forward strand.
CATTAAACACCTCAGAAGGAGGTAGCCATGTGACCTGCTCATTCATTCATTCAATCATATTTATTGAGCGCTTACTGTGTGCAGAGCACTGTACTAAGCGCTTGGGAAGTACAAATCGGCAACATATAGATACGGTCCCTACCAAACAACAGTCTCACAGTCTAGAAGGGGGAGACAGACAACAAAATAAGTTGATAATAATAATAATAATAATGGCATTTGTTAAGCGCTTACTATGTGCAAAGCACTGTTCTAAGCGCTGGGGGGGAATACAAGGTGATCAGGTTGTCCCACGGGGGGCTCACAGTCATAATCCTCCTTTTACAGATGAGGTAACTAAGGCTCAGAGAAGTTAAGAGACTTGCCCAAGGTCACACAGCAGACATGTGGCAGAGGCGGGATTCAAACCCATGACCTCTGACTCCAAAGTCCGTGCTCTTTCCACTGAGCCACGCTGCTTCTCAATGTGATGTGTCAATACCATCAGAATAAATAGAATTATAGCTATACACACATCATTAATAAAATATAGTATGTACAAATAAAATAGAGCAATAAATATGTACAAATATATACAAGTGCTGTGGGGAGGGGAAGGAGGTAGGGCAGAGGGAGGGAGGGGAGCGATGGGGAGGGGAGGAGGAGAGGAAAAAGGGGGATCCACTTCCAGGTTTGACCAGGTCACCGCTCTACAGATACTAGAACTAAAATCCACAAGGATGGGGGCGAACCAGATTTCTAACCCATGAAATGTTGATTCATTCCTTTCGCAAGTCCTGCTAAGCCTACAGGTAGAAATGTTTCCAATCTGGTCCTTTTGGCCATGAACTTTACCCAATTACATGGAGAGCTGTCCTAGAAGTGGCCCACTTCCCAGGGATGATCCAGATGCTCTGGAAGATTTTTCTGGGAATTGCAATTGAATAGTTTCTGTATAACCCACACATTCAATCTGTCACAAAATCCTGTCAGTTCTGCCTCACGCCATCTCTTGAAACCACCCCTTCCTCTCCAAACAGCTTTCATCCTGATCCAAGCACTTTGTATTTCCCACCTTGACCACTGCATCAGCCTCCTAGTTGAACTCCCTACTTCTTGTCTTTCCCCAGTAATATTAATAATAATAAAAATAATAACAATAATGACACTTATTAAGCGCTTGCTATGTGCAAGGCACTGTTCTAAACATTACAAGGTGATCAGGTTGTCCCATAGGGTACTCCCAGACTTAATCCCCATTTTAGTAACTGAGGCACAGAGAAGATAAGTGACTTGCCCAAAGTCACACAGCTGACAATTGGCTATCCATTTCTCTATCCAATCCTTCCTTCAATCTGCTGCCTGGATCATTTTTCTGAAACACCACTCAGTCCTCAACTTCCCACTCTTCAAAAATCCATCCCCACTTTCAAGAGAAACTCCTTCCCAACAGCTTTAAAGTACTCATTCGGCCCTCTCCTACCTAATCCGCCTGACATCCTGCTACAACTAAACCCACACCATTGCTCCTGTTTGCCAACCCTCTCTCTGTGCCTCGATCTTATCTATCAATCGATGGTACCTGTGTGCAGAGCAGTACAATACAACTGAATTGATAGATGCAATCCCTTCCCACAAGGAGCTTAAAGTCTACATGTTTTGCCCATATCCTTCCTCAAGCCTGGAACTGCTAACCCCTTCATATCCAACAGACCACCATTCTCCCCACCCTCAAAACCCTCCTAAAATCACATCTCCTTCAAGAGGCCATTTCTCCACTAATCCTTCATTTCCCCAAACTGCTCTCCCCGCTGTGTTTCCTATGCATTTGACTGTACACCCCTTAATACTTTGATACCTCAGCTGCATAGCACCTATGTACATATCCTTATTCTCTATTTCCCCTATCTGTAATTTATTTTAATGTCTGGCCCCACCATGGACCGTAAACTCCTTCTTGGCAGGGATCATGTCTACCAACTTTACCATATTGTAATTTGGCAAGGACTCTGCACACAGCAAGTTCAATAAAAACCATTATTGATTGATTGGATATGCTAAGAATGGGTTTGATCTGCCCGTTGCCCCCACACACAGCTACTTTGGTGCATTTTGGAGCCTCAGAGTGTAGTTGATAGAACAACTGGGAGTCAGAAGGTCATGGGTTCTAATCCATGCTCTGCTATTTGTCTGCTGTGTGATCTTGGGTAAGTCACTTCACTTCTTTGGGCCTCAGTTACCTCATCTGTAAAATGGGGATTGAGACTGTGAGCCTCATGTGGACTGTGTCCAAACTGATTACCTTGTACTTACCCCAGTGCTTAGTACAGTTCCTGGCACAGAGTAAGTGCTTAACAAATGCTACAATTATTATTTTGGTTAATCATATTCCAAAGCCACCAAGCACATGTTCACCCCTCCGGTCAGCTACTTCAAAGTTATTTAAGTGGAGTTGATCAATAGTATTTACTGGGCGCTTACTTTAGGCCGAATACTGTACTAATTGCTTGGGAGGGTACAATACCACAGAATTGGAAGAGAGGTTCCCTGCATCCATAAGGAGCATACAGTCTAGAGGGGGGAGAGGGACATGAAAATAAATTACAGATAGGTACATAAGTGCTGAGGGTGGGGTGACTACCAAGTAATATCAAGCACAGATACAATGGCATAGGGAATGCAAAAAGGAGAGAGAGTAGGGCAAATGAGGGTTTAATCAGGTAAAGCCTCTTGGAGGAATGTAATTGTAATAAGGCTTTGAAGGTGGGGAGAGTGACCATCTGTCATTTATGAAAGGGGAATGAATTCCAGGCCAGAGGGAGGACGTGGGCAAGAAGTTGGCAGCAAGATAGACAAGTTGAGGTTCAGTGAGTAGGCTGGCATTAGAGGAGCGCAGTGTGTGGGCTGTAGAAGAAAATCAATGAGGGGAGCTGTTTCTGTGTTTAAAGCTGATCGATGGAAAGGAATTTCCTCTAAACTATAAAGCTCATCATGGCAGGGAAGTGTCTGTTATATCATACTCTCCCCCAAGCACTTAATACAGTGCTCTGCATGCAGTAAGCACTCAATAAATACAATTAATTGATAGATTGATGCAAAAGTGGATGGACAACCACTGGAGGTTCCTGAGGGGAGATGTGGACTGAACTTTTTTTTTTTTTAGAAAAAGATCCTTGTAGTAGAGTGAAGGATGGACTGGAGAGGGGAGAGAGACAAGCTACAGGAGAGCTCAGAGAGGAGGCTGATGCAGCAGGCTGCCTGGATCGGGTTAGTAGCAGTTTAGATGAGAGAAAAGGACAGACTTTAGTGATACCGTGAAGGTAGAACTGACAAAATTTGGTAACAGATTGAATATGTGGGTTGAACGAGAGAGATGAGTTGAGGATGATTCTAGGTTTATGGGCTTGTGAAATGGGGGGGAAGTGGTGTTGTCTAGAGTGATGGGCAAGACAGGGGAGGTCAGGGTTTGGGTGGGAAGACAAGGAGCACTGTTTTGGACAGGTTAAGTTTGAAGTGTCATTGGGACATCCCCCACCCCCCTCACCCTCAGACTGAAAACTCGTGTGCAGGGAATGTGTCTATTGTAATTTTGTACTCTCCCAAGCACTTAGCACAGTGCTCTGCACAAAATAAGTACCCAATAAATATGACTGATTGATCCAAATAGAGATGTCCTGATGGTAGGAGGAAATGTGAGACTGCAGAAAAAGAGAAAAATCAGGGCTGGAGAGGTAGATTGCAGTGTGGCCTAGTGGAAAGAGTGCGGGCTTTGGAGTCAGAGGACCTGAGTTCTAATCCCAGCTCTGCCACTTACCTTCTGTGTGACCTTGGGCAAGTCACAACTTCTCTGCACCTCTCTTTTCTCAACTGTAAAATGGGGTTCAATTCCTGCTCTTCCTCCTAGTTAGGTTGTGAGCCCCATGTGGGACCTGATTGATTTACAGCTACACCAGCACTTAGTACAGTTCTTGGCACAGGGTAAGCGCTTAACAAATATTACAATTATTACTATCCACATATAGGTGGTAATTGAAGCCATAGGAGCGAACAAGTTCTCCAGGGGAGTGGGTGTGGATGGAGAATTGAAGGGAATTCATCCCTGAGCTTTGATGGACTCCTACAAGTCTTGGGTGGGAAGCAGAGGAGCCCGTGAACGAGACTGAGAATGAGAAGTCAGAAAGAGAGGAGGAGAAGCAGGAGAGGACAGTGTCAATGAAGCCAAGGTTGGATAATGTTTCCAGGAGAAGGGGATAGTCCACAATGTCCAAGGCAGCTGAGACATTGTGGAGGATTACGATGAAGCAGAGGCCAAACAAAAGAGAAGAGCTGCTCCTGGCTCAATGGCAGAAGTAATTTCACAACCTGTGCAGCATTTTGTCTTGATGTTCCAAGAAAATTTCAGGATCCTGATATTGGAAAACTTCAGATTAGGAATGCTTCAGAGAGCAAGAACATTTCATTAGATTGCAAATTCTCTGAGGGCTGGGATTGTGTCTTCCAACTCTCTACTCTTCCAAGTGCTTAGTACAGTGCTCCGCACAGGCAAGCACTCAGTAAATACCATTGATTTACATGGGGAAAGTGGGAACATTTTGAGGGTGAGTCTGAAAAACAAAATCATAGTAATCTACCATGAAGAATGACAAACTGGAAAAAGGAAAATAATGAAAAAGGAAAGAAATAATAGAAGTTGTGCTGAGTAGGAAACAAAGAAAGATTGAAAGGTAATATTCCATACACTAAAAAAGGACAAAGACTAAGGTAGGTAGATGAAAAATAAGATTTAAAAATAACTAGCAAATCGTCTGGAAATGGGAGAAAATCCAAGCAGATAAACCAAAGAGCAATTCACTAATGGATGAAAAATAAAGTCAGTTTCACTATTGGAGGTACAAAATATTCTGGGGGAAGAGATGATAATTAGAATAAAAAGGCCAATAAAAATGAAAGAGGGTGAGCTGAGGGAGAACTATGTGGCAGGAATGTCGGCAGAATGTCTTTGTGGCTTAGTTTTAAGATCTCCACAGGCAGGGATTTTGTACCCTACAGTATTATATTCTCCCAAGAGCAATCTATATACAAGTACGTGTTCAATAAATGCCATTAACTGATTGATTCTATGCAAAACCATCAATGAGAAAGAGAAACTGGCATGAAATAGCAATAGGAATACTTGGGCCAAGGCCTCTCCTTGCCAGGACCCGGGTTCTAATCCCAGTTCTGCCACTTGTCTGCTGTATTTGACCTTGGGCATGACACTTCACCTCTCTCTGGCTCAGTTACCTCAGCTGTAAAGTGGGGATTGAGTCTGTGATCGCCATGTGGGACAGGGACTGTGTCCAATCCTATTAGCTTGTATCCACCCCAGTGCTTAGTACAATGTCTGGCAAATAGTAAGCAATTAATAAAAACCACAATTATTATTATTATTACTACGTATCATTTAACCTTTAATCTTTTTCTCACTTCTTTGGGCTTCCTTATGAGAAACGTCCTTCTAACAAACCAGGGAGAATTTTTATGTGAAGCTCCTTAATTTTATGGGAGGAAAGGCAAAAGATAAATGCAAAATTGAGTAACATTTCATGGGTTTACTCTTTGCCTTTGCACTCTAAAAGTGAAGATTTTAATAAATAGATAAGCCACAGGAGATAATGATTTGGACTGTGAAAAAAAATCACACTGTACTAAGACAAAACATTTTCAAATATGCATGTTTACAGGCCAGAAGAAAAATATCACCATTATGGAATGGGAAGAGCATCACAAGTGGGGATGGATGGTTGGACAGAGAGGAAGGGGACATTATTTTCTGGGTAAAAATTGTTAGGAGTTCACAACAGACCAAATCTGAGAGTGAAAGATAGCAAGGAGTCAAGGAAAATGCCAAAGTTGCAGGCTTTGGAGACAGGGGAGATGATGTTTGTTGCTGTTTTGTACTGCCTAAGCACTTAGGACAGTGTTCTGCACACAGTAACCATTTAATAAATACAATTGAATGAATGAATGTTGTCGGCTGAGATGGCACAGTACAGCAGAGAAGAATTGGGAGAAAGGTGAGCTCATGGTGCAACATGTGTTGGCGGGACACCCATACATAGATGTCTTAAAAGGCAGAGGAAATGCAAGACTGTAGACAGGGAGAGGATCTGAGGCTAAATCAGGTAGATTTAAGAGACAAAGCAGACAGAGAGGAAGTGAAATGATGGAAGCAGATGAAGTCCCCAAAGGATGGATTACAAAAGTGAGAAGAGGAGGGGCTCAGAAAAGAGCTCTAAGGAGTGAGAGACAGAAAAGGAGACTGCAAAAAAGCGGCCAGAGATGAAAACCAGGAGAAACCTGTGTTGGCAAAACCAAGATCAGGTAGCACTTCCAAGAAGAAGCGGTGGTCCATAAAAAGCCCCTGAGGGGTCAAAGAGGATTAGAATAGAATAACGACCATTAGATTTGACCACAAGGTCACTGGTGACCTTGGAGAATGTGCAGTCTTAGTGGAGGGCAGAGAACAGATTTCAATCAAGAAACAAAAAGTCCAGTCAGCGTTATTTCAGAGAGATTAGGACCCCCTTAAACGGTCGTATTCGCGTGAGGCTGTGTCTTACTCAGACACTTGAAGAATGTTATAATCCAGCTCTGGAAATTAGGAAGGGTAAGAGAGTCAGCGTCTGGAAGAAATTAGGCTGAGTTTATAAGAAATGAGGCTGGAGGATTTTAATCAAAAGTAAATAAAAAATTGAATAGTGATACTTTTTTGCCATTGAGGAGTGGGAAATAGGCAAAACGAAGTTTTACAGCTGGACTGACATTTCTATGGACTCGGATTCTTTGGAAAATTTCTTTTAAAAAGCTACTCTGCTCCCTAAAATGTATCATTGTTTTGACTATTAAAAATAATATTTTGATCAACAATAGTACTGCGAAGCGTAAGCACAGGAGGTGAATAAATCACAAGACTTTGACTTTTAAACCTTCCGGGCAAGTTTTAGTCACCTGAAAAAGAAGTTAACCCACAACACAATCAAAAGTTAGCCACCAAAAGGAAAATGGAAAATATACTTCGAAATAAACTGAGCAGGTATTTCAGAAACGGCAGCTAAATCCTTTTCTGAAAGGCCATTTATGACCGAGAGGTGTCCCACTATATTTGCACAGCTGACACTTCTGAAATGGCAATGTGGTTTTTCAGTACTTCAATTAAAACAGTCTATACCTGTTGCCGTTTTTGTTTTCACAGGGCTGCTGGCACACTCTGAAGCCTGATTCGACTGCTGCTTTGCCAGGGGCACGCTTCCAATTGACACCTCATCCTCTTTTTTTTTAGTTGCTGGCATCACAAGAGGAATAGCTCCCACAGGTTGCTGGAAAAGGAAAAACAAAGTACCGAATTGTGGCTAATCCAAAAGCAGTGGAACCTATCCATACAGAGAAAATAATAATAATGATAATTCTGGTATTTGTCAAGCGCTTACTATGTACCAGGTTCCGTACTAAACGCTGGGGTGGCTACAAGCAAATTGGGTTGGACATAGTCTCGGTCCCACAGAGGGCTCACAGTCTTAATCCCCATTTTACAGATGAGGTAACTGAGGCCCAGAGAAATCAAGTGACTTGCCCAAGGCCAAACAGCAGAATAGTGGCTGAGCCGGGATTAGAACCCATGACCTTCTGATTCCTTGGCCCACGCTCTATCCACTAAACCATGCCGCTTCCCCTGCCTGAGAAAACACAATCTGGTGGGCTTTTTTTTCTTTCCCCCTTTTTTTTTTTTGCGGGGGGCGGGGGGGGCGGTGTTAGTTGGGCAAGGAGTAGGGGAGATAATGAGCATGTGTAGTTTCTTTTTTTATTTCTTAATCTCATAGAAAAACACACTTTAAAAAGCGAACCTCACTGGGTAAAATCAAAAATGGATCCTGGCATTCATTAAAAGGCATTTGGAAGTCAAAAGAATGATCCTATGAACCCTCTATATCCTCTGGTATTTTGATTTAGTTCCTCTAATGACTAAGGTCTGGACAAAACGCTTTGAAAATTTAAAAACATGATGAGAGATTACCAGATTTACCCATTTTTAAAAGAGGAACGGCCCCCAAAAAGTTTAAAAATGTACCACTGCACATTCTAGACTGTGAGCCCATTGTTGGGTAGGGACCGTCTCTATATGTTGCCATCTTGTACTTCCCAAGCGCTTAGTACAGTGCTCTGCACACAGTAAGAGCTCAATAAATACGATTGAATGAATTCAGATTTCCAGGAGCTGGACAGTTGTTCTGGTGCATACACTCACGCAAACTAACTAAAGTAGTGGGGACTATTCAATACTGTGACTCTGGTGAACCGAAAAAAAAAAAAAATCCTGCATTACTGAAGAAGTGATATCCAGAACACCACTAGATGACAGGGGAACACATCAAGGCTATCATAGTGCGGCAAACCTGGAAAAAATTAGTCATTTATTAAATGCATGAGTGCTGAGCTGGACACTAAAGCAGCTGTTTCATCTCTGTTCAATGAAATGAAGCCTAAAGTTACCGCTGTTAGTGCCCAATACACTCTTGTCATGATTCCAGTAAAAGAAAAAAAAAAGTTAGTTATAAGTTTGCCATAGCATGGAAGATCAATGTTGCACAGAATGGAAAATGATCATCAAAACTTTGGGTTTCAGCCACAGATCGAAGAGGAAATTGCAGCTTGGGAAATAGCAGATGATAACAGTAACACAGCTGTATCAGATGCTGATGAATCTAGTAGGCCGCACTGCAGTCAAATCTTGTCATCAACACTTCATCACGACAATCAAAACCTCACAGATACAACTGTGGACTACACCCTATTTGTAACACCTACTTGAGAGCCAAGCATTTAGATTAGCATGAATAGGTGTTTCAAGGAGAACATATATTGTGGAGAGTTAACAGAACCATGAGTCAAATTATAGCAGCCCTTTATATTTGGGTGTGTTTTCTTAGAGGGCAATATGGGGGGAAGTTAATTGAAACAGCACAGATGGTAAAGTAAGTTATGAGCTCAGGAAGTAAAACATAAAAGCCCACATCAAGCTCTCTGCTAATGTTGAAAGAGAGGAGATACTGAAGAGTGACTAAAAGTTATGAAAAAATTAAACCCACTATCATTTTTCAAGAGTACCTAAAAATGAGGACGCAAGGATAATTGGGTGATCGATCATATGACATTTATAAGGTGCTGTTTAAGAAGTTTCAGTTTCGCTAAAATGTACGGCCTAACAAGAGCCAAGGACACTTATGAAGATATCCTTTGGAAATGTGGAAAGAGGCACAGAAAGTTCAGTTCAACAGGAATGTGCATGGTGTGAATGTCAGGCTACTTACCCTTCCTCTTGGCTATTCTAAGAAAAGACTAAAATAGAAGGCAGGAGCTTAGGGCTGGGAATGGACCTTTGAAAGTCATCTTGCATGAATACATAGCTAGAATTCATTTTCAAAGGTTATGGCAACCCAGTGTGGCTTGAAAGGACACTTGACTAACATGCCCTTCGGCATCCTCTAGACTCTGTACGCTCCTTGTGGGCAGGGAACATGTCTACCAACTCTGCTCTATCATACTCTCCCAAACGCTCAGTAATAATAATAATAATAACAATGATGTTGGCATTTGTTAAGCGCTTACTATGTGCAAAGCACTGTTCTAAGCGCTTGGGGGGATACAAAGTGATCAGGTTGCCCCACGTGGGGCTCACAGTCTTAATCCCCATTTTACAGATGAGGTAACAGGCTCAGAGAAATTAAGTGACTTGCCCAAGGTCTCACAGCAGACATGTAGCGGAGCCGGGATTCGAACCCATGACCTCTGACTCCAAAGCCCGTGCTCTTTCCACTGAGCCATGCTGTACAGCGCTCTGTACACATTTAGCACTCAATATCATTGATTGATTGCCCGCAAAACTAAAGCCCTGCTGCACTCATAGATTTGTCTCATAGTCTGTCTGCTTCTGAGCCTGCACCTTCATGTCCCAATTAATTTTTTTTTAAACTGGTAATGTTTAAGTGCTCAATATGCGACAAACACTGCTTGTTCTAAACTCTGTTCTAACCCCGGCTCTGCCACTTGTCTGCTGTGTGACCTTGGACAAGTCACTTCACTATACCTCAGTTTCCTCATGTGGAAAATGGTGATCGAGACTGTGAGCCAGATGTAGGTCAGGGACTGTGTCCAACCCGATTTGTTTGTAACAACCCTAGCGATTAGTACAGTGCCTGGCACCCAGTAAGCACTTAAATACCACAATTATGATTATTATTATTATTCTGGGGTAGGTAGGTTGGTTAATTAGGTTGGATCCAATCCATGTCCTGCACGGGGCTCACAGTCAAAACAGAAAGGAAAACAGGTATTTAATCCCCATTTTATAGTTGAGGAAACTGAGGTCTACAGAAATTAAGTGACTTGACCGAGGTCACACCCCAAGCAATAGGTAAAACTGGGATTAGAACTCGGGTCCTCTGACTCCTAGGCCTGTGCTCTTTCCACTAGGCCACACTGCTTCTCACAGGTAACTCCTTTGCTTGAGGAGAGCAACCTTTCTCTTGAAAGTTGCCTGCCATGCTGGTCTACCTGCTTCAGTGATCCCCCAATAGTAGCAGTACTAGTAATAATTATAATAATAATTATTATGGCATTTATTAAGCACTTACTACGTGCCAGACACTGTACTAAGCACTGGGGTGGATACAAGCAAATGGGGTTGGACACAGTCCCTGTCCCTCATGGGGCTCACAGTGTCAATCACCATTTCCCAAATGAGGTAAATGAGGCACAGTACAGTTAAATGACTTGCCCAAGGTCACACTGCAGATAGGTGGCGGACCCAGGATTAGAACTAGCACTAATAGTATTTATTAAAGCAGCTCATTGTGGGCAGGGAACATGTCTACCAATTTATACTGAAGCAGCATGGCTCAGTGGAAAGAGCACGGGCTTTGGAGTCAGAGGTTAGGGGTTCAAATCCCCGCTCCGCCAATTGTCAGCTGTGTGACTTTGGGCAAGTCACTTAACTTCTCTGGGCCTCAGTTACCTCATCTGTAAAATGGGGATTAAAACTGTGAGCCCCCCGTGGGACAACCTGATCACCTTGTAACCTCCCCAGTGCTTAGAACAGTGCTTCGCACATAGTAAGTGCTTAACAAATACCATTATTATTATTATTATTATTATTATCACTCTCCCAAGCACTTAGTACAGTATTCTGCACCTAGCAAATGCTCAGTAAATACAATTGATTGACTTTTTGTGCAGAGCACTGAAGTAAGAATCCACTGCTGTCGCATTATTACTGAGGCCTGTGGTGGCTCAGAGGGAAAGTAACAGCCTTGAAAGGCTGGAGGCCTGGGTTCTAATCCCTTCTCTGGTATGAGAGTTTAAAAAAAGATTGTAAATACCTAGGAGGGTCTAGAATAGATCACTTAAGAGTGCTGAGATAAAATAAGCGCTTAGTACAGTGCTCTGCACACAGTAAGCGCTCAATAAATATGATTGATTATTTGAGACTGTGCTTCTGCATGTCTTTAAATATTTTTTTTTCCCTTGCCCTTTCTTCCTTGTTTGGGGAACTTTTCTGTTCCCCACACAGCAGGTGGTTGGGTGTCCTGCATTCATCCATTCTTCAAAGCTGTTTCACCATCACTCAGTGATAGAGAACTGGCTGCATTCACCGTGCCTTGCTATCTCATGTTAACTATGACTCACAGTGATGCATGAGAAGCCAGATTTGTCCATTTTTATGGTATTTGTTGAGCGCTTACTGTGTGCCAGGCACTGCACTATGTGCTGAGATAGATATAAGGTTGTCAGGCTGGACAGGGTCCCTGTTCCGCATGCAGCTCACAATCTTAACCCCCATTTTACAGATGAGGTAAGTGAGGCACAGAAAAGTTGTGACTTGTCCAAGGTCACACAGTAGACAAGTGGATTAGAACCCAGATCCTTCCAACGCCCAAGCCCGAGCTCTCTCACTAGGCTACGTTGACCAAATGACAGTAGTAGTAGTAACTGCATTTACTATTCATTCATTCATTCAATCGTATTTATTGAGCACTTATTGTGTGCAGAGCACTGTACTAAGCGCTTGGGAAGTACAAATCGACAACATATAGAGGCGGTCCCTACCCAACAACGGGCTCACAGTCTAGAAGGGAGAGACAGACAACAAAACAAAACATGTAGACAGGTGTCAAAATCATCAGAACAAATAGAATTACAGTTACGTGCACATCATTAACAAAATAAATAGTAAATATGTACAAGTAAAATAAACAGAGTTATAAAGCTGTACAAATATATATACAGGTGCTGTGGGGAGGGGAAGGAGGTAGGGTGGGGGGATGGGGAGGAGGAGAGGAAAAAGGGGGCTCAGTGTGGGAAGGCCTCCTGGAGGAGGTGAGCTCTCAGTAGGGCTTTGAAGGGAGGAAGAGAGCTAGTTTGGCGGATGTGCAGAGGGAGGGCATTCCTGGCCAGGGGGAGGATGTGGGCCTGGGGGTCGACGGCGGGACAGGGGAAAACGAGGTTCAGTGAGGAGGTGAGCGGCAGCAGAGGAGCAGAGGGTGCGGGCTGGGCTGGAGAAGGAGAGAAGGGAGGTGAGGTAGGAGGGGGTGATGGACAGCCTTGAAGCCGAGAGTGAGGAGTTTTTGCTTGATTCGTAGCTACAAAATGTTCCTGTGTGCAAAGCACTGCTCTCAGCATTGAAGACAAATACACAGATGGGCAATTAGACAAGAGGCTCAAGAGGCTCACCATATAGGAAGAGGGGAAGGAGTAGTGCATACAGCTTTAATTCTATTTGTTCTGACGATTTTGACACCTGTCTAAGTGTTTTGTTTTGTTGTCTGTCTCCCCCTTCCAGACTGTGAGCCTGTTGTTGGGTACGGACCTTCTCTATATGTTGCCAACTTGTGCTCTACATGCAGTAAGCGCTCAATAAATACGATTGAATGAATGAATGAATGAATAAAAAAATAAAATGAAATAAACACAAAATAAACATGAGATAAAGGCAGGGATAAATACCAAATGAAATAAAATAAAAGCTGTAGGGTACTGGGGTTAGAAGAAGAGCAGGGTTTCAGGCTTCTCGCAGCTCAGTCCAACAGTCTGAACACTAGTATTTGTTATGAATATATTTTTTTTAATGTATATACTTTATGGTATTTGTTAGGTGCTTACTACGTGCCAGGCACTGTACTAAGCGCTGGGGTACATAAGAAGCAGCGTGGCTCAGTGGAAAAGAGCACGGGCTTTGGAGTCAGAGGCCATGGGTTCAAATCCCGGCTCTACCAATTTTCAGCTGTGTGACTTTAGGCAAGTCACTTAACTTCTCTGTGCCTCAGTTACCTCATCTGTAAAATGGGGATGAAGACTGTGAGCCCCCCGTGGGACAACCTGGTAAACTTGTAACCTCCCCAGCGCTTAGAATAGTGTTTTGCACATAGTAAGCGCTTAGAAATGCCATTATTATAATTATTATTATTTATTATTACAAGCTAATCAGGTGGGACACAATCCATGTTCCACATGGGGCTCACAGTCTTAATCTCCATTTCCGAGATGAGGTACCATTCATTCATTCATTCAATCGTATTTATTGAGTGCTTACTGTGTGCACAGCACTGTACTAAGCGCTTGGGAAGTATAAGTCAGCAACATATAGAGACGGTCCCTACCCAACAACGGGCTCACAGTCTAGAGGTACCAGGCACAGAGAAGCAAAGTGACTTGCCCTAGGTCACCCAGCAGATAGGTGGCGGATCCAGGATTAGAACACAGGTCCTTCTGACTCCGGGGCCGGTGCTCTATCCACCAAGCCCTGCTGCTTCTCGGCTGCGCCCTTGAATGTTCAACATTCTGCAGCGGCGACAAACTGCCGCTGCTGCTTCAGTCTTTCTCCCTTGAGATGGAGGGAGGTAGTTCACAACACTGCATACTTTTCACTGGCATGAAGCCGGATGCCCCACCATCTAACTCTGTCAACCACCCAGTGAGGACCGGGTTTGGATTTGATTTCCCAATTCTTGGCCAACCCGCATAGTTTATTGCCTAAGTAGCAGAAGTCAGTTACAGCGGGAAGTGCTGCGTTAATAAATCCTCCATTCATTCAATCATATTTATTGAGCACTTACTGTGTGCACAGCACTGTACTAAGCGCTTGGGAAGTATAAGTCAGCAACATATAGAGATGGTCCCCACTCAACAACGGGCTCCTTGATGGGGCCAGGCATATGACCTCTGTTTTCTGCAGGTTTACTGCCAGCCCATGCCACTTTACTGACTCTAGGAAGAAGTCAAAAACCTTGCCAAATCCAGTGGCCTCTATTCCATTCTAATCCTCGTTAACCTCTCGGATGCTTTCGACACCGTTAACCACCCCTTTCTCCTGGAAATGTTATCCAATCTTGGCTTTGCTGACTCTCCTGGTCATCACCCTATCTCTTGCCGCTCCTTCTCATTTCACAGGTTCCTCCCTGCCTCCCACCCCCTAACTGTGGAAGGCCCTCAAGGCTCTGTCCTGGGTCCCCTTCCAGTCTACACCTCCACCTACTCACTTAGAGAACTTTTATTCGCTCCCACAACTCCAGATATCATCCCTATGCAGATGATTCCTAAATCTTCATCTCTAGCCCTGACTTCTCTGCAGTCTCCCATTTGATTATCTCTCTACTTGGATGTCCTGCTAATACCTCAAATGTAACTTGTCCAAAGCAGACCTCCTCCATTTCCCACCCAAACAGCCCTGTCCTCCCTATTTCTTGCATGTTGCCGACCTGTACTTTCCAAGCGCTTAGTACAGTGCTCTGCACTCAATAAATGGATGAATTACCACTATAACCCCATAAGCTCGATTATTACCCTCGACTCACTTCTTTCATTCAACCCATACATTCAATCTGCCACAAAATCATGTTGCTTCTAATAATAATAATAATAACAGTAATTATAATAATGGTATTTGTTAAGTGCTTATTATGTGCCAGGCAATGTACTAAGCACTGGGGTGGATGCAAGCAAATTGGGTTGGACACAGTCTGTGCCCCACATGGGGTTCACAATCTTAATCCCCATTTTACATTTGAGGTAAATGAGGCCCAGAGAAGTGAAGGGACTTGCCCAAGGTCTCACTGCAGACAGGTGGCAGAGTCGGAATTAGAACCCAGGTCCTTCTGACGCCTGAGCCCGTGCTCTATTCACAAGGCCACACTGCTTCCCTACCTTTACAACATCACTAAAATCCATCTTTTCCTTTCCATCCCGACTGCTGCTACACTGATCCAAGCACTCATCATATCCCACCCCGATTACTGCATCAGCTTCCTCACTGACCTCCCCGCCTCCGTTTTCCCCCCACTCCAGTCCGTATTTCCTTCTGCAACCTGAATCATTTTTCTAAAAAACAAAGTTCAGTCCACATCTCCCTACTTCTCAAGAACCTATCGTGTCGCCCATCCACTTCCACATCAAACAGAAACTCCTTACCATATTACCAATCAATTTCAACACCATTGACCACCCCTTTCTCCTGGAAATGTTATCCAATCTTGGCTTCGCTGACTCTCCTGGTCATCAGCCTATCTCCTGCCACTCAGCACTCAGTTTTTACCTCACTAATTTCCTATACAACCCACTCCACAAGCTTTGTTCCTTTAATATACCTACATGCTCTACCTTGATCTCATTTATAACGGCCCCGACCCCCCAGCCCATATTTTCCCTCTGGCCTGGAACTCCCCTGCCCCGTCTAACAGTGCCCAGTACTTAGAACAGTGCTTGGCACACTGTAAGCGCTTAACAAATACCATTATTATTATACAATAATAATAATAATGATGGCATTTGTTAAGCGCTTACTATCTACACACCACCTCTCTTGCCACCTTCAAAACCTTATTAAAATCACATCTCCTTAGACACCTTCTTTGATTTCACCTGCTCCCACTATCTTCTGCATGGCTTAGTGGAGAGAACACGGGCCTGGGAATCGGAAGGAGCTGGATTCTAATCCTGGCTCTGCCACATGCCTTCTGTGTGACCTTGGACAAGTCACTGAACTTCTCCGGGCCTCGCTTACCTCATCTGTAAAATGAGGATTAATAGTGTGAGCCCTAAGTGGGACAGGGATTGTGTCCAACCTGATTAACCTGCATCTACCTCAGTGCTTACAACAGTGCTTGGCACAAAGTAAGCACTTAACAAGTACCGTAATTATTATTATTACCCTCTAAGCATGTGATATTCACCCCATCCTCAGCCTCACAGCTTTTAGGTATATTATGCCTGTCTCTCTAGACTGAAAGCTCCTTGTAGTAGGGGAACATATCTATTATTTCTGTTGTACTGTACTCTTCCAAGCACTTAAAATAGTGCTTCGCACACAGTAAGTACCCAATAAATAGCAATGATTGATATAGGATTTTATTTGTGAATGTGTCAATATTACTGCCGCATAGTATGTATGGGTAATTCTTACCCATACATACATAGAGAAGCAGCGTGGCTCAGTGGAAAGAGCACAGGCTTTGGAGTCAGAGGTCATGGGTTCAAATCCCGACTCCACCACACGTCTGTTGTGTGACCTTGGGCAAGTCGCTTAACTTCTCGGAGCCTCAGTTACCTCATCTGTAAAATGGGGATTAAGACTGTGAGACCCATGTGGGTCAACTTAATCACCTTGTATCCCCCCCAGCGCTTAGAACAGTACTTTGCACATAGTAAGCGCTTAACAAATGCCATCATTATTATTATTATTATTGCCACTTGATAAAAATGAGAGATTATGCAATCCCCGAAGCTGACATCTAGAGATATTAATAATGATGAAGAACACTTCCCAGTGACAGGTGCACTCACATTTATGACATTCAGACTATAGTCTAAAGCCTAAAACTTTTGATTTGAGAATTTAATAGTCATTTCAAACTGTTGCAAATTTTCATGAAAGCATCTGGATACTCTGACAATGAAACACGGGCCAGCCTTATTGTGGACTGGACTGAGTCCCACACTGACCTAATCTCACATGCACTCAGAGGTGATATTCACCCTCTGTGGCATCTCTTTGAAGGTCGAAAGACAACTATATTTATTGGAGATATTTTAAATGGCATGGTTTCATTATGAATGAATCCAAAGCCAAGAATAAAATATAACTGTTTACCAGGACACTAAAAAAGCCAACATGTCTCAAAATAAATAGCAATATATCATGAAAAATGAGCCTTTTACCACTTCTTTTGCAGTATACTTCAACTGTCAGAATCTGGGTTTTTTTGTGTTCAATGGAAGCTTAAAACTAAAAAGGACAAAACATTTTTCATCCACAGGGGGATTAGAAAACTATTTTACTTATGGTCCTGATCTATTTTAAAGTGTGACATTATTTTATGGAGAACAGACCTTGGAAATTGCAAACAACAAGCTCAATCAAAATAAAAATTCAGGAATAAAAATTAATCCATTACAGAAGAACTTGCTACATAGACTCCCAAGTGTTTCCTGGCGAAAAAAGCAGTTGAGATAAGACAACTACCAACATTTAGCCATTTCTTTTGGAAATATTTTGTAGATTGGGGCATTAAAATGTGAAATTACTGTAAACCCAACTGATGTGCTATATCATGCTAAGACACTGAACATACTCACTTGAAAGCTCAAACCGAGATAAAAAGGAAAGTCCAATGAAAGTATTTTTAGAATGACAGTCTATGAGATTAATTATATTTCACTTCTAAAGAACACAGTAATGGAGTCATTTCGGAGGGCAGAAAGGCTGACTCTGGTCTGTCCTAGAGATGGCTACATTCCACTGGTTAGGGAATTGAGCCTTGACTATATATACTGAGATGAAAATATTCTTTCAGGGAATCAGAAGTCACACCGATGCAAATATTTTATTAGAAATGGTCCAACGAGAGCAACTTCCACAGAGCTCTTAACTTCTTCGACCAATACTACATTTTAAAAATCAATAGGAATCGCTTTGCAATATTATTCAGCAGCCAGGAGTATGAAATGGACAGAAATCTTTTCCGATGGATCAAATTACATTTCAAAAACACTAATTCATTGTTTTTAACTGAACCAATTGTCTTTCCTCCAAAATGCTCCTTTCCACATAACTTTGCAATCAGAGTTGACAGCATTGCCATTCTCCAGGTCTCCAGAGTTCGCAACTTTGGCATTCCGTCTGACCAGCGGTTTCAACTTTTCATTTTAAGAGCGTGGGAATAACAGGAGTAGAGCTCTCAGTAGGGGTGAGAATTCAAAGGAAAGAGGATTCCAAGAGGTAATGGGCCAATCGATGGTATTTACTGACTGCTTACTACGCGTGGAGCAGTATGGCATAGTGGATAGAGCACAGGCCTTGGAGTCGGAAGGTCACGGGTTCTCAACCCGGCTCCTCCACTTGTCTGCTGTGTGGCCTTGGGCAGGTCACTTTACTTCCCTGGGCCTCAGTTCCCTCATCTGTAAAATGGGGATTGAGACTGTAAACCACCCATGGGACAGGGACTGCGTCCAGCCCAAACTGTTTCCATCTATCTACCTCCAGCGCTTAGTACCGTGACTGGCACATAGTAAGAGCCTAACAAATACCATAATAACTAATATTATTACAGAAAGACATTCTCTGGCTCCTGTTCTTGCCATTACGGTACATCCGGGGAGTGAAGATGGCTCCAGCCTTATCAATCAATAGTATTAGTGAGTGCTTACTGGATGCAGAACACTGCCCTAAGTGCTTGGGAGAGGAATCCCAGACAAGGAGGGACTCCTAAAAAGACGGCAACAAAATTCCAGCGTTCTCCTCCCCATGCCCTCTACTACTGAAGATGAGGCTCTGCCCAAAATACAAAACCTACCGATATTCATTCATTCAATTGCATTTATTAAGCACTTACTGTGTGCACAGCACTGTACTAAGCGTTTAGTGTACGAAGAGCTGGCCTTTTACCAACTACTTGCAGCAGTTAGGGCCCTGAGAAATGAAAGGCCTCCTGGATCCAACGGCCTACCTGTTGAGATCTGCACTCAGGTTTAGGAACGTGCTTAAGAAGCAGCATGGCGTAGTAGAAAGAGCAGAGGCCTACGAGCCAAAGGACGTGGCTTCTAATCCCGATTCCACTACCAATCTGCTGTGTGACCATGGGCAAGTCATTTCGCTTCTCTGGGCCTCAATTCCCTCGCCTGCAAAAACAGGGATTTGATACCCCTCCTAGCTAGACTGTGAGCCTCATTTGGGTCCTGATGATCTTGTATTTACCCCAGCTTGCGCTTGGCACAAGTGCTTAAATACCACCATGAGTTTGATGACTACACAAAATCTTCTCCTGCATCTGCATCATTGACAAAATAATAATAATAATAATAATGTTGGCATTTGTTAAGCACTTACTATGTGCTGAGCACTGTTCTAAGGACCGGAGTAGATACAGGGTAATCAGGTTGCCCCACGTGGGGCTCACAGTCTCAATCCCCATTTTACAGATGAGGTAACTGAGGCACCGAGAAGTTAAGTGACTTGCCCAAAGTCACACGGCTCATAATAATAATAATAATGTTGGTATTTGTTAAGCACTTACTAAGTGCTGAGCACTGTTCAAAGCGCTGTGGTAGATACAGGGTAATCAGGTTGCCCCACGTGGGGCTCACAGTTGCAATCCCCATTTTACAGATGAGGCAACTGAGGCACTGAGAAGTTAAGTGACTTGCCCAAAGTCACACAGCTCATAATAATAATAATAATGTTGGTATTTGTTAAGCACTTACTAAGTGCTGAGCACTGTTCAAAGCGCTGGGGTAGATACAGGGTAATCAGGTTGCCCCACGTGGGGCTCACAGTCGCAATCCCCATTTTACAGATGAGGCAACTGAGGCACTGAGAAGTTAAGTGACTTGCCCAAAGTCACACAGCTCATAATAATAATAATAATGTTGGTATTTGTTAAGCACTTACTAAGTGCTGAGCACTGTTCAAAGCGCTGGGGTAGATACAGGGTAATCAGGTTGCCCCACGTGGGGCTCAGTCTCAATCCCCATTTTACAGATGAGGCAACCGAGGCACTGAGAAGTTAAGTGACTTGCACAGCTGACAGGCGGTGGAGCTGGGATTAGAACCCATGACCTCTGACTCCTAAGCCTGTGCTCTTTCCACTAAGCCACACTGCTTCTCGTGGAAATGCCTCAGGATCTCAAAGATGCCACTACCACCATCATTTTTGAGAAAGCCCCACAGCATTTATGTACATATCTATATTTATTTATCTATATGAATGTGGTTCCTCCTCTAGACTGTAAGCTTATTGTGGGCAGGGAATGTGTCTATTATATAGTACTCTCCCAAGCACACAGTAAGCAATCAATAAATATGACTGACTGACTGAATAATAATTGCGGTATTTGTTAAGGGTTTACTATGTGCCAGGCACTGTATTGAGCGCTGGGGTAGATATAAGCAACAAATTGGGATGGGCACTGTCCCTGTCCCTCATAGGATTCACAGTCTTAAGCCCCGTTTTACAGTTGAGGTAACAGGAACAGAGAAGTGAAATGACTTGCCCAAGGCCACACAGCAAACAAGTGTGAGCCCGTTGTTGGGTAGGGACCATCTCTGTATGTTGCCGACTTGTACTTCCCAAGCGCTTAGTACAGTGCTCTGCACACAGTAAGCACTCAATAAATATGATTGAATGAATGAAGTGGCAGAGGCAGGATTAGAACCCATGCCCTTCTGATTTCCAGCCCCATGCTCTATCATCAGACCTCTTGACATCACCAGTTGGTATACTGGCAACTCCTACAAGAATTTGGCTATCAAGATCCTGGCTCAGTGGAAAGAGCCCGGGCTTTGGAGTCAGAGGTCATGGGTTCGAATCCCGGCTCCACCATAAGTCTGCTGTGTGACCTTGGGCAAGTCACTTCACTTCTCTGAGCCTCAGTTACCTCATCTGTAAAAATGGGGATTAAGACTGTGAGCCCCACGTGGGACAACTTGATCACACTGTATCCCCCCCAGCGCTTAGAACAGTGCTTTGCACATAGGAAGCGCTTAACAAATGTCATTATTATTATTATTATTATTAATCAGTAGCAATCCTTGAGCATAGTTCTGTACTAAAAGGCGGGGAGAGAATTATATGACATTATCTCTGCCCTCAAGGAACTTATAGGGGTAGTCATGTCATAATTAGAGAGATATTGTTTGGTTCTTTCCCCTATTCCCATCAGAGATAAAAAGGATGCTTTAATTAATAACGGTATCTATTAAGCACTTGCTGTGTGCAAAGCATTCCTTTAAAACACATGAAATAACACCTCAAGTGATGTGGCATAGGGACAGTTGGTAAGCCAGAATTTGAAACAGGGTAATTGTTTCAGAGCAGTGACATGCATGGAATATTTTGACACTAAGAGGGGGAAATACAAACAATTCCTCCGGTCCCAATGGCTACCACATACACAAGTGAAGCTTTTTATGCCTGTGGTGTGAAAGAGACTGTCAATCACCCATCAGTGTCATCAGCCACATTCTCACAAGGATAAAATGCTCATTATCAGTAGCATCAGCTGTGAACCTGAAAGGACAAGAGAAGCAGGGTTGCTTAGTGGAAAGAGCCCAGGTTTGGGAGTCAGAGGTCATGGGTTCTAATCCCGGCTCTGCCGCTTGTCAGCTGTGTGACTTTGGGCAAGTCACTTAACTTCTCTGTGCCTCAGTTACCTCATCTGTAAAATGGGGACTAAGACTGTGAGCCCCACGTGGGACAACCTGATTACCTTGTATCCACACCAGCGCTTAGAACAGTGGTTGGCACATAGTGAGCACTTAACAAATACCATAACAATAATAATTACTATTATTGCGTATACACACACACACACACAATAGTCATCAGAGCAGTGAAGTTGTAGTTTACAAATGTATGAGGTATTCTGAAATCTTCTCATGGTTGTCACAGAGTATAACTAGTCAGATTCTTCAAAACTGAATTCTTACAAAACTCAAACATGAACATAGGGAAACATTCCTCACTATCCCTAGAGCATTGACTACACAGTCAGAACAGGAATGGCATGCGTCTTTATTTAAATATGTAAATCTGGTCACATTTTGGCCTCTAGTTGTACATGACAGAAAGAACAAACCCACCAGGGTGTAGAACAGATCATATAGTTTCAAGACGAATGTTTACAGGACACACTAAGCTCCTGTTCCAAATTTGGGCCACATTCCCCCATACTGGAGCATTTCTTTCATTAGGTCAGTGCTATACTAATAGCAGAGGGATTATGTAAATCAACATAGTCATATGTTAGTTTATGATGGAATTGCATGGTAGAATGTAAAAGTTTTGGATGAAGGGCATCAAAGTATACCAAACTCTCTAGAGGCATTACTTAGGTTGCAGAAGTCCTGACCAAATTGGCAAGGGAAGTGGTGAAAAATAAAAGCAGTCTACTTTTGGAGAAGAAAACAATGAAACTAAATAATCACCTAAAAGGGGTTCAGGATTAGATTTCCCTGTAAACGTTCCCCAAAACAACCACCACATGATGTGTTAACTTCATATGACTGAGTGGTTGTCATTAAAATGCTGAAAAGGGCTAAAAGGAGTTGATATAATCCTCTGAAAATAATGATTTTTGGAGTCACATATCAGCAGGGGTTTCTTTGGTGATTTGTGGTCTCTGGATCATTCACTCAATCGTATTTATTGAGCGCTTACTATGTGCAGAGCACTGTATTAAGCATCTGTGAAAGTACAATGCAACGATAAACAGACATTCCCTGCCCACAATGAGTTTACAGTCTCCACCAGTAGCCAGGCAGGAGGTTAAGCAAGGAGCAACTGAAAATGATAATTGGGGTATTCGTTAAGGTTTTGTTTTGAGGTATGTCAAGCACTGAAATAAGCACTGGGGCAGTTACGTTATATGCAGATTGGACACAGTCCCTGTTCCACATGGAGGTGGGGAGGTGGGGAGGAAAAGGGAGAGGGAGAACAGGTACTGAATCACCATTTTATAGATGAGAGTGAGGCACAGGGAAGTTAACAGACTTGGGAAGTGATGTCAATTGGGAAGAGGTGGCATAGGGGGAAGCAAACATGGCATAGTGGATAGAGCAGGGGCCTGGGAATCAGAAGGAATTGGGTTCTAATCCCGGCTCTGCCCCTTGTCTGTTGGGTGACCTTGGGCAAGTCACTTCACTTCTCTGGGCCTCAGTCATCTCATCTGTAAAATGAGGATTAAGACCGTGAGACCCATGTCAGGGATGGACTGTGTCCAACCTGATTAGCCTGTATCTACCCCAGCTCCTAGAACAGTGCTTCACCAATACCATTCATTCATTCATTCAATCGCATTTATTGAGCGCTTACTGTGTGCAGAGCACTCTACTAAGCGCTTGGGAAGTACAAGTTGGCAACATACCATCATCATCACCATAGCATTTCACAATTGTCCCTGACAGAGAGCTACATACCCAAGGCCACAATTATCCCCAAAATGTCTTGATAGGTTGAGGCAACTTCCAGGCCCTGGAGCTTTGCCCTGAGGTCACAGTAAAGAGAAATATCTCAGTGAACCTAGGTCCTTATGACACCTGCTGGTTATTGTCTCTGGGGTACTTTCCGGCTTTCACAACCAGATTAATTTGGCTGGTGGCTAGGAGATTTTCCTAGAAAAGGACTGTCTATGTTCCTGTTTTAAAAGCCTCTTGAGACTTAACTTCCCAGAATCAGTGCGAAGTCACCAGGCTGGCTTGTCTCGCGGAGAATTATACATCTTTGAGAGAGCATCTTCTTGGGTTTGAAATTTCTATTTTCTGTTGGGACTCCAGAGAAAGGGTTGCGGGGAGGGGAACGCTGAGAGCATCTAAATTAGGCCCGGGTGTGGATTCTGGTTGAGCGGAATTTTAGGAATGAGGCTCCCTGGTTTGTTTTTCTGAGAATCTGAGGGCCACTGGTGGGTGGGTTTTGTATGAGTTTGGAAGGGGGGATTTCAAAGGAGCTCGGCGGCATTCCCCTTTGACCACGCTGATAGACGGGGGATATCTTTGGGAGTAGCCGGGGGAAAGTGTCGCTCAGATTCTGAAAGACACTGTTGCGTGCACAGAATGTGTCTGTTAATTGTTAGAATGTACTCTCCCAAGTGCTTAGTAATTAATTATAACTATGGTACTTGTTAAGCACTTACTATGTACCAAGCACTGTTCTAAGCACTGGGGGAAATACAAGTTAATCATCATCAACATCAATCGTATTTATTGAGAGCTTACTGTGTGCAGAGCACTGTACTAAGTGCTTGGGAAGTACAAGTTGGCAACATATAGAGACAGTCCCTACCCAACAGTGGGCTCACAGTCTGAAAGGGGGAGACAGAGAACAAAACCAAACATACTAACAAAATAAAATAAATAGAATAGATATGTACAAGTAAAATAAATGAATAAATAGAGTAACAAATATGTACAAATATATGTACATATAAACAGGTGCTGTGGGGAAGGGAAGGAGGTAAGATGGGGGGGATGGAGAGGGGGGCGAGGGGGAGAGGAAGGAAGGGGCTCAGTCTGGGAAGTCCTCCTAATCAGGTTGGACACAGTCCCTGTCCCACTTGGGGCTCTCACTCTTAATCCCCACTTTACAGGTGAGGTAACTGAGGTCCAGAGAAGTGAAGTGACTTGCCCAAGAAGACTCGGCAGACACGTGGCAGAGCCGGGATTAGAACCCAGGTTCTTCTGACTCCCAAGACTACGCTCTAATAATAATAATAATAATACTGATGATGGTATTTGTTAAGTGCTTACTATGTGCCAAGCACTGTTCTAAGCATTGGGGGAGATACAAGGTTATCAGTTTGTCCCAGGTGGGGCTGAGAGTCTTAATCCCCAATTTACAGATGAGGCAACTGAGGCATAAAGAAGTTAACTGACTTGCCCAGTCACACAGCTGACAAGTGGGGGAGCCGGGATTAGAACCCACGACCTCTTACTCCCAAGCCCGTGCTGCTTCTCTAGCCACGCTGCTTCTCTTAGTACAGTGTTTTGCACACAGTGAGCACTCGACAAATACGATTGACTGACTTGGAAAAAGATTTCTTCCCCGATTCAATTAAGCATGATAGGGCAAAGGGCCTGTACCCTGAGGCTAGGGAGCAAAACCCAGCTCATCTTGGAAGCACGAGGATTTCCATCGGGACAGAGCAGAGGGGGCAGGGTCCTAGGATCTCGGACTAAGGGGCCACCCAAAACCCTACAAGGGGCAATGTCGCTACCATGCATGGCCCACAACTGCCACGGCCTACACCCGTTGGGCTGCTGGGGTCCACCTGGTCTACTAGGTTTTTAGACTGTGAGCCCACTGTTGGGTAGGGACTGTCTGTATATGTTGCCAACTTGTACTTCCCAAGCGCTTAGTACAGTGCTCTGCACACAGTAAGCACTCAATAAATACGATTGATTGATTGATTGGAGATGTCTACACCAGGTAGCCTCCCAACACCCTGGGTGCAATACCAGAAGCAACGAATGGATGGTGACCCCCACAAAGCCACAGGCCTAGTTCCCCAACTTGGGAGGCCTGGATGGCCCTGCACCACTGACTGAGCACTCCTTTGAATCCCCACCCCTCTGTGGAGAGGAATTCTTGTCTTCCCTAAAGGATCCCACAAGCTTGTCAGCTCTACAGAACCCGGAGGGAAGGAAGGGGAAGGATGGGGGGTAGCATGGCGTAGTGGATAGAACATGGGCCTGGGACTCAGAAGGTCATGGATTCCAATCCCGGCTCCGCCACTTGTCTGGTGCGTGCCTTTGGACAAGTCACTTCACTTTTCATGCCTCCGTTCCCTCATCTGTAAAATGGGGATTAAGACTGTGAGCCCCATGCGGGACAGGGACGGTGTCCAACTTAATAATAACGGCATTTTGTTAAGCGCTTACTATGTGCAAAGCACTGTTCTAAGCACTGGGGAGGATACAAGATAATCAGGTTGTCCCACGGGGGGGCTCACAGTCTTCATCCCCATTTTCCAGATGAGGTAACTGAGGCCCAGAGAAATGAAGTGACTTGCCCAAAGTCACACAGTTGACAATGGGCGGAGCTGGGATTTGAACCCGTGACCTCTGACTCCAAAGCCCGGGCTCTTTCAATTGAGCCACGCTGCTTGATACTTGATTTGCCTGTATCCACCCTAGTGCTTAGTACAGGGTCTGGCACGTAGTAAATGCTTAACAAATACCATAATTATTATTATTATTAGCGGGTAGGGACAGTGGCAGGGCCAAGTCTTAGACACTCACTATGCAGCCTAGAAAACCTCTTCTCCTGCTCCTGCACTGAAGTAGCGCAGCCGAAACGTGTGGCTGCCAGTAGGCCAGGAGAAGCAGCACGGCCTAGTGGATAGAGCCCGGGCCTGGGAGACACAAGGTCGTGGGTTCTAATCCTGGCTCCGCCACATGTCTGTTGTGTGACCTTGGGCAAGTCACTTCACAACTCTGTCACACAGTAAGCGCTCAATAAATACGAGTGAATGAATGAATGTTGCCTCAGTCACCTCAACTGTAAAATAAGGACTGAGACCGTGAGCCCCACGTGGCACAGGGACTGGGTTCAACTTAATTTGCTTGTACCCACCCCAGCGTGTGCCTGGCACATAGTAAGTGCTTAACAAATACCACTATCATTATTATTATTATTATTATTATAGTATCCTGCTCGAAGCACAAGAGAAACCTCAGTATAGCGACCGTGGAGGGTGGGGAGGGGGTGTGAGGGGCTTCTGCTCCCGCATGGCAGGTCTGGGTGGAAAGGGATGGGCAGCCCAGCTCCTGTTGCCTGGCAACAGCTCATGCCCCTAGGGCGAAGATGCCTGTTTACTTGTTTTGCTTTGTTCTGTTGTCTGTCTCCCCCTTTCTAGACTGTGAGCCCATTGTTGGGTAGCGGCTTTCCAAGCGCTTAGTACAGTACTCTGCACACAGTAAGCGCTCAATAAATACTATGGAATGAATGAATGAAGATGGCATGAGAGACAGGAGGGAGGCTAATCTCTACCGTGCTGGTCCATCTTGGTATCTCTGTTACTGGAGTCAGGCCAGGCTAAGAGGATTCAGGCTGCAAGACCCCATTTTAGGTGCAGTCCAGAAATGGGGTCAGTTTTGCTTATGGTTCTGGTGTAGGGGCCACAAGCTAACTTCAAGACGAATCCTGGGGTTCAGGATGCCACACCCAGAAATCCTGCCTTGCAAACTGCCTTGCTGTGAAAGCTGGAGTTCCTTCTGGGGAAAAAAAAATGCACCTTTAATAATAATAATGATGGCATTTATTAAGCATTTACTATGTGCAAAGCACTGTTCTAAGCACTGGGGAGATTACAAGGAGATCAGGTTGTCCCATGGGGGGCTCACAGTTTTAATCCCCATTTTACAGATGAGGGAACTGAGGCATAGAGAAGTGAAGTGACTTGACCAAAGTCACACAGTTGACAATTGGTGGAGGCGGGATTTGAACCCATGACCTCTGACTCCAAAGCCCGGGCTCTTTCCATTGAGCCACGCTGCTTTAGACATCGATACCTTAGACCACCTGCTTCAACCTCTGTAAACTACTGAAATGGCTGGGAATTCTACAAACCTTCGTAAAATAGACAGTTTTGAACGAAAACAGCCAGAATGGAAGAATACATGAAAATGCTGAGACCGACAAAGTAATTCGTAGCATAAAATAATTCAGAGGAGGAAATTATTAGTTTCACAAACATCCTGCTTCAGCACTGCTCTCAGTTGCGCTGTGTTTGCTTTTAGATCCGCATCCTCGATTACTTAGCAGAGTGCACTGTGGCAAAATACATAATGACGATGGTTATAGTTGTTAGCTCTTAAAATGTGCCAAGCGCTTGTCAAAGCAATGGGGTAGGTAGAATATAAGCAGATCACGTAGCCTTTATCCCACATGGGGTTCAAAGTCGAAATGGGAGGGAGAACACGCATCTAATTCTTTTAAAGATGAGGAAACAAGGACAGAGAAGTTGAGTCATGGCACGTGGGAGCCACAGCCCAAGGACACACAGCAGGGAAGTAGCACAGCTGGGATCAGAACCCAGATCTCCCAGTCCTGTCCTCTTTCTATTAGGCCACATTACTTGTCAAAAAATTCAGCTAGGATCCAGTTTAGCAGTTTTAAATGATGAATGGAGGAAGTGGGAAGGAACACTGGATAAAAAAGGGTTAAGACACATTGCAAAGAAATAACGGTAGGTAGAAAAGAAGATCCCAAGAACATGACACACCATTCACACTAACTCCCAAACGCTTAGTGCAGTGTTTTGCACACCGTAAGAGCTAAATAAATACGACTGAATGGATGAATGAACCACCCTCTGCCCACTGTCCCTTGAGAAAATGCCTTTCTTCTGGCCTTAGCCCAGAAAGACAAGCCCTTCCAACTCGTCTTTTCTTCCTCTGGCAGCTAGCAGGCCTCTCTGTGCCTTAATCCAAATACAGGGGTCAGATTTGAGGGAGGAAAGTAGTCATTTCTGAAAAAGACATGCTCAGTGCTCCACTTCACTTGAAAACAATCATAATTTGACAACAAGCAAATCTCTGCAGAAGACGTAATTATTCCCCAGTCAATGAAATAATGTACGTGTATCTCCTACCTGCTGAATGTGTCTATTACTTCGTTTCTGCGGCTGATAGGTGAGCCATGTGTATATCACTGGATCGATGCTGACTGCTATTCCTTGTACACTGGCGAGAAGTACTGCACCTAAAAGACAAGACAAGAAAATGAACTTATTCCTTCTTAAACACACCACTTGGGCCTGAGTGAAAAAAGAATTTAAGAAAGTAGTTTTTTCGCAACCTGTTGAGATGGCAGGATGTTTTCATATTTTGATTTGTGAAAAAGGCAGCAGGGCTGTAATGTGAGATTTACCTAAGAGGAAGTGTAGCTAAGTACAGTGCTCTGCACACAGTAAGCGCTCAATAAATACGACAATGAATGAAAGTACAGATACTTTTCCACAAAGGAAAAAAGTGTGGCATAGCAAAACAATGTTCAAAACTGCTCCTAGTGAAAACAGCCTGAGATTTATTTATTTATATTAAAGTCTGTCTCTCCCTCTAGGCTGTAAACTCGTTGTGGGCAGGGAATGTGTCTGTTTATTGTTATATTGTACTTATGTACTCCCCCAAGCGCTTAGTACAGTGTTCTGCACACAGTAAGCGCTCAATAAGACAGACTGACTGGCATCAGAGAGCCTAGGTTCTAATACCAGCTCTGCCGCTTCCCGGCTGGATGCCTTGAACAGGTCACAACTTGTGTGTGCTTCAGTTTCCTCATCTGTAAAATAAGGATGAAATACCTGTTCTCCTTCCCCTTAAACTGCAAACCTCACTTGGGACAGGGACCATGTCTGACCTGATGATGCGTTTTTTTTTTTTCTACTTCAGCACTTAGTTCACTGCTAGGCAAATGAGTAAATGCTTCACAAATATCACAATTATTACTACCATTATTCAATGGAATTAATCTGCACATGTATTCATAACTACAAAACCACCCCCTGACTAAATACTGTACTGACCCTCTGTAGGTCATGTCTGATCTGATGATCTCTTACCTATCTCAGCGCTTGGTAATAATAATAATAATGGTACTTGTTAAGTACTTACCATGTACTGTCCAAAGCACCAAGGTAGATACAGGTTAGTCAGGTTGGTCACAGTCCCTTCCCTACATGGGGCTCACAGTCTTAGTCCCCATTTTACAGATGAGGTAACTGAGGCCCAGAGAAGTAAAGTGACTTGCCCAAAGTCACACAGCAGACATGTGACAGAGCCGGGATTAGAACCCATGACCTTCTGACTTCCAAGCCCATGGTAGAGTGCTTGGCACATAGCCTTTAACTACCGCCATCAGTATTAATAAACTGTCTAATTCGGCATTTCAGAAAGGGGACATAGATCAAACAGGCTAGCTGAGCCCTCTCTCACTCCCAGAAGTGATGCTCCCAACTCCAGGTCAGACAAGGCAATCAATTCACAGTGTTCAAGAAATGCTTATCCATCGGTGAATTACTCAGACTCTTGGATTTGCTTTTGAGCTTCTTTTTCCCAAATTTTGGCCATATCACTGCACAAAAGCATTTCCACTTGTGAGTGAGCTGGGACAGGATGAGGTGGTCAACCAGAACCCATTAATTTTACTAAGGAATAGGGAGGAGGCTGGACTTAATGGTTACAATGGGGTACTTGGATGGTCTGTTGCCTTATACTACTCATGTTACATCAATCCTGTATTTTACCAAGAATGAGCATGACAAAATTTAGTTATTAGTTATAACAGTTATTCATGCATATGCCGATGAGGTGGGGCATGGAAATCCAGGCAATTTAAGGCTCACTTTGTGACAACAATAACAATAGTTATATGTTGCCAAGTTGTACTTCCCAAGCGCTTAGTACAGTGCTCTGCACACAGTAAGCACTCAATAAATACGATTGATTGATTGAATAGTATTTGTTAAGCGCTTACTACGTGTCAGGCCTGTACTAAGGGCTGGGGTGGATACGAGCAAATTGGGTTGGGCCTATGAAAATCCAGGAAGCTTAAGCTTCACTTTGTGATGATAATAATTATAGCAGTATTTAAGTGCATATTATTTGCCAGATACTGTAACTAAACACAGGGGTGCATACAAGCAAATCGGGTTGGACACAGTCCCTAATAATGATGGCATTTGTTAAGCACTTACTAAGTGCAAAGCACTGTTCTAAGAGCTGAGGAGGATACAAGGTGATCAGGTTGTCCCATGTGAGCCCCACAGTCTTAATCCCCATTTGACAGATGAGGTAACTGAGGCACAGAGAAGTTAAGTGACTTGCCCAATGTCACACAGCTGACAAGCGGCGGAGCTGGGATTATATTCCATGATCTCTGACTCCCAAACCCGGGCTCTTTCCACTGAGCCACGCTGCTTCCCGTGAAAGTCTCTATTCCATATGGGGCTCGCAGTTTTATTCCCTGTTTTACAGATGAGGCAACTGAGGCGCCGAAGTGAAGTGGTTTGCCTGAGGTCACACAGCAGACGAGTGGTAGGGCTGGAATTAGAACTCATGACCTTCTGAGTTCCAGGCCTGGGCTCTATCCACTAAACTATGCCTTCTATTTTGAAACAAAATCTCAGGACACCAGCTATCTACCTTTTAAAGGAGAAGGAATGGCGAAGAGGCCCAGGAAGTGCTCATACTTGGTGGTATCAATCTTCTCAGTGAGACTGCAGGGCCTTGGGGTGGGAGGAAGCTAAATTAAAGGCAAATCTGAAGGCTTGGAACAGGCTTGGGTAAACAACAGGCAAGGGAATTGATGAGACAGATATAATACCACTGCCTTGCTATGGTGACCATTCATTCATTCAACCATATTTACTGAGTGCTAAATAGCAGCCGCAAGTTGAAGTGAAAACCTAATAACCACTAGATCACTCAATCATATTAACTGAGAGTTTATTGTATGCAGAGCAGCGTATCTAAGCGCTTGGGAGGGTCCAATCTACTCACACGTTCCCCATCCCCACCCACAACGGGTTTTCGGTCTATACAGAGCACAGAGTCCCACCCGAAGAATTGTTAAATTGACATACGGGCAATTTCTTAAGGGAGAATTGTAAACTGGATATCTCTGCTATTTAGCAAGAAGAGGCACCTATCCTACTTTCCAACATAAGCAAGAATTTACCATGGTGTATGGTAACGAAACGGCAATCCTATGGACTCATTAACTTTGGGTTTCTAGGCTAATTATCAAAATTGATTTCATGTCATTAATAATAATGCATATGCAAACTCTTATGCTAAGTGACACCATGAGGACGGTCTCAAAAAATTTCATCAGAGTCAATATCTGAAGGAAGATTTCAAATTTCAATCACTCGGTAATTAAAATTCAAAGAAGAATCTAGTATGGATGTAAACTGAAAAAATTCTGAAATTCATATAAGGGAACTAAAATTAAAACACTAAACCTGTAATTACAAAGTTGTCCACTTGGCTGTCAAAGAAAAAGTTTCGGTATGTTTTTTTAAATAAACATTTTAATTTCATATGGCAAAGAATACCACAAATTGGTACTAATTAAGGACATAAGGCATTAACTCACCAGTAGGCAGTCAAGAAAGACACAAGATAAATCATTAGCAAAGTGGAGGCTGCAAGCTGGAAAAACACATACAAGCTTTTGCAAAGAGACTAAGCTTTGTTATTTAGTTGATTTAATAAACCTTAAAATGAATACTAAATTTGAGGAGAAACCGATGAAAAACATAAAATAAAGGGGCAACAAGGGAAAAAGAGAGCAATAATAAATTAACGGTATAGCAAAATTTTTACCAGACTGGCAAATAAAGCAGAACATACTGAAAAGTCTACAAGAAGTGAGACGGAAATTTCAAGAGCTACAATATGCCATTTTCAACATTTTAGTATCTAAGAGAATAAAACGGATGCTATCTTTCAGAAAAATGAACAAATGGAATCACACATTGCTGGGTTTAATTTTTCAACTCTGGCCCTAACAGAAGCCCTTGGGAAGCTACGGTGAACTACTTCTGACAAACAACAGAGGAAAATACTTGTTTTAAAATGAAAAATTACTCTCTCCCTACTTAGGGTTCCAAATTTTTTGAAATGATAATAATAAACAGGGCATTTTTAAGTGTTTCTTATGTGCCAAGCACTGTGCTAAACAGTAGGATAAAGGATAATTAGGTTAGATATTGATCCTTGTCCCACTTGGGGCTCACAATCTAAAGGGAAGACCCACACTTGAATATGTTGTCACTGATTATGCCTAAATTGATTTTGTATTTATTGAACTCCTGCTGTGGGCAAGGTACTGTGCTTGGGGAAGAACGATCATGATAACAGTAATAATTATAATAATAATAATAATAATAATACTATAACTGCGGCATTAGTTAAATGCCTACTATGTGCAGATCATTTGTTGAGTGTTTACTGAGTGCAAAGCACTCCATTAAGCACTTGAGAGAGTACAATATAACAATAAACAGACCCATTCCCTGCCCACAACGAGCTTACAGTCTAAGTGCTAGGATAAAAGTTCACCAATCCCTGACCCCCATGGAGCTCCCACTCTAAGTATGAGAGGTAAATGGACATGATCCCTGCCTTCAAGTTGCTTACAGTCCAGCAGTGGCAGCAGCTACAGAATTAAATGAAGAGGAAGAAGGAAAAGTGGTTATATAGATGAGTGAATGCTTAAGTAACGGGTATGTAAGTCAATACATAAGAAACGCTACAGAGATCTGGGAGCATGCAAGTGGAGAGTTGGCTGCAAACTGAGGTGGTGATTGGGAGGCTAGAATCGGATAACCAGGGATAATTATTTTGGAAGGCCTCCCGGAGGAGGTATTATTTCAAAAGGGTTTCAAAGATGGGGAGAGCTGTGGAGAGAGGCCCCTTGTACTTTTTTTCAATGGTACTTGTTCAGTGCTATGTGCTAGACACTGTACTAAGCACCGGGGTAGATAAAGCTAATCAGGTTGGACACAGTCTACATCCCACATGGGGCGCATAGTCTTAATCCCCATTTTTCGGTCTTAATACAGTGCTCTGCACATAGTAAGCACTCAATAAATTTCATTGATGATGATAAGGTACCTGAGGCGCAAAAGTGAAATGACTTGCCCAAAGTCACACAGCAGACAAGTGGCAGAGTCAGGATTAGAACCCAGGCCACTGCTCTTTCCACTAAGCCCCACTGAGAAAAACATCACTGACTACAAAATTCCCCCTTGGGTATATATGTGAAGGAAAAGGCCACTCATTGCATGACCAACAGTCTTGGCCACAATGGGGACACACAAAGGCTTGACCCTTGTTATGTTTCTTATTTCACATTTGCCATGCCTGATGGCGGTTTTTGCTTTTTACCTCTGAAATTCTAATGGAGTTTCTGCTGGAACTCCACAAGGCTAGTAAACATTGGTCATCACGCACGCCGAGGACCTCGTCTTGAACAAAATGAAAAGAAGTTTCGATACCTTCAAGGCAACTTCCTCTAATTTAACGGATTTTCTTTAGAGTGGTTTGTTCACCGCAGAGGTTGGAACGGGCCACTTAGATGGCTGGGACTAGGAGCCACATCTGCAAATATGGCTCAACTTCCTCTAATTTAACGGATTTTCTTTAGAGTGGTTTGTTCACCGCAGAGGTTGGAACGGGCCACTTAGATGGCTGGGACTACGAGCCACATCTGGAAATATGGCTCGACTGACTCTCTCCCTCTCCTCCCCACTCTGGAATTTGGGGGAGAAAACCTAGTGGGCCAATGGTGGCAGTGAGAAGGGTGAGTCAGGAGACAGGGCGGTTAGCAGATCTGAGCTAAGGGAGCCTGTGAAAAATTACGGGCAAGATCACCAGAGCCGCCCCCAACTTTCAAGCTTTCATGGCAGAGAGCCTAAAGCTTTCCTGGTAAGTTTTCCAGGGTGTCTATCCCTAATCGCATCTGACACATGGCAGAGCTGCTGATAAAAACAAAGCAAGATGGGAGGCATTTAGAGTATTTCAGGCCTTTACAAATCCTTAACAGGCATTTGGGCGTCGACTCACTGACTGAAGTTCCCACAGTTATTCTTTTAAAAATATTAAGGTAACAACACTTTTTCTAGATAAAACAGACTGAGGGGGATAAAGTGAGGTGAAGGCAAACATACGTAAACAGATGAAAATGTTCTGTGACGAAAATAATTGTGACAAGTTTTGTTTATTTTTGGTAACTAAGTAGCTTAAGAAAACATCTCACCAACATGCTACATAAACTACCCATAAATTATGGCATGAATGACCTCATGGCTTGGAGGTGTAACGGAGTCTATGAGGGTTAAACAGGTGCACAAGCTGATGAACCACAATACCATAAATATAATATTCAATGAATTCAAAGGGCGGGAGAGACAGGTTCTTATTTTACATTTAATATCATATTCCCATGTTTTCTGCAGTTGAACATGCCTAGAATCTTCTCTTTAAAAAAAAAAAAAGGAGGGGGCCATATTCATTCATTCATTCAATCGTATTTATTGAGCACTTATTGTGTGCAGAGCACCGTACTAAGCGCTTGGGAAGTACAAGTTGGCAACATATAGAGATGGTCCCTACCCAACGACGGGCTCACAGATATGAGTCCTTTTGTACAAGTGTGCAGACAATTAGCTGTAGATGCTGGTTTGACTTAGAACAGATCCACTGTAAATCACTAAATGTGGAAATAGCTAACGCTGTTTAATTTTAGCCTCGGAGACAACTAAGGGAAAAAGTGTGCTTTGCTGCTCTGCTCCCTGCCAAAATGGCTCACTCATCCACATTCCACACAGGCATTACCAATTAGCTATCCCAGGGCACGGCAATCCTTTTCAGTTACATCCCAAAGCTAGAGAATGAGAGTCGAAGCCGGGGTCCCGGCCTGAAGCTGTAATGCACGAAAACTAAACATACACACTTCTTCAGAATACATACGATAAGGCAGTAGGGCTGCCTTGTAAAACATCAACTTTCTAAGGGACACTGTGTCCTCCTGAATTATTATCTTGAAGAAATGAACCAGACTGGGAGAGCAGATATATCCATTTACATTAAAGTCTAATTGACTTTATGAAAAAAGTCATTTTTTCATTCAATAGCAGATAATTAAGGACATTTTTTAATAACTAGGAAGAAATACATCTGCAGCCCTCCCGCTGACTTAAAAACAGCTAACAAGAACACCGATTAAGTTTAGGTAGTGTTGGTATTCCATGCTATGAATGCCTGTATTGGATCTAATACATAATTTATTGAATTCTGCACATTTGGCTAGGTAGAACACAATATGCATCGAATAAAATGAGTTTTTCTAAATATCAAAAAGACAATCATTTTATTAATATCTGAATTACTCCTGAATAAGGCACCTGAAACCAAACTTACAACAAGCTGATAGAGGGATTCATGACAAGATAATTACCCACATCAATTGTTCACTAATATGTTTCAAAAAGTCATCAAGTGGTATGGCCCGAAGTTTGCTCTCAGTTACACAGAAAACTTTTATTATCAGATTACTCAAAAAGTACTTTTGCCTATTTGCTCATTTTTATTTAACTTGTTAAACTTACACATAAAAAAGTACTCTACGAAATTCTGAGCATTTTGATCAAACAATTAATTGATTTTGAACAATTTGATTGGGAAGCAGGATGACCTGCTGAAAAAGCACAGCACAGGCCTGAGTCAGAGGACCTGGGTTTTAATCCTGGCTCCACCACTTGCATGCTGAGTGACGTTGGACAGGTTTCTTAAATTCTCTGTGGCTCAGTTTCCTCAACCGCAAAATGGAGGATTCAATACCTCTTTCTCCCTCCCACTGAAACTCATTCATTCATTCAATCGTATTTATTGAGCGCTTAGACTGTGAGCTCCATGTGAGAAAGGGGCTGTGTCCGACTTCATGGACTTTTATCTAACCCAGGGCTTAGTACAGTGCTTAACAAATGCAATAATAATAATAATAATACCAGTGAAGCCATAGAATGAATACATAAGTATACTCCAGTCAAAAAACTGCAAACAAAAAAGAATTTAATAAAGGCTACTCAACTATGAATTTTCCAAAGGTCAATCAATCAATCATATTTATTTAGCGCTTACTGTGTGCAGAGCACTGTACTAAGTGCTTAAGGTCATTTTTATCATTTTTAACGAGCCTTTTTGACAATGGCATTCAACCTCTTGAGATAAGGTATGTAAAAAAAAAAGCAATTCCATCAAGTCAGTCAATGCAGCCATCATGATGCATGCACAGAGGTGTGAAATCCAAAAAGAGAGGGATAACCAGAAATAAATTGTTAGCAGGTGGTAAAATGCAAGTTCCTTTAAAACACCTGGCAGAGGAAAAGCAGGGTGGGCCCACTTATTGTACATTCTTAAACCTTCAGAAATTACTGCATTCCCATTCATGGCTCATGCTACATATTTTACTAAAAGTCATGCAGAGATGACTAGTTGAGGTTGTTTTAAAAGCATTCTCCCCCCCAAAAACTTGGTTTTTAATTAAGAGAATTATTACTATTATTTTTTTTTTGCTAACAAAGTAGGACCCGTTCAGTGCGACCTCATCTTCTACTGAGTTAAGCATATACTCATCAAGATTTAATAAATAATAATAATTCTGGTATTTTTTTTAAGTGCTTACCATGTGCCAGGCACTGTTCTAAGCGCTGGGGTGGATACAAGCAAATCAGGTTGGACGCAGTCCCTGACCCACACAGGGCTCACATTCTTACTCCCCATTTCATAGTTGAGGGAGGGAACTGAGGCACAGGGAAATGAAGCAAATTGCCCAAGGCCACACGGCAGATGTGGTGGAGTGGGATTAGAACCCAAGACCTTCTGACTCCCAGCCTGTGCTCTATCCATTGGGCCAGGCTGCTTCTCACACATGACCATTCTGTGTAAAAGGTAGGCTATTCTTTTTCATTCATGCTCAGTAGCTGGAAATTGAACTATGTCCTACAGGAAGTGACAGATCTCCTTTCACATATATTAAAGTTAGAATGTACATTATTAGGTGGACCTTTCTATACAACAGTTTAGTAAAGAACGCATTGTCCCAAAATGCTGGTTTAATCGCTCTTTAATGTTTGTCCTACCCCAGTTCTTACTGCCCAGAAAATCCTTGCCTCTTTTTCATCTCACAATAGAAACTTATGGAGAACATTATTCAGGAAAAAGCTCAGATCAGATTCATTCTGCTACATTAATAATAATAATAATGATGGCATTTGTTAAGTGCTTACTATATGCAAAGCACTGTTCTAAGCGCTGGGGGGATGTAACATGATCAGGTTGTCCCACGTGGGGCTCACAGTCAATCCCCACTTACAGATGAGGTAACTGAGGCTCAGAGAAGTTACGTGACTAGCCCAAGGTCACACAGCAGACGTGGTGGAGCCGGGATTCGAACCCATGACCTCTGACTCCAAAGCCCGTGCTCTTTCCACTGAGCCATGCTGCTTGGTAGACAACTCCTGCCTAGACAATTACAGTGTAGAGTGTAGTTAAATTTATATGTCTTGATCCAGAAAAGCTGCCGCTTCTACCCAAAGTTATCAAACATCTCTTTAGCATTTTTCCATTCTTAGGATTGGAATAAAAAACATGGAAAGGGTACAAACCATCCATAAGCACTGAAATCAAGCTTTTATTCCCTGATCTGAAAAACACTCCTTCACATAGGTAGCACTATGAGCCTGAAGGAACTTCATACTTTTAGGCAATAAGTTCAGATACAGAAGAAAAGAGGTAAGGGCAGTTGAAACAAGATTTGAAAATCACCTCTCTTGTAGAGGATTCCATTCAGCATTTGCCAGGAAAATGTTTCTATACAAAGAATGTAATAATTTCTTCCGAGAGAAATGTTTTCTCTTGTAAAGGTGAAAAGTCTTTCAACTGAAAAGGTTTCCCCACCCTATCCTCACTCATCTATGTCTAGTGTTCCCCAACCTCTTCAAATCTTCTCATGAACCTCCACAATAATTAGGGAATTTGTACTACAGATATGGTGATAAAAACTAGGTCTTATTTGCAGAAACCAAAGCAGGAGATTCATTTTATTACATAATTTTATCACAATTTTCTTAATACTATACTAATACTTAACACTAATACTTAGTACTAATATAGTACACTATACTAAATACTATAATGATAGTATTTGTTAAGCGCTTACTATGTGCCAAGCACTGTTGTAAGCTCTGGAAAAGGTAATCAGGTTGGATACAGTCCCTGTCCCACACAGTCTCAATCCCCATTTTACAAATGAGGTAACAGGCACAGAGAAGTTAAGTAATGTGCCCAAGGTCACTCAGCAGGCAAGTGGTGGAGCCGGGATTAGAACCCATGCTGTATCCACTACACCGTGCTGCTGTTGTCCCAGAAAAGGGAACAATGGAATTTGTTTTTAAAAGATGCATAATTATTTGAATTTGGTTACAAAGAGTGTGCTGTAAATTTCATTAAAAAAACTGTGATAAAATGTGTAATACTTTCAACATTTTTTTACATAGTTTTTTTTAAATAGTACTGTTAAGCGCTTTGCCAGGCACTGTACTAAGCATTCAGGTAGATACAAGATAATCCAGTTGCACAAGATACCTGTCCCACGTCAGGCTCACAGACTTTATCCCCATTTTACAGAGGGGGTAACTGAGGAACAGAGAAGCTAAGTGACTTGCCCAAGGTCATACAGCAGACAAGGGGTGGAGCTGAGATTAGAACCCAGGTTCTGTGACGCCCAGACTTGTGCTCTTTCCACTACACCACGCTGCTTCTCAATATGGCCAATGGGAAGCCATTTGCTTCCTGGACAATCTGAGTTCTCATCCTAAAGAAATCTTCTAGACTGTGAGCCCGCTGTCTTCTAGACTGTAAGCCCACTGTTGGGTAGGGACTGTCTCTATATGTTGCCAACTTGTACTTCCCAAGCGCTTAGTACAGTGCTCTGCACACAGTAAGCAAGCGCTCAATAAATACGACAATGAATGAATGAATGAAATCAACATAATTGTGTTTCAAACATAATGGCAAAATAATTGTTATACATTTTCACTTTTCCCTAAGTCACGGTGCTCATGATTGACAGAAGGGACCCAAGAAGAACTGACAATTGTTGTGTTTGGTTTTTTTAAACGTTGGTTTGCCCTTGGAAAAATAAGTCAAGACAAGTCAGGACCTAAAAATGTTCGCATTTCAATCAGTCCACTCACTGTTTTCCAAACACCGTGAGTAGAGCAGTTATCATTTGGCTAGCCCAGATCTTAAATCTTGACTATTCTTAGACCACACACGGCAGCAGAATCATGCCAAATTTTAATAATTTAAACTGCCTGGGAATGATTCTGTTTTTTAATACGATCACGGAGCTGGTCAGGATCTTGAGCAATCATTTCAGCCGTAACCTGACTTATTTCAATAGGACCTTTTTCTCAATTTGTCTAACATGTTGAATTCCATCTCTTCTTCCAATAGGTTAGCAAATCTGCCCATTTTAGTATCGTCTGAAAATTGGATAAGTCTGCTTTGGACTCGTTCTCCCAGATCAACAACAAAGATATTCAATAGAGTCTGTTCCAAGGAACTATTTAACAATTGCCATGGTTTACCATGGTCACAGCTGTGACCTGAGAGGCAGCTGTGAACACTCCTCCTAAATAAACATCCCTTCCTTCCTTGTCAATAATAATAATAATAATAACGATGGCATTTATTAAGTGCTTACTACGTGCAAAGCACTGTTCTAAGAGCTGGGGAGGTTACAAGGTGATCAGGTTGTCCCACGGCGGGCTCACAGTCTTAATCCCCAATTTTACAGATGAGGTAACTGAGGCATAGAGAAGTTAAGTGACTTGCCCAAAGTCACACAGGTGACAATTGGTGGAGCCGGATCTGAACCCATGACCTCTGACTCCAAAGCCCGTGCTCTTTCCACTGAGCCATGCTGCTTCTCAATGAAATTTTGGTATTTTGATGGTATTTTGGGAATTCTCTATGACAATGCCCCAAATACCAAGCCCCAAATCTTCACGAATTATAGATAGATTTGATATTTTTTCATGATATTCATTATTAGCTATTATGTATTTATTGCCTCTCCCAAATTAGGGGGATTGCCACTATCATGTAAGAAAATTAAAGTTGTCTGACAATTTGCTCTGTGTGAAGTGATGTTGGTTGTATGAGGATAGTGGGATTATTTGGTCTAAAATACTTCCATAATGAACAGGGTCTTCCTTTTTATCCTTTCAAAATGGGTACAACTTCTACCATTTTCTGATCTTTCTGGACTTTTCCCAGATTCTAAAAAGCTAGTGGCTCTGTAACAATAATTACCAATTCCTTACAAGGCAGACATACCAATTTTTCCATTCAATTTCTAATTCAGCTTTCCTACTTAAATTCCTAGGGGGACAGTCTGTTGACTGTTCACTGTTTATTTTTAATCTTTTTTGAAAGACAGAAACAAACTATTAAAAATGCTTAATTTTTCAGAAACACACTCAGTTTTCTTTTCCTGGCTACAAGAGGAGCAACATTTTTCCAGGTTTCCCTCTTTGGCCTGATGTAACCGATGTTCTTTTTTGTTTGCTTTAATATCTAGCAATCTCCTCCCAACTGCTCTGCGCACAATAAGCGCTCAATAAATATGATTGAATGAATGATTGAATGAATGGCAGAAAGATTTTGCCATCCTTATTGACTCCAATGCCTAGAAATCTAGACTCATTTGGTCTTTTTTTTTTTTTTAATGGTATTTTTTAAGCATTTATTATGTGCCAGGCACTGTACTAAGTGCTGAAACAAATACAAGCTAATCAAGTTTAGCCTTCTATCATTGCCCTCCTTTCTTTGCACTTCCTTTCCTACCCCCAGCATCCTGGCCTTGCTGCATTTTCTGGCCCCTCAACCCATTCCACTCATCGTGACATGTTTTGTAGTAACTGCTGTCCGACCTGGATCGATGACTCCACAGAAACCCAGTCAACTACTTACGACCTCAAGGTTCACCTTAAATCCCCATCACAAAGAGAGAAAAACATTGTCCAGAAAGTGAAAAAAAATACAAGGCCTAGCAAGGCCTTCGGTGAGGGCCCTTCATGTATAGCCCCACACTTCAATCTTAATCAATAAAATCATTTTCAAGGGGATTGGGTGGGTTTATGGCAAGACTCTAGATGAGAGCAATCCAAAGGTATTTGTTAAGCACTTACTTTGTGCACAGCACTGTACTA
This sequence comes from Tachyglossus aculeatus, assembly GCF_015852505.1. Lineage (NCBI taxonomy): Eukaryota > Metazoa > Chordata > Mammalia > Monotremata > Tachyglossidae > Tachyglossus > Tachyglossus aculeatus. Next base: position 84,618,659 of record NC_052069.1, read on the forward strand.
AGCATTTGAGAGGGTATAATACGGGACCAGATGTCTACAGGAAAGTTGTAGAAGTCTTATCCAATTTTCAAAAACAAGCAGGTCTAGCCCCTCACCAACATCTATGCGTCCCCCTCTCCATCCCCCCATCTTACCTCCTTCCCTTCCCCACAGCACCTGTATATATGTATATATGGTTGTACATATTTATTACTCTATTTATTTATTTATTTATTTATTTTGCTTGTACATTTCTATCCTATTTATTTTATTTTGTTCGTATGTTTGGTTCTGTTCTGTCTCCCCCTTTTAGACTGTGAGTCCACTGTTGGGTAGGGACTGTCTCTATGTGTTGCCAATTTGTACTTCCCAAGCGCTTAGTACAGTGCTCTGCACATAGTAAGCGCTCAATAAATACGATTGATTGATTGATTGATCTAAGCAGTCAACAGCAGTCAATAGATTATGGCTATCATCAACTTTCACACACCATTCTCTGGGCCCCAAGGAAAGCATTACTTACCTGGAGACCATACAAAACAAGACAGGATTACTACTCTCAAGAAGTTTATCATCCATTAAAAAGCCAAGATGGCATCATGAGGTGAAACAACAATTAAAAAGAAAGGAAATGGATATAAATAATTCACACAAGCAGAGATTGAAAATGACCAAACCATATGTGACAAGCTTTGATAAGAGGGGGTTCCGCAAGAAACACTTTACACTTAATTTTAAGAGTAAATACTCATTCAATCGTATTTATTGAGAGCTTACTGTGTGCAGAGCACTGTACTAAGCACTTGGAAGTACATATTGGCAACATATAGAGATGGTCCCTACCCAACAGTGGGCTCACAGTCTAAAAGGGGGAGACACACAACAAATCAAAACAAGTAGACAGAAGACAGTAAATATGAGAAAGGGGCTGCTCCAGACAATAACAGAGTGAAGCAACTGCCTCAGGACACACCATTGGGGGATAGCATAGATTAAAAATGTATTTTGGTATTCACAGGGGATTGGTCCCCTCTCAGGGTCACACCTGGAGAGTTCCCAGTACTCTACCAGTCTCGACTACGGGAGGGAGAATCAGGAAGAGGGTTGTCCATTCCATTCCTAGCTTGGTCAGTGGCTAGCGAGTGGAAGGCAATCTGCTACAAGTCAAAATTCACCTGTGCAGGGCAGCAGCGGCATGGGAGAGAATAAAGGGCAAAGACTCAAATTTACTGCATGGAAGGAGGTAACGGTAAACTACTTCTGAATTTTTACCAAGAAAATCTATGGATACACGACCAGAACGATTGTAGATGGAGGTGGGATGTGCTCGGAGAGGTATGTCCGTGGCATCATAAGGGGACTGGTTAGAGAAATCACTGCAAACAAGATGAAACTGTGAACTAAAAAGAAAATCCAAAAATGACAAGGGTCTACTGTATCATTTTCCATGTACCATGAAACTAATTACCAGTGATCCAACCTAAAAATCAATTAATATTTTTCATTTAGTGACTATGTGCAGAGCATGGTACAAAGCACTTGGGAGATTACAACCAAACTAGAAGACACAATTCTTGCCATTTTAGACAGCTTAAGGATGTCTAGATGTGGAACAGACATAAAATGATTTACAGGTAGAAGATGATAATGGAAAGGTAAATGTTCAAATAGTAAATAATGCGAATCGCAGTTTCACTGTACCAAAATGAGTAGAGTGGGTAGCACTCAAGAACACCATGCTCAATATGACCATAATTGCTCAGGGCACCACATAATGATGCCACAAAGAATTCAATAAAAATGACCCAGACATCAAGGAATTTCTTGCAAAACACTATCCTTGCAGCAACTGAATATCTACACAAAAGCTTTCCGGATTATAACAGGAAGATCAAGTTACCAGGCAACTATGACCAATAATAAGATGCAGGTGAACTCAGAACTTTGCAGACTTTCATTAAGAGAGACACTCCACTAGATAGAGGCAGTGTGGCCTAGTAGAAAGACCACAGGCCTGGGAGTCCGAGGATCTGACTTATAATCCTTGCTCTGTGATTTGCCTCCTCTGTGACTTTGGGCAAGTCACTCAATTTTTTGTGCCTCAGTTTTCTCACCTGTCAAATCAATCAATCAACAGCACTTATTGAGCACTTACTGCATGTAGAGCTCTGTACTAAATGCTTGGGAGTGTACGATACAACAGAGATGGTAGAAATATTCCCTGCCCACAGTAAATTTACAGTCTAGGAGGGGAGACAGACATTAAAATAAATTCTGGATTTGTACAGAAGTGCCGAGGATGTGGTGAAGAAAGGATCCAAATCCAAATGTAAGGGTGATGTAGAAGGGGAAGGAGTAAGAGGAGTGAGGGTTTAATCAGGGGTGGCCTTTGGAAGGAGATGTGATTTTAATAATACTTGGAAAATGGGGAGAGTGGAAGAGCACAGGCTTGGGAGTCAGAGGACATGGCTTCTAATCCCGCCTCTGCCACTTGTCTGCTGTGTGACCTTGGGCAAGCCACTTAACTTCTCTGTGCCTCAGTTACCTCACCTGTAAAATGGGGATTAAGCCTGTGAGCCTCACATGGGACAGCCTGATTACCTTGAATCTACCCCAGAGCTTAGAACAGTGCTCGGCACATAGTAAGCGTTTAACAACCACCACAATAATAATAAAAAATACTATTATTATTATATGAAAGGGTGGGGAGAGGGGAGTTCCAGCCCTGAGGAAGGAAGTGGGCAAGGGGGAATGGTGAGATAGATGAGCTCAAGATAGAATAAGTTGATTGGTGTTGGAGGAGGGTGTTGGTGTTGGGGCTGTAGTATGAAATCTGTGGGCTGAGTGCTTTAAAGGCAATGGTGAGGAGTTTATATTTGATGCGGAGGTGACTGGGGAACCAGTGGAGGTTCTTGAGGAGTGAGGAGATGTGAACCAAACATTTTTTGTAGAAAAATGATCCAGGCAGCAGAGTGAAGGATGGACTGCAGTGGCTGGGGGTGTTCTGTAAGGAGTCTGATGTGATAGTCAAGGTGGGATAAAAGTGCTTGAAATCAGCATGGTAGCAGTTTGAATCAATCAATCATATTTATTGAGCGCTTACTGTGTGCAGAGCACTGTACTAAGCGCTTGGGATTGACTGAATGGAGAGGAATGGGTAGAAAGTAGAACCGACAGAATCTGGTGACAGACTGAATATGTTGGTTGAATGTGACAGACCGAGTCGAGGAGGAGTCAAATGGGAATTTGATATCTGTTCTCACTTCTACTTTAGATTGTGAGCCCTGTGTAGGTCAAGCAGCGTGGCTCAGTGGAAAGAGTCCGAGTTTTGGAGTCAGAGGTCAGGGGTTCAAATCCCGGCTCCGCCAATTGTCACCTGTGTGACTATGGGCAAGTCACTTAACTTCTCTGGGCCTCAGTTACCTCATCTGTAAAATGGGGATTATTAAGACCATGAGCACCCCATGGGACAACGTGATCACCTTGTAACCTCCCCAGCACTTAGAACAGTGCTTTGCACATAGTAAGTGCTTAATAAATGCCATTATTATTATTATTATTAAACTGGGTTTGATCTGATTATTGTGACTCAAACCCAGTGCTTAAGTACTTACTTTGGGCCAGGCACTGTTCTAACACCACAGTTATTATTATATAGTACTGAAGAATATGTAAAAATCCAGATTATTTAGAGATCAAGCTCCTCCAATAAGTATTACATGATGACGACAACTATTTGTGTGGCTGCGGATACTATTTTAAAGATGTAATGGTATGAAAGAGTCTTCCAGGGGAAAACCCAGATGCCCAATGATTCCCCCGAGCTATTTTTGAATAACAGCCTCATGTTTTAGTGCACAACAACCTCAGCCACAAAAGAACAGTTGGTGTATCTGTAACACATGTCTGCTGTGTGACGTTGGCCAAGCCACTTCGTTTCTCTGGGCCTCAATTACCTCATTTGTAAAATGGTGATTAAGACTGTGAGCCCCATGTGGGACAGGGACTGTGTCCAACCTGATTAACTCCCAGCAATTAGATCAGGGCTTGGCACATAGTGAGCACTTAACAAGTACCATTATTATTATATGGATAATTCTCAATAAGAAGGAAATTGACACACATTCATAATGGGTTCCAATCAAATACCAATTATCAATAATATTTGATGAGTGCTTACTATCTGCAGAGTACTGTACTAAGCGCTTGGAAGAGTTCAACAGAATTAGCAGACACAGTCCCTGCCCATGATGAATTTACAGTCTAAAGGGGGAGACAAACATTATCAATACATTAATATGAATATCATTTGTATAATTATCCAATCTGCAGTTTCTACTGATGCAAAACAAAATTAATAAAAATATCAACAACTTTTTTGCAAATAATCACTCCTCAAGAAGCGAAAAAAGAATCAAAATAAAGGAAAGGAACCAGTAGTGCATGTATATTAGAAGTCATGAAGTAAAGGCTTTTAAAAAACGTGGATGTGCTTATAGAAAACTATTAAATAATGGAATGCCAAGTGAAAAGCAGTCTAATGTAAAAACTAAAATTGGATAAATAAGAGCTGTATTTCATTACAACGGCCTAAAAGAAGAACATGAATATTCCAATGCTCTATACATATCACTCTTCAGCATCACCATGCCGAACCCTGGAAAACAGATGCTTTACAATAATTCACTATCTCTAAGTATCTATTCCTTTACAAACTTTACCTTATCCCATTTCTATAAATACTGTCAACTATATACAATGTGTAACATTCACAATACCACCATATTTCAAAGAGCTCAAAAGCTTTTTTGCAACCCAGACTGTTCTTGACAAACATTTAACTCATTATTTGCTCACTCACAAATTGAAGTATTTTTTATATTGTATATTTATTCAGTTACTCTTTGCTAATCAAAATGGACAATGTAATTAAACATTCCACTTTAAAAGCAAACATCTGGGGACATATGCATGTACTAGATCATATAAGACTGTACTACAATACCATAATACAATGGAGAAGCAGTGTGGCTTAGTGGAAATTGCATGGGCTTGGGAGTCAGAGGACGTGGGTTCTAATTCCGACTCTGCCACTTGTCTGCTGTGTGACCTTGGGCAAGTCACTTAACTCCTCTGTGCCTCAGTTACCTCAACTGTAAAATGGGGATTAAGACTGTGAGTCCCACGTGAGACAACCTGATTACCTTGTTTCTACCCCAGTGCTTGGCACATAGTAACCGCTTAACAAATACCACAATTATTATTATTCTTAAGAAAATATCAGAAAATTTTCCAACCCCCTCAATAAACAAAAACCCATATCCAGGCAGCAGAAGGGCAGCAAGCATTCATTCAATCGAATTTATTGAGCACTTACTGTGTGCAGAGCACTGTACTAAGCGCTTGGGGAGTACAAGTTGGCAACATAAAGAGACGGTCCCTACCCAACAATGGGCTCACAGTCTAAAAGGGGGAGACAGACAACAAAACATATGGACAGGTGTCAAGTCATCATTCATTCATTCATTCAATCGTATTTATTGAGTGCTTACTGTGTGCAGAGCACTCATCATGCATGTTAAGTCACCTCTGCTTCACATTTGCTTCTTTCTTCAGCCTCCAATTCTCCCCCGCATTGACTGCTGTATCAGCCTCCTAGCTGATCTTGCTGCCTCCTGTCTCTCCCCATCCAAGTGCACACTCCACTCTGCTTTCTGGATCATTTATCTAAAAAATGTTCAGCCTATGTTTTCCCACACATCAAGAATTTCCAGTGGTTGCCCACCCACCTCCGTATCAAACAAAAATTCCTCACCATTGGCTTTAAAACACTCAATCCCTTTGCCCCCTTCTACCACATCTCACTGCTCTCTTACTCCAACCCAGTCCACACACTTCTCTCCTGTAATGCTAACCTACTCACTGTACCTCCATCTCACCGCCCACCTCTCATCGACATCCTGTCCATGGCCTGGAACTCACTCCCTCTTCAATTCCATGAGAAAATTACTCTCCCCATTCCCTTCTGTGTTGCCCTGATTTGTTCCCTTTACTCACCACCCCTCAACCCCTCAGCCCCACAGCACTTACGTACATATCTGTGGTTTATTTATATTAATGTTTGTCTCCTTCTCTACACTGTAAGCCCACTGTGGGCAAGGAATGTATCTACCACTACATTGTACTATCCCAAGCACTTAGTACAGTGCTTTGCACACAGTAAGCCCTCAATCAACACGACTGATTGATTGAAAGGGATGGTCTAATGGAAAGAGCAGTGTGACTAGCTGGGAGTCGGGTGGCCTGGGTTCTAATCCCAGCTCTGCCAACTGCTTGTTGTGTGACAAGTCGCTTAACTTCTCTATGCCTCAATTTCCTCATCTATCTCTCCCCATAGACAGTGAACTCTATATGAGACAGGGAGTCAGTGTGATCTGATTGCACTGTATCAACCCCATCGCTCAACACAGTGTTTGGCAATATCACGAGGGCTTACCAAATACCACAATCATTATCACTGGTAACTACATGAACTTCATATTAAATCACTGTCATTTTAATACAGCTTCCCAATTGTGTGTTTCATCTGCTGAAATTCTACTTTTTTTATGGCATTTTATTAAGTGCTTACTATGAGCAAAGCACTGCTTTAAGTGCTGGGGAGGTTACAAGGTGATCAGGTTGTCCCACGGGGGGCTCACAGTCTTAATCCCCATTTTACAGATGAGGTAATTGAAGCTCAGAGAAGTGAAGTGACTTGCCCAAAGTCATACAGCTGACAAGTGGCGGAGCTGGGATTTGAACCCCTGACCTCTGACTCCAAAGCCCGTGCTCTTTCCACTGAGCAACGCTGCTTCTCAAAAATTAAGCGCTATGTGCCAAGCACTGTTCTAAGCACTGGGGAGGTTACAATGTGATCAGCTTGTCCCACGGAGGGCTCACAGTCTTCACCCTCATTTTACAGATGAGGTAACTGAGGTCCAGAGAAGAGAAGTGACTTGCCCAAAGCCACTCAGTCACTAAGTGGGGGAGCCGGAATTAGAACCCATGACCTCTGACTCCCAAGCCCGGGCTCTTTCCACTGGGCCACACTGCTTCTCCATTTTTGCGATTTTTTGTGATACATGTATTTTGTATTTTGTGATACATTACATGAGAATTCCTTCAAAAACTATGCTAGATGAAAAGCTTTCTATAGTAAACCATGCATTAAGGGAACAATTTTTCCTCTCTCCAACACTTGAATGTTTGTAGCACTGTATCTATGGACACCAACTCTGCACTTGTAAAGACAGACTCAGAAGTCATTGTAGAGATGCAGCATCCCTTAAAAGCACGCATTGAGCACTAACTCTTATGGCTTCTTTTTAATTCATAACCATGATCGTTCCCTTGAGCCAAGAGGAAAACACACAGGAGATTTTCTACACTTTCTTATGTGCTTAATAAAAATCTTGCCAGAGAGCAAGCTGAAGCAGAAGAAATACATTTTAAGGTGCAACAATTCTCCTGGTGTTGGGTTTTATACGAAAGAGAAACATAAAAGGAGCAAAAACAAGGGTAAATGGAACAGAGAGAATTAGTTCTAAAATACAACAAATGTGTAATCACTGTGTAATTTTATAAAGCCCTTCAGAGTACCCAGCAGTCTAAATAATAATCTAAGTTTAGAAAAAACTACTACACCAAATAATGAACCACCATATAGGGTGAGAAGGTGGCAGAGTTGAAACATCAGGGTAGTTTAAGGCTGTTTATGCGGATCTAGTATGTTCCTTTTCACTCACTCCCTGGAATTTGGTATCTACAGGCTAAGCATGAGAGAATATTTTTTTTGACATTTTGAAATTGGGGGTAGGTATAAATGTCTGTTTCTGAATTACAGACACTGAAGAAATAGTTCGGTGAGAAAAAAACACCGTATTAGAAGCTGTATTTTGAAGTCAAATTGGACAAAGCCACTGTCCATATCTGATCCAAAAATTCACTATTTTACCCATTACACAAAATGTTAAAAATAGTTACTGTTAGCAAATATTGAGAAGCAGCAGGGCCTAGTGGATACAGCACAGGCTAGGGAGTCAGAAGGACCTAGGTTCTAATGTCAGCTCCTGTTCTTGTCTGCTATATGACCTTGGGTAAGTCACTTAACCTCTTTGAGCCTCAGTTTCCTCATCTGTAAAATGGGGATTAAGACTGTGAGTCCCATGTGGGACACAGACTGTGTCCAATCTGATTATCTTGTATCTACCCCAGTATTTAATACAGTGCTTGGCATATAATAAGTGCTTTAAAAATGCCAATTTTTTTTTTAAAAAAAAGCTTTTCTGACCCAATTTTATAATAATATGCTCAACATGATGTACTCATTTATGGTGTGTACTCACAAAGAATCAAATTTCTACCTATTTCAATAAAATTCCATGATACAATTAAAATTCACAAGTTAAAAACTCAGCCTAAGATTTCAGTGAAAACCAATGGAAAAATGAACTTGTCACCAATATGCTGGTTTGACCACATTTCACTTTTATATCAAATGTTTCATTATTCACTTTCCCTCACTAAGGATAATAATAATATTAATTATGGTATTTGTTAAGCGCTTTCTAGGTGTCAGGCACTGTACTAAGCACTGAGGTAGACAAAAGGTAATCAGGTTGTTCCATGTGGGGTTTATTGTCTTAATCTCCATGTTACAGATGGAGTAACTGAGGCACAGAGAAGTTAAGTGACTTGCCCGAGGCCACACAGCAGAAAAGTGGTAGAGTGGGATTAGAACCCACATCCTCTGATTCCGATGTTCTTGTCACTAGGCCATGCTGCTTCTCATACAAAGGGAGACCTGTATTTATTGCACTCTCCATAGTTACCTATTTTGTATCACGTTTGGAGGCACAGTCAGATCTGCCACGTGTGTTTATATTATGTGTGGTGAATAGTGCGATATGGCATAATTAGGCCACTGTTTTCCAAACAACACGCAACTGTCTGGAAATAGTTAAATCGGGCTTTGGAAGAATCTGTTTTGTACATGTGTGCGGCATCAGACACGGCATGCATTCTACAACATCAGCTTGGGACCGTGGGTTTCTCCAGAAATATAACCTCCACATTATGGCAGAGCTGCTTAGTATAGACGAGCAACACGCAAGCATTGCACAAGAACCTCTACGGCGATTTAGGGTCTCTTCAAAGCCTGTTTTTCAAATACTGAGCCACTTATTTTGGGCCAGCTGAAAAAGAGACTGCAGCTCTCGGCCCTCAGGTTCAGGAAAGAAATGAACTTGCTTGTGAGTCATGCGACCTGAACTGGGGTCATATTCGGTGCCAATCTGAGGTAGCTCTGACCTTAACTATAAACGCTTGCAGACTCACTCTTCCAACTAACAGGAATTCATCACAGTTTCTTCACCGCATTATTTTACACTGCATCTCCAAGTCGAAACTGCTCTTACCAGTTCATTGAGGAAAAGGCAGAATCACATTCGGGGCCATGCCTTCAAAAGCAGAAGCCTTGTCGCTGTGAATGCAACATGAATAACACAGGCATGTCCTCATGGGTCACGGTGGGGGCATAAAATTGGAGGATTAAGTTAAAGCTGGCATTCAAATCTTTATGGATTGGTTACTATAAATTTTGGAACATAGCTAAAAATGAAAAAAATGTAATTGCTCTTCCCATTGATCGTCCCAAGTCCTCTACAGCCTTCAAAGGGCAGAGCCCCCTTATTTTCATGATGATTCAAGAATTATTGGTAGAGTTCAGGAGGCTTCGGGCAATGAAAGTCACGACGAGAGATTTACTTAAAGAGGCAGAGAAGAGCAAATATTCACTATTTTCATTCATTTCACAGTTCACTTTCCTCAAATAAAGGACTATGAGTTTCCAAAAGCAAAACAATAGTGGTTTCCTTCCACTCACCACCATCTGATAAAGTTCTCTTGGCAGCTGACAAAATTCATAATTAAGCAATAATACTGTACACGTGATTTCAGTGGCCCATTAAAATCACAACTCAGAGGCTCACACTTGAGAATTATAGTGTATCCTGTATAAACTGTTTTGTGGTTAACACTGCAACCCATGTTATTGACTGGAATAATTGAATTATGTCTAATGTGTTCATTTACTTGCAATTACAAGTGCTAAGATTTAAATCTCCAATACATAATTTTATTTCATTCATTCATTCATTCAATCGTATTTATGGGCGCTTACTTGTGCAGTGCGCATTTTAAAAATCAAAACAAGAAAAAGATGTCAATGTGTTTCCTAGATTTAAATCAACATTTTCCCACATTTAGGATTTTGTGGTACTTTGTTAATTATTATAATGTGTACTAACTGCTCACCTATATTGTTTTGCTGAATTTTATAAGTAGTCATAATCATCTCTAAGCCTGAACCACACTTTTAATAGCACTGTCATGGATAGACCCATACGAACCACTAAATATGCTTCACTTAGAATATAATAATGATAATAATAATGGTATTTATTAAGCACTTACTATGTGCTAAGCACTGTTTTAAGCACCGGGGATGTTACAAGGTGATCAGGTTGTCCCACGGTGGGCTCACAGTCTTAATCCCCATTTTACAGACAAGGTAACTGAGGCCCAGAGAAGTTAAGTGACTTGCCCAAAGTCACACAGCTGACAATTGGCAGAGCTGGGATTTGAACCCATGTCCTCTGACTTCAAAGCCCGGGCTCTTTCCACTGAGCCACGCTGCTTCTCTAGAATATGGAAAGCTGCCCTCATGCCTCCTAGCCAGGATATACCTTTGCAAAAATTCTTTCAATCAACAATTTTTTTTTAATGATTACTCTTTGCAGAGCACTGTACTAAGTTCTTCGGAGAGCACAATATGATAGAGTTGAGAGACACAATCCCCGTCCTGTTGAAAAACCAATGTTAAAGCAAAACCAGATTTTTATTCTTTCACAGGAAAGACACTGATAAGCATATTGAAAAACAAGCAAGCAGCCTCTCTGAGCAAGATTTTTCTTGGCCCCCATGGCAATGTACCAGTTCTAGGTTTTCCCCTTTTTGGCCTGGTTGTCCATTTCACTTAATATGGGCAGGGGCGGCGAGGGGCTTCTCCCACAGTCCAGTCCCAAAGTGCTTCAGTCAAATCTTTTCAGCCTTTGGCCTCTACTCACCTCACGCTTTTCCCCTGGGCTTTTTACCTCACCTCCCCCTTCAGGCTCCCTCCCCTTAAATCCTCTGGAGTAATTTATCTTAAAGAGTTAGAGAATGGGGTTCTCCTTTCATTCATTTATTCAATCGCATTTATTGAGCACTTACTGTGTGCAGAGCACTGTACTAAGCCCTTGGGAAGTACAAGTTGGCAACATATAGAGACAGTCCCTACCCAACAGCAGGCTCACAGGCTAGAAGGGGGAGACACACAACAAAACAAAACATATTAACAAAATAAAATAAATAGAATAAATATGGACAAGTAAAACAGAGTAATAAATATGTACAAACATATATACATATATACAGGTGCTGTGGGGAGGGGAAGGAGGTAAGGCGGGGGGATGGGGAGGGGAAGGACGGGGAGAGGAAGGAGGAGGCTCAGTCTGGGAAGGCTTCCTGGAGGAGGTGAGCTCTCAATAGGGCTTTGAAGGGAGGAAGAGAGCTAGCTTGGCAGATGTGCGGAGGGAGGGCATTCCAGGCCAGGGGGAGGACGTGGGCCGGGGGTTGACCATGGGACAGGCGAGAACGAGGCACAGTGAGGAGGTTAGCGGCAGAGGAGCAGAGGGTGTGGGCTGGGATGGAGAAGGAAGAAAGGGAGGTGAGGTAGGAGGGGGTGAGGTGACGGACAGCCTTGAAGCCGAGGGTAAGGAGTTTTGCCTAATGCGTAGGTTGATTGGTAGCCACTGGAGATTGCTGAGCAGGGGAGTAACATGCCCAGAGTGTTTCTGCACAAAGATGATCCGGGCAGCAGCGTGAAGTATAGATTGAAGTGGGGAGAGACAGGAGGATGGGAGATCAGAGAGGAGGCTGATGCAGTAATCCAAACGGGATAGGATGAGAGCTTGAATCAGCAGGGTAGCACTTTGGATGGAGGAAAAAGGGCGGATCTCGGCGATGTTGCGGAGGTGAGACCGGCAGGTTTTGGTGACGGATTGGATGTGAGGGGTGAATGAGAGAGCAGAATCGAGGATGACACCAAGGTCGCGGGCTTGTGAGACGGGAAGGATGGTAGTGCCGTCAACAGTGATGGGAAAGTCAGGGAGAGAGCAGGGTTTGGGAGGGAAGATAAGCAGTTCAGTCTTGGACATATGGGGTTTTAGATGGCAGGCAGACATCCAGATGGAGATGTCTTTAAGGCAGGAGGAGACACGAGCCTGAAGGGAGGGAGAGAGAGCAGGGGCAGAGATGTAGATTTGGGTGTCATCAGCACAGAGATGATAGTTGAAGCCATGGGAGCAAATGAGTTCACCAAGAGAGTGAGTGTAGATAGAGAACAGAAAGAGACCAAGAACTGACCCTTGAGGAACCCCTACAGTAAGGGGATGAGAGGGGGAGGAGGAGCCCTCAAAAGAGACCGAGAATGAATGGCCGGAGAGTTAAGAGGAGAATCAGGAAAGGACAGAATCTGTGAAGCCAAGGTCGGATAGTGTGTTGAGGAGAAGGGGGTGGTCCACAGTGTCGAAGGCAGCTGAGAGGTCAAGGAGGATTAGGATAGAGTAGGAGCTGTTGGATTTGGCAAGCAGGAGGTCATTGCTGACCTTTGAGATGGCAGTTTCCATGGAATGCAGGGGACGGAAGCCAGATTGGAGGGGGTCAAGGAGAGAGTTGGCATTGAGGAATTCGAGGCAGCGCGTGTAGACAACGCGTTCAAGGAGTTTGGAAAGGAATGGTAGGAGGGAGATAGGGCGATAACTAGAAGGGGAGGTGGGGTCAAGAGAGGGTTTTTTTCATCTTTCATCTACCTGGCCCATCAATCAATCAACAGTATTCACTGAGTGGTTACTGCGTACAGAGCACTGTACTAAAAGCTTGGGAATTTACATTATAACAGAGTTGGTACACACATTCCCTGCCCACAAGATTCACTTAGAAGGAGGCCGGGGCTTCGTATCTTCCCCTGCTGGGACAGTTTTCATGAAGGAATACTCAAATTGGGGAGAATGTTAAAGATATTAGATAGGAGATCCTTAACCATTAGGATAGATTTCAAGGAGGGCAATGCTTCACTTTCTAGGTGTCCGTAGTTGCCACTTAACAAGAAATCATGCTGGTCCTTCTCAAATTGTGTCTCAGTATAACAATCTTCTCAAGGCCTCTATTCGATGTAAACTGTCCACTTTAGTGTTAACTCACACTGGTGTGATACTGTGTAATCTGATGTCTCCCAGCTGTTCAGGACAATTCTATATTCCTGAATATTTGCTCCAATTGGTGTAAAAAGTGTTTCTATTTTCCTTGTTAACAGGTCTGCTCAACATACGAGAGCTCTCTGGATATTCTGCTGGCGTCCATTCTCCTCACATCTCCAGCCACGTGAAGATGTGATGAAATGAATACTGTTTTAATGATACAGTGTTGGCTAGTGGGAAGAACATGGGCCTGTTAGTCAAAGGATCTGGGTTCTAATCCTGGATCCACCATTTACCTATTCTGTGATCTTGGGCAAGTTGCCTAACTTCTCTATGCCTCAGTTCCCTCATCGGCAGAATTGGGTTCAAAACCTGTTCTCGCTCCTCACTTGACTGTGAGTCCCATGTGCGACCTGATGATGAGCGTGTATCTGCCCCAGTGCTTAGAAGAGTGTGTGGCATACAGTAAGCACTTAACAAATACCACAGTTATCGTTACTCTAATAATTATCATTAATGATTATCATTACTCTGGTAATAATTATTGCTAGTAAGGTAATAATAATTATTATTATTGTGGAATTTGTTAAGCACTTACTATGTGCCAAGCACTGTTCTAAGCACTTGGGTAGATATGAGGTAGTCAGGTTGTCCCACGTGGGGTTCGCAGTCTTAATCCCCATTTTACAGATGAGGTAACTGAGGTCCAGAGAAGTGAACTACCTTGCCCAACGTCACACAGCAGACAAGTGGCGGAGCCTGGATTAGAACCCATGACCTTCTGACTCTCAGGCCAGTGGTCTATCCACAACACCCGAACTGATTGCTTTCCAGGACCTAGATGTGATACTATCTTGTCATTTATTCTTAAATTTGGAAAATGAAATGGCAGTGATGGAGCTACTGAAGAAGTTCGATGTAGTCTTAGTGGGCAGGGAACATGTCTACCACGCTGTTATACTACGCTCTCCCAACTGCTCAGTACAGTACAGTGAGAAGCAGCGTGGCTCAGTGGAAAGAGTCCGGGCTTTGGAGCCAGGTCATGGGTTCTAATCCCGGCTCTGCCAATTGTCAGCTGTGTGACTTTGGGCAAGTCACTTAACTTCTCTGTGCCTCAGTTACCTCATCTGTAAAATGGGGATGAAGACTGTGAGCCCTCGATGGGACAACCTGATCACCTTGGAACCTCCTCAGCGCTTAGAACAGTGCTTTGCACATAGAAAGCGTTTAACAAATGCCATCATTATTATTATTATTACAGTGCTCTGCACACACTAACTGCTCAATAAATACAACGGACTGTTGGATGCAGCCACTCCAATAGACATCAAGGCCTCACCATCACAGAGGACGTTGTACGTGACATACAGTTCCTCTACAGGCCTTTGACTGGACATTTAGCTCGAAGTCTCACTGGCACCACTTCTCTCGATCCACACTTAGTGGATATGGACACCTTCTCGATTCAGTTCACGTAACTTTGTGAGGTCACTTGAGAGCTGCAATCATAGGACGGACCTTAATATGTTTTGCTTTGTTCTCTGTCTCCCCCTTCTAGACTGTGAGCCCACTGTTGGGTAGGGACCGTCTCTATATGGTGCCAACCTGTACTTCCCAAGCGCTCAGTACAGTGCTCTGCACACAGTAAGCTCTCAATAAATACGATTGAATGAATAAATGAATGAATGAATGACCTAATGCAGGCTGGCCTTTCGCACGCCATCAGCTACTGTTGTTTTTCTAAATTCAAAAAGAGGCTCAAAATCATCTATATGTCTTCTGCATACATGCTTTTGAAGCAAAAACAGTTACATTCAGCAGGTTCCACAGGACAGATTCAAGGACTTTTAAAGTACTCAGAATCTGAAGTTTAGAAGAGAGTTATTCAAGGACGCAGTATCCTACTTCCAGGACCAACTCAAGAATTCAAAGATAACGCCAGTTACGATCCAAGGCCACATTTTAATTCTGCAGGCATTTGGTTAATGATGTTTTTCAGCAGCTCATTCAACAGGACTCTAACCACGATCAGGCCAGCAATGCCTGGCAATGAGAGCTCACCGTGGTTTCCACAGTCAGCTCATTCCTCCGATTTCTTGACAGAGAGGATAATCATGGCTTCTTTGAAATCCTTTTGCAGGTTACTCAGTATTCTACATTTTGAAAAAGACTTCGCACAAGGTAATGAATGACCAAAACATTCCTTAGGAATGGTGTCAGAACTGGTAACTGTGCCCTTCACTGTGGCTTAACTAACTCTGTGCCCAGATTACCAAGTCAACTATTTTTCACGGGGGTCCCCATTCTCTAGGTAGGAATGTGGGAATCAGCGTGGCCTAGTGGATAGAGCACAGTTCTGGAAGTCAGAAGGATCGGGTTCTAATTCCGGCTCCGCCACTTGTCTGCTGTGTGACCTTGGGCAAATCAATTCGCTTCTCTGTGAGCCTCAGTTCCCTTATCTGTAAACTGGGGATTAAGACTGTGAGCCCCATATGGGACAGGGGCTGTGTCAACTTGACGATCTTGTATCTACCCCAGCGCTTACAAAAGTGCTTGACACAGAGTAAGCACTTAACGAATACTATCATGACTGTCACTACTACTTTTTTATGGTTCCTTTGATGAGGGGTACCATCTAAACGTTTTAGTAATCCTGGGGCTGTAGGAATGTGTCCATAGTGTCCTAGAGAGGGATTTAGTTCATAGAGCCTCGGATTTCTGTTCTGTGATTCTGCGTTCTTGTCTCTCCCCTCCTTCGCTAACCTCTTGCTCACCCCTACTCTTCTACCTGGAATGCCCTCTCCTTCTTCTTATCAAACAGATCACTGGCTCTTCACATCTTCAAAACCTTCTAAAATCACATCTCCTCCGGGCGGCCTTCCAAAAAATCGATTCTATTCATTGAGCACTTGTTGTGTGCAGAGCACTGTAATAAACACTTGGGAGAGTACAATACAGTTGACATACAGGATCCTGACTTTCAAGAAGCTTACACTCTAGCAAAGACTTTCCCAATTAACCTCTCATTTTCCCCATCCCATACTCTATTGCTCCCTTGGTATCTGTCTCCTCTGCTACGCTGTAAACTTCCAAGTGCTTAGTACAGTGCTCTGCCTTGGGGAGGTACTCCATACTGACAGGCTGGTTGACTACAGTTCTTTAATTGTGTGGCAGTTAGGCACTGTGGCCTAGTATGGGAAGCAGCCCAGCAAAGTAGATAGAGCACGGGTTTGGGAGTCAGAAGGTCAAGGGTTCTAATCTCGGGTCTGCTACTTGTCTGCTGTGTGACCTTGGGCAAGTCACTTCACTTGAGCCCACCGTTGGGTAGGGACCGTCTCTATATGTTGCCAACTTGTACTTCCCAAGCATTTGGTACAGTGCTCTGCACACGGTAAGCGCTCAATAAATACGATTGATTGATTCTCTGTGCCTCAGTTCCCTCATCTGTAAAAGGGGGATTGAGACTGTGAGCCCCATGTGGGACAGGGCCTGTGTCCAAAAGGATTTGCTTGTATCCACCCCAGCGCTTAGTACAGTGCCTGGCCCACAGTAAGCACTTAACAAATGCCACAATTACTATTATTAGTAGTAGTATATGGAGCATGGGACTGGAAATCAGGAGACCTGGGTTCTAGTGCTAGTTCTGCCCCTGACTTGCCGAGTGACATTAAGCAAGTCACTTAACCTCTCTGAACCGCAGTTTCCTCACCTGTAAAAAGCAGATAAAATAGATTATGTAGGGCGGGAACTGCGGATGATCTACCCCAGATCTACCCCAATCTTCTATCTACCCCAGCCTTTAGAACACAGTACGCATTCAAATGCAATACCCGTTATTAGCACTGATTAGTGTGTCACAGTGTACTTTACTATAATGACCCTTTTGCTTGAGACAGTAGCAGCTGTAGGTGCTGCAGTCACCATGAGGTAGAGATTTCTTCACCACATAAAGAAGAAAAATCTAAAGAATAAGTGATTTTTTGGATTCTTTGGTTTTAATCTGAATAGACTGTGACTAGATAAAACTTTAAGAATCTTAGTAGAATTTTTCTCTACCTTAACTACCAGTGGGTACCTCAAAAAGATATCCTTTTACTGATCCACTGTTAGAAGTAGAGAGGGCTAATGCTGAAACAGAATATTTTGAAGGTTTCTTCATCCTCCAGGAGTTTGATGGTCTGAGTAAGGATGGACTGGAGGTCACATTGGGACACGCTATTTTTATCATTAGTGAAAGTCTGGAACTAATCATGGGATGACCAATCCCATATTCACAGCCACATATACTGGCTGAAATGTGAACAGTATTAAGTCTATTGGTCAGAAAATTCATTAAAAAAAAACTAAGACCAAAAATCATACAGAAAATTAAAATTGCTAAGACCCCAAATGCAAGTGCTCTGCACACAGTAAGTGCTCAATAAATACAGTTGGGAAGGGGAATGTTGTATTTGTGATTACAAGTGGATATTCAATACATAACTTGGGTAGAAATATTTCATTGCTGTTGGTGGTCCAATGATTTTTCTCAATATTTTAGCACTA
Organism: Tachyglossus aculeatus; assembly: GCF_015852505.1. Classification (NCBI taxonomy): domain Eukaryota; kingdom Metazoa; phylum Chordata; class Mammalia; order Monotremata; family Tachyglossidae; genus Tachyglossus; species Tachyglossus aculeatus. The sequence continues at coordinate 84,636,523 of NC_052069.1, forward strand.
CTACCCTAAAATAAAATATTTGCATGCAGAATAATGCAAAAATATTTAGAATTTGAAGAGTGGTAAAATTACCACGAGACATTGTCTTGTCCATGGGCCAGTGAGATCATATTATTAAACGGTTCCTTTTTAAACAAACTAAAAGAAAATATTAAAAAAAAATAAATTATATTTGTTAAGCTTTTAGTACGAGAAGCAGTGTGGCTCAGTGGAAAAGAGCAGGGGCTTTGGAGTCAGGTCATGGGTTCAAATCCCAGCTCCGCCAATTGCCAGCTGTGTGACTTTGGGCAAGTCACTTCACTTCTCTGTGCCTCAGTTACCTCATCTGTAAAATGGGGATTAAGACTGTGAGCCCCTGTGGGACAACCTGATCACCTTGTAACCTCCCCAGTGCTTAGAACAGTGCTTTGCACATAGTAAGCGCTTAATAAATGCCATCATTATTATTATTATGTGCCAGTCACTGTACTAAGCTCTGGGGTGGATACAAGCAAATTGGATTGGACACTGTCCGTTATCCCACATGGGGTTCACAGTCTCATTCCCCATTTTTCAGATCAGTGCCTGGCACATAGTAAGCGCTTAACAAATGCCATCATTATTATTATTATTAGATGAGGTAACTGAGGCACAGAGAAGTTAAGTCACTTGCCCAAGATGACACAGCTGACAAGTGGCAGAGCCGGGATTAGAACCCACGACCTACTGTCTCCTAGACCCTCTATCCACTACACCATGCTGCTTCTCAATAGAACAGTGCTTTGCACATAGTAAGCGCTTAACAAATGCCAACATTATTATTATTATTAGATGAGGTAACTGAGGCACAGAGAAGTTAAGTCACTTGCCCAAGGTGACACAGCAGACAAGTGGTGGAGCCAGGATTAGAACCCACGACCTTCTGTCTCCCAGACCCTCTATCCACTACACCATGCTGCTTCTCAATAGAACAGTGCTTTGCACATAGTAAGCGCTTAACAAATGCCAACATTATTATTATTATTAGATGAGATAACTGAGGCACAGGGAAGTTAAGTCACTTGCCCAAGGTGACACAGCAGACAAGTGGCGGAGCCGGGATTAGAACCCACGACCTACTGTCTCCCAGACCCTCTATCCACTACACCATGCTGCTTCTCAATAGAACAGTGCTTTGCACATAGTAAGCGCTTAACAAATGCCAACATTATTATTATTATTAGATGAGGTAACTGTGGCACAGAGAAGTTAAGTCACTTGCCCAAGGTGACACAGCAGACAAATGGCGGAGCCGGGATTAGAACCCACGACCTTCTGTCTCCCAGACCCTCTATCCACTACACCATGCTGCTTCTCAATAGAACAGTGCTTTGCACATAGTAAGCGCTTAACAAATGCCAACGTTATTATTATTATTAGATGAGGTAACTGAGGCACAGAGAAGTTAAGTCACTTGCCCAAGGTGACACAGCAGACAAGTGGTCGAGCCGGGATTAGAACCCACGACCTTCTGTGTCCCAGACCCTCTATCCACTACACCATGCTGCTTCTCAATAGAACAGTGCTTTGCACATAGTAAGCGCTTAACAAATGCCAACATTATTATTATTATTAGATGAGGTAACTGAGGCACAGAGAAGTTAAATCACTTGCCCAAGGTGACACAGCAGACAAGTGGCGGAGCCGGGATTAGAACCCACGACCTTCTGTCTCCCAGACCCTCTATCCACTACACCATGCTGCTTCTCAATAGAACAGTGCTTTGCACATAGTAAGTGTTTAATAAATGCCATTATTATTATTATTATGACTATATATGATATGATATAATGGGCCATAAGTGGTCTCTAACAAAATTATACCTGCTGCAGACTTGCTTGAGTGGTAAAACCCAGTCTAAATAAGAATGCTTTGCTCTCTACGTCTTTACAGTTCTCAACAACATCCAGTTCTCGACTATTCAAACAGTTGGCAAGAGACCTGAAATTCTTCTCAAGGAAACCCGAAAGACCGTTCCCAAAACAAGTGTAAAATCACGGCGTTTAAGTGCCGCCGTAACCAAGTTACGCATGCCACCGGGATGATACTGCAATGAGGCTGATAATTGTGGTATTAAGTGCTTACTATGTGCCAAGCACTGTACGTGACCTCAAGCCAAGCTGGGGGGATGCCCCCCCCCCCCGACTCTTTTCCCTTTGCTCAGTGGATTTTGGTGATTGTACCAAACACTCCCCAACACTTTCTTTAACTATCAGGGAAAGTCCAACACCACAAGGTGGTGCTAATAACCCTCCGATAAATGGCAATTTAAGATTTAGCTCAAAAGATTCCCCACCTGAGGTCCAGAGAGAGGATCTAATCACCCCCAGCCTTGTAGTCCGCCTTGCTGGGGCACCCCGGTACGGCAAAAAACAGAGACGACACCACCATGCACTTGTACATCATGTACCAACTCGTACTTCCCAAGCGCTTAGTACAGTGCTCTGCACACAGAAAGCGCTCAATAAATACGATTGATGATGATGATCATGAGCAATGAGGCGACTGGGACCATTTGAAGAGGCTGCCCCGGCAACGCCTTACCGCGTTTGGAAGAACTTGATACTGGGAAATGGATTCTTTTTAGATTTCCTGTGGAATTGGGCGACATTTGCATCTGCTTTCTTCGGAATCGCTGCACAAAATGTTGGCGGATCTGAGGACTGTATGCACATCTTGAGAGCACTGAAAATGGTACCATCTAGATGATAGTAATAATAGCAATGGCATTTATTAAGCGCTTACCGTGTGCAAAGCACTGTTCTAAGCGCTGGGGAGGACACAAGGTGATCAGGTTGTCCTACGGGGGGCTCACAGTCTTAATCCTTAAGATGAGGTCACTGAGGCCCAGAGAAGTTAAGTGACTTGCCCAAAGTCACACAGCTGACAATTGGCGGAGCCGGGATTTGAACTCACGACCTTTGATTCCAAAGCCCGGGCTCTTTCCACTGAGTCTTCTAGACTGTGAGCCCACTGTCGGGTTGGGACTGTCTCTACATGTTGCCAGCTTGTACTTCCCAAGCGCTTAGTACAGTGCTCTGCACACAGTAAGCACTCAATAAATACAATTGATTGATTGATTGAGCCACGGGGTCACTAATAAACTAGAGAAGTGCTGATAATACAGATGGGAATCTAGAACTTCGGCATTTAACTTATGGTCACAAAGCCAACTTTTTTCCTCCCTTGTTAAGTCAAAAGTAGATGCCACTAAACCCACTGTATTTTAAATCTTTAGCAGTGTCGATGCAGCATATTTTCTTAATCCAAACTGTTCATCTGTCTTAATAATTTAAGCGATGATCAAGAGAAGTTCATAATAGAAAAAATGTTGACTTGTCAAATGTCCGCAGGAAGGGAACATAACAAATACACAGAGCCTCCTGATCCCACTAGAATGTAACTCATTTGCATATCCAGGAATTGTACAGGCCAGATTCCAAGAGCGTATCATTTTCACTTTCCCAACTGATACCCGCAGACAGCACTGAGAGGCCCTAAAACTCCAGTCTTATGAAATCAGAAGTAACATAAAATGCCATTTTGTAAATACGGTACTTTTATTTAACAAAAGCACTATACAGAGGACAACTTATACATATATATATATACATATATATTCCAGCTGCCACTCTCAAAGTCCAAGGAAGCATCCAAAGCTCACCGTGGTAAAGGAACAAACTGCAATATGATAATAATAATAATAACAACGATGGCATTTGTTAAGCGCTTACTATGCGCCAAGCACTATTCTAAGTGCTGAGGCAGACACAAGGTAATCAGGTTGTCCCATGTGGGACTCATCATCATCATCAATCGTACTTACTGAGCGCTTATTGTGTGCAGAGCACTGTACTAAGCGCTTGGGAAGTACAAGTTGGCAACATATAGAGACAATCCCTACCCAACAGTGGGCTCACAGTCTAAAAGGGGGAGACAGAAAACAAAACCAAACATACTAACAAAATAAAATAAATAGAATAGATATGTACAAGTTTTAATCCCCATTTTACAGATGAGTTAACTGGCAGACAGAAGTTAAATGACTTGCCCAAAGTCATACAGCTGATAAGTTGCTGAGCAGGGATTAGAACCCACTCCCAAGCCTGGGCTCTTGCCACTAAAGCACGCTGCTTCTTAATATAAACGATTCCATTCAACATGGATAGAGCTTCCCAATCAATTAGCTCATAATTTTTGGATGGACAAGGAAATATACTTTCTTACTTGTGTAATTATCCAATGGGTAAACTGTGGACTGAACTTTCTTTAACGCTCTCACAAATTTACAGTTTTGGGTATGGGTATAATACCAACTGAATTCTGACAACCCCCTACAGCTTCCTGAAAAAGATCACTCCAACTTGAAATTTCTGATTGAGAACCCGAAATTTTAGTTTCTGAAATGCTGAAATTTATTAATTCACAGGTCCGTGAAAACAATTCAGCGTTTCTTTGCCCTCTGTAAATATCAAATTAAGAGTTGCAGAATATTAAAGCTTTTTCTCTTCTCTCATTACTCACATTTTAGGTGACAGTACACAGAGTCTTATTACTGCCAGTTCTCATCAAACAAGGTTTGTGTTTTGGCAGAATCCCATATTAAGGCCATACTCACTGTGTCCAAAGCCAAGCACATGACCACGACCCTATCTTTCCACATTGCACTGCACTGAATTAAAGCAGACGCTTGTTGATGGAAGAATATTCCCTACTTCTGCCATCGCGTTTGAGGCAACATGAGTTGCGAAAACACATGTAATTGTGGATCTATGCATATACAAAGGACCCACAGCACCTCTGTTAATGGGAGAGGTGATAAGAACACAGAAGAATACAAATCAGTCAACGAAAAGAGAAGAGAGCAAGAAGAAAATATATACGTTGGAAAAAGACGGAAGTTTTTCAGAGACATCATGCCCCAGACACCAAACATTTGTTCCAAAGTCCCTCACCTCTAAACTCTACAGTTCACGCTAGTGCCAAACTTTAATCCCATGCATTCTTAAAACCCAAACCTAGGACTCAGAAGAACCTGGGTTCTAATCCCGTCCCTAACCTTCCAATCTCCGAACTAGCTTCTTACCCAAAGGTCTGGGACACTTTTACGAACAAAAAAGCCTGAGATGTTGATAATGAAAAGGTTATATTTCCAATTGCTAACTTCACACAGTGCCACCAAAATTCACAATAGGGACTAAAAATACTCTCTGGAGCCTGGTGAAAAGTTCAGGTTCCATTACAATGATCAATATTTTTCTAAATAAAAATGCTTCCCCCCTCTTATTGTTGGAAAAACAACTTCTGATTATAGAGAAGCAGCATGGCATAGCGGACAGAGGCCGGTCCCGGGAGTTAGAAGGACCTGGGTTCTAATCCGTCTCCATCACTTGTCCATCACACTGACAAGTTGTGTGACCTTGAGAAGCAGCGTGGCTCCGAGAAGCAGCGTGGCTCAGTGGAAAAAGCACGGGCTTTGGAGTCAGAGGTCATGGGTTCAAATCCCGGCTCCACCACTTGTCAACTGTGTGACTTTGGGCAAGTCACTTAACTTCTCTGGGCCTCAGTTCCCTCATTTGTAAAATGGGGATGAAGACTGTGAGCCCCACGTGGGACAACCTGATCACCTTGTAAATTCCCCAGTGGTTAGAACAGTGCTTTGCACATAGTAAGCACTTAAGAAATGCCATTATTATTATTAAGTCATGTGACTTCTCCGCTCCTCAGTTACTTCATCTCTAAAATGGGAATTGAGACTGAGCACCCCATGTGGGACATGGACTGTGTCCAACCTGATTTGCCTGTACCCACTCAATACTTAGTACAGTGGTTGGCACATAGTAAGTGCTTAACAAATACTATAATTATGATGACGATAAAACAGTGAACCGTAAACATGTCAGAATTACTTTTTTTCCCTAAATTTATGAAGACTTTCCACTAATTCAATGGAAGAAAAAGATTATATTCTCCTCCCACTTGGGTGTAAAATACCCAGCCTTTCAAAGGGTAACCTTCACCTCTTTCTATTTCCTATGAATCTGTAGTTTTGGCATTACAAGCCCCCTTCACTAGATAAGGCCCTGTTCTACTTTCTTGGAACCCTCCCCAGTTATTCCTCTCTGTCCTCTATAATTTAGTGATGCAAAAGCTGCAGATGTTAAAATGCCACAGATGCTAAGATTCATGTTTTTACCCTTTGGTAATTCTTTTCTAACCAAGGGCATAGTCTATAAATCTACAACACTAGGAAGAATGTTTAATCAAAAACTAGAAAATATTAATGTATCCCTTAGAAGACAAAAATACATATGTACAAATCTCTGTCTAGTGGATTCTGAATACTACAAAATTTTCTGAACTTGGGTGCGAGTCCAGAATTTGGATGCTTACTTTGATTTTAGCTGAGATAGTAATAACTATGGTACTTGTTTAGCGCTTACTATATGCCAAGCACTACTCTAAGAGTTGGGTTAGACACAAGTTAATCAGGTTGGACACAGTCATTCTTTCATTCAGTTGTATTTATTGAGCACTTACTGTATGCAGAGCACTGTACTACACACTTAATATGAGTATGGTATATGTTAAGCCCTTATTATGTGCCGAGCTCTGGAGCACTGGGGAGATATAAGGTAATCAGGTTGTCTCACTTGAGGCTTACAGTCTTAATTCCCATTTGACAGATGAGGTAACTGAGGCACAGAGAATTTAAGTAGCTTGCCTAAGGTCACACAGCAGACAAATGCCCGTACTCTTTCCACTGAGCCATGCTACCCCAATCCACTCTTTCCTCTCCATCCAAACCACTACCCTGCTGGTTCAATCTCTCATCCTATCCCGACTGGATTACTGCATCAGCCTCCTCTCCGATCTCCCATCCTCCTCTCTCTCCCCACTTCAGACTATACTTCATGTTGCTGCCTGCATCACTTTTGTGCAGAAACTCTCTGGGCATGTTATTCCCCTCCTCAAAAATCTCCAGTGGCTTCCAGTAAACCTAAGCATCAGGCAAAAACTCCTCACTCTCGGATTCAAGGAGCTCCATCACCTCACCCCCTCCTGCCTCACCTCCCTTCTCTCCTTCTCCAGCCCAGTCCGCACCTTCCGCTCCTCTGCTGCTAACCTCCTCACTGTACCCTGTTCTCGCCTGTCCCGCCGTCGATCCCCGGCCCAGGTCCTCCCCCAGGCCTGGAATGCTCTCGCTCCACACATCCACCAAGCTAGCTCTCTTCCTCCCTTCAAAGCCCTAGTGAGAGCTCATCTCCTCCAGGAGGCCTTCCCAGACTGAACCCCCTTTTTCGTCTCCCCCTCCCCATCCTTCCCGCCCTACCTCCATCCCCTCCCCACAGCACCTGTATATACGTTTGTACAGATTTATTACTCTATTTACTTGCACATATTTACTATTCTATTTATTTTGTTAATGATGGGCATCTAGCTTTACTTCTATTTATTCTGATGACTTGACACCTGTCCACATGTTTTGTTTTGTTGTCTGTCTCCCCCTTCTAGACTGTGAGCCCATTGTTGGGTAGGGACCGTCTCTATATGTTGCCAACTTGTACTTCCCAAGCACTTAGTCCAGTGCTCTGCACACAGTAAGGGCTCAAATAAATACGACTGAATGAATGAATGAATGAATGGGGCTCACACTCCTTTTCCCATTTTACAGGGGATAAGAGGCCCAGAGAAGTTAAGTGACTTGCCCAAAGTTGCAAAGCAGAAATGTGGTGGAGATGGGATTAGAACCCAGGTTCTTCTGACTCTTAGGTCCACGCTCTATCCACTAAGCCATGCTGCTTCTCAGCTGCTTTCCTCGGAAATTTCTAAATACTGTTGAGCTTCATGGAATGTTTTTCACAGAGTAACTGAGACAGACTATTTGCAGTCATGTAATAAATTTCCCAATGATCTCCAATATGCGGGCTGGGGGAACAGAAACTAAGTGGCTGGACTGAATTAATTTCAGTACTGGGGAATAGAGAAATCAATGAACTGAACCTAAATCATTTCAAAGATGTCACAGACAGGCATACTGATGCTGAATATAGCCTTTTCTCAAAGCAGTCAATCAACGACACTTATTGAGCGCTTACTGTGTGCATCACACCGTACTAAGTGTTTGGGAGAGTACAACACAGTTGAGTTGGTAGATATGTTCCCTGTCCACAACAAGCTTAAAATCAGTCAATCATATTTATTGATTGTACAATTTATTGATTGAAGAGAACAATAAACCAGAATTAGCAAACATGTTCCCTGCATGTAAGGGTTCTGCAGTCTAGAGGATGAGACAACCATTAATATGAATAAATAATTTATACTATACAATTTAAGGATATATAAGTGCTGCGGAGTTGGGGCAATTATCAAATGTCCGAAGGTCATAGATAGAAGTGCATAGATGATGCACATAGTACAAAGGCACACAGTAAGCACTTCACAATTATTATTACTATGCAAGAAAACACAATCGTTTCATCTGACTCCACCACTTTGCTATACCCAAATGAGCATACACTGTTGAAAGACTATTTCCTAATTTTTCTATCATGTTTTCTATACATGTGCAGCAGAGGCAAGTGCTGTGGTAGAAGTGAATGTAGTGACATAATAAAGATTTAATGTTGGATTAGCTGTCCTACCCCATTGGAATGAGACTCAGCAACACAGGGAATAATATATCCCCCAACTGATACAGCATGTGTCTTCCTGTGAAACCAGAGATATCTTTTTCAAATGTATAACTAACTTTAGCCCATCTACACCCCTGTAAGGTAGTTAGGGGTGAGGTATTATTACCTTTGGATTACTGATAAGGAAACTGAAACTCAGGTTCACAAGACCAGTAATTGAACCAGCTCAGAACAAGGCCTACCGATTCCCAGGCAGTAGACCAGGGGTTCCCCAAATCTAATCTATGAAGTCGCCTAGAACGAGGGGCTGACTGGAAACCCCATAACAAATTTCACCTATCATAAAACAATGAGTGGAACGGAAGATATGACCTCAGATAACATGACTTCGAATGGCAGATAATGTATGACCTCAAGACACAAGTCCTCAGTGGAAAGTGACAGCATGTGCTAACAGTTTTCTCCTATTTGAGCAAAAGCATTATAGATTGATAATTGTTTTCAGGCCTTTAAATTGCCAAAGTCCACACTGGTCCATGAGTAATACACTTGGGAAATCCTTCAATAAATCAAGTTGCCTATTTCTCAAATGAACTCACTAAACTGATGACTGTATTAGTTGCCTCCTTACTTCAAGGTATACAAGCCCTGTGAACACACACACACACACACAAAATTATAAACATATATATGTATATAATTGGAAGTGTTCAATATTTAATATGTGGTGAACACATGCTACTTCCATATAGCCAACACTAAATCATAAATGAAGATAGTCCAATACTGTATGGGGGGGAGTTTGCTCGCAACCTTGTTTTTTTAAATACACTTTAATATACTAAGACCCTTCAAACAGTGAGCTGCTCTTCAAGGAATAAAAGATGTGAGGGACCAAATTTACATCACAGTCCTCTAATTTACAGCATCCCCTGCATAAATACCCGTGTGTAATCCCTATTTTCTCATGCTTTTCCATAGACTTTTTAGGGCTAAAAGCTGACAAAACAGCAGCAAGCTATTAAGAAAGTCCTCCTCTCTTCTTCTCCCACTCCCTTCTGGGTCACATTTACTCCTCCCTTCATTCATCCCCCCTCCCAGCCCCAGGCACTTATGCATATATCTGTTATTTATTTACGTATATTAATGCCTGTCTCCCCCCTCTAGTCTGTGAGCTTGTTGTGAGCAGGATATGTGTCATTTTATTGTTATAATGTACTCTCCAAAGCGCTCAGTACAGTGCCTCCCACACAGTAAGCGCTTCCAGCAGCTTGGCTTAGAGGAAAGAGCACTGGCTTAGGAGTCAGAGGTCATGGGTTCAAATCCCGACTCTGGCGCATGTCTGCCGTGTGACTTTGAGCAAGTCACTTAACTTCTCTGTGCCTCAGTTCCCTCATCTGTAAAATGGGGATTAAGACTGTGAGCCCCACTTGGGACAACCTGATCACCTTGATTCCTCCCCAGCGCCTAGAACAGTGCTTTGCACATAGTAAGCACTTAACAAATGCCATCATTATTATTATTATAAATACAACTGAACGACTGAAAGAAATGACTTCAAAAGGGCTGAAAACCTTGCCAGAGAAGCTCTTTCATTTCTACAAGAGACACAGGAGGACTCTAATGTTCTTAGAGTTTTGTGGTCTTTTTGAACCAGAAGATATGGACTGCTAGTCAATCAATCGATAGCACTTATTATGTTTTTACTTTGTGCAGAGCCCACAGCACTTATGTACATATCACTCATTCATTTACTCATTCAATCCTATTTACTGAGTGCTAACTGTGTGCAGAGCACTGTACTAAGTGTTTGGGAGAGCACAATACAACAATAAAGAGACACATTCCCTGCCCACAATGAATTTACAGGCTGAGGTGGGGGGGAGACAGACATTAATATACAGAAATCGATTACTGATATGTACATAGGTGCTGTGGGGCTGGGAGAAGCAAAGAACAAAGGGACCAACTCAGGGTGATACAGAAAGGAGAGGGAGAAGGGGAAAAGGGAGGGGCAGGGGGGATATTCTTACATTCTGCCTTTTCTCCTATTTGTAAGCCTTCCCTGACTAAACCCTCCTCTCCTCTTCTCCCACTCCCTTCTGAGCTCTTACTTGCTCCTTCATTCATCCTCCTTCCCTTCCCTACAGCACATGTGCATATATCTGTAATTTTATCTGTTTATTTGTATTAATGTCTGTCTCCCTCTCTAGACTTTGAGCTCATTGTGGACAGGGATGTGTCTGTTGTTATACTGCACTCTCTTAAGCACTTAGCCACAATGCTTTGCACAAAGTAAGCACTCAACAAATATGATTGAATGAATGAATGCAATTTCACTGTCTGCTCCCCCTCTAGACTGTAAGCTCGTGGCAGGAAGGGAAAGTGCCTTCAACTCTGTTGTACTCTTCCAAGCACTTAGTACAATGCTCTGTACCCAGAAAAGGCTCAAAAAGTACCACTGATTGGTGTTCGCTGAGCAAAAATGTGTTCTAGGGAGAACGTTAACTTTATAAAAGCAAAACACCATACAATTTGTTTTGAGTCAGTCAGACATCTTAAGAAAGTAACTATGCGTGCTTTCCCAACTTTTTCAACACAATATCCTCACTATACCTCATTCTCACCTGTCCCACCGTCGATCCCTGGCCCATGTCCTCCCCCTGGCCTGGAATGCCCTCCCTCCGCACATCCGCCAAGCTAGCTCTCTTCCTCCCTTCAAAGCCCTACTGAGAGCTCACCTCCCCCAGGAGGCCTTCCCAGACTGGGCTCCCTTTTTCCTCTCCTCCTCCCCATCCCCCCCACCCTACCTCCTTCCCCTCCCCACAGCACCTGTATATATGTTTGTACAGATTTATTACTCTATTTTACTTGTACATATTTAATATTCTATTTATTTTCCTAATGATGTGCATCTAGCTTTATTTCTGCTTATTCTGATGACTTGACACCTGTCCACATGTTTTGTTTTGTAATCTGTCTCCCCCTTCTAGACTGTGAGCCCGTTGTTGGGTAGGGACCATCTCCATATGTTGCCAGTTTGTACTTCCCAAGTGCTTGGTACAGTGCTCTGCACACAGTAAGTGCTCAATAAATACGACTGAATGAATGAATGAACATTCTTGCTACTACTTTAATCCTATTAGGTAGAGGCGCTCAGATACACTCAACATTCTGTTACTTTCTTGAATTCCACAAAGGCAACATTTCCTAGTGAAGAAGTCAGGAACTTCTGAATTCCTATTGCTGGAGCTCCTTCAACCTTGCTCTGTCACAGGATTTATGAGGTGATTTCACATCATCACTCAAATTTGGTAAGGGCTCTTATAGGCCATTTCTCTTATGCAAACCATTTGAATTTGATTTATGGGTAGTATCCAAGTTGTAATATAGTTTGAGACGTGTGATAGGATTTCTCTTTTAATTACCAAGCACTCTATCAATTCCTCTCAGGCCCTGAAGTCGTGAAATTACACAGGTGTGGAAGCTGAAGTTCGAATTAAAACAATGCTCTCACAAATACGGTAAGTGGGACCCAAGGAACTTAGACATAAAATGGGGGGGGGGGGGAGGAGAGAGAGAGAGGGCGAGGGCGAGGGAGAGGGAATATACTTGAGGACATCTGAGAACAAAACCTCTAGGTTATTATTGCTTGTCTCCTTGTGTCTAAATCTTTAAGTGGCTAGAAGGAAGCCTCTTCCTTACAAGTTAAGTAAATTTAAGGAGATTAGAGGGGCACAGATTTGATGCTATAAACAATCAAAACATCTAGAGCTGACCAGTAAAATATTTCAGGAAGAATGTCTTCAGAGTATATTTATGTCCGGCCATCTCGATAGCGATTCAAAACTTACATAAAGCTCTAACCTTTACACATGTATTTGGAATCTCTTCAAATTACACCATCTGCTCCCCCCCTTTCCATTAAACATGAGAATCTCTAAATAACAATTCCTACCTGAAAAATTGCTCTATTTAAAGCTCTTCTAACATTTACGGAAAGATTCCATAAACCTGGAAGGGGTGGGATCAAAAATCATGCACAGTAAGCACTCAATAAATACAACTGAATAAATGAATGAATGAATGAATCGTCTCCATATTAATGGATTTTTTTTGTGAGTAAAGGGGATTTACCTCCTTTATAGTTGCATTCCCGTCAAAATGATGACCTTGATGATGACTGATTGATTGATGAATTAGAAAAGTACAATAAAATAAAGTTACTTGATGTGATTTCTGTCCACAAGGAGTTTACAATCAAGTGTACAATCTACAATCCTATTACAGATTTACCCAGTTTCAGCCACTCCCAAAATACGGGGATACACCCGGGATTATTGGACATTTTAACACAGCATTGTAACCTACACTTTTTGAGGCCTTACCCTACCCCAAAATTTTCACTTCTAGTAAGAAACCATAATTTTCTTCCTTAATAGAAAAGACCGGAATTAAGAAGTCTCGCATCAGTGTTCCAGGTTGTAGACTAATTTATAAATAGGTTTGAAGACCCCTAGAAAAGACTTCAAAGGTGTGCAGACGTCATCCAAAGTAAAGCAAGTACCGTTATTTTTTTGAAGACAAGAAGGCTGAAGTTGAACCTAAGTTGGACAAAGTCTTCACAAAAGCTGAAAACTAGTAGCACAATCTGCAAGGTGCCATCTTCTACTTTCTGCAGCGTACTAAACACTCAAAAATTATACCATTAGACTTCTTTTTGAAAACGTTATGACATGATACTTTCAATTACTTCAACAAAAACTGAACGATAGTTTCGTCATGTTTAAATGTAACGATATAAAGGAATTTCATATTCTTTTTCCAAATTTCTAACCTAAGATGATGGGAAAAAGAATCATCATTATCGTCATACATATGATTGATGGGAAAATGTATCATCATAACCGTATATGAGATTGATAGATCATGAATGATATTTACTGAATGTTTACTGTGCACGGGACACCGTAAAAAGTACTTGGGAGAGTACAATGCAGCAGAGTTGGCAGATACGAACCCTTTCCACAACAAGCTCAGAGTCTAGAGGGGGTGACAGACATTAATGAACAATATATGACTTACAGATATGATATAACATTTATAGAAACGTACCCAGTATTACACCCACCTTTCTGAAGATCATAACCTCACTGCACTGCTCGGTATCCCTGTATTTCTTTCCCTACGAGTTTGTGAGGCATTTTAGATTGGAAGCACCCTTTGAGCATGGAATGTGTCTGAGGTACCATTTCCAAGAGGCTTAAGAGAGAACTTGGGACGCAATCACAACTTGACGGTAATAAATAATAATCATTATTAAAAGTCATTAGTACCAAAATGACTAAAAATTTGTGGGGTTTAAAATAGCTAGAAGTCAGAAAATGACATGTTCTCAGCAATTTGACAAGGTGATCCTAAAAATAAAATTAATGGGTGCAAAAAATATATTCTGTTGTATTTCATCAAATTAGAACTGACATTCTAAACCTAAAGGCAAGAAAACCATTTAGTCATGTCAGGGTAGGGTATACATCTCAAGGCCCCTTGAAAGCACAATTATTTCTATTTACAAATTTCTACTAAAATCGTATAGTGGTGATTTTCATTAATTGTATTTTTATGATTTAACAGACAACCATCACTTCATCTTAGTTAACTATACCCAATAGACAAGTATAGGGATTTTAAAAAGTGCTACAATTTGAAAGGGATTTCTTCGATTGCATGCTAGGCAAAATAGGAATTTTTCATGAATAATGTTCAGTGTGTTGATTTCTGAACTGCTCTCCATCTAGATCATTCTTCTATATAGAATGAATAATTAGGTAGCACTATTTTATTTGACATCTCTGCAACAGTAAATGAAATGAAATATGCCTAAATTCCTTTCATACGAATGTAAAATAAATGCAAAGTTGCTCAATTCCCATATGATCACAGCCAAAGAAATGATGCAGAAAAGATAAATCTCTGAAGTGTGATTTTCTAGTGCAACTTTTAGGTTTACAAGTACATGTATAAGGACTGGAAATTTGAAAGGGACCCTAGGAAGGGAAGATTTCTATAAGAGCTACATTTAAATATGAATTTCAACTTTTAAACAATTCAGCACCTTTGTTCCTTGGCCCGTAAAAATACACTTTACGTTTAATGATGCCGTGAAGGGGTAACCTGTGTCAGTGTACATAAAACACTCAAGTTAAGCAAGCATATAGTATAAGTATAACACTGACTTTGTACTTGTAAACATCCTTTCCACACTGAACCCCTTGGGAAACTTGAGGAATTTACTGAATGAGCTACGTGGAATAAATAAAGAACACTTGGCTTGCCCTGCAACACTTTAACCGTTGAAAGCTTTTTTAACTGTTCCCTAACTTGCACAGAAATGGTCATTTTATTAAAATACTTCTCTAAGTGAATTTTAACGTTTGGATATCCCTGAATATTCCTCAGACTTGTATTTAAATATTCTTTAGAATCCATGCAGGGCTGGGCTGAAAATTAAGGCGTGATCCACCAGATCACTGGAAAATCCTGGGAAATCAAACATTGTTATTTTTCACATGAACTAAAAAGTTCTGTCTACACATTGAGTTTAAAAGATGCAGCCTTACACTTCAGAGAAGAGTAAAGGATACATTTCCCTAACATAGCTTTGTCTAAAAATCCTAAATTACCTTTCGTTTAAAGTTCCATTTAGCAGTCAAGAGATGAGTCTAGTCCAATACACCTTAAAACTGTCCAAAGGTTATCATAAAATTTTCTCGGTTACATTAAAGATGAAATTGTGATTAATTTTAATTTAGTCTAACCAAAGCAGTCACATACTCACCTCATGCGAATTTGTCATAAATTCCATTTTTAAATTCTGTGCTGCAATGTTCTTCGAGAAATTACAAAGACATCTTTGAGGCACATGATTCTAAATCATGTAGAATTAAAAGGTATTTCACCGATATTTGTTCAAAGCTTATTTTTTGGCCTCCACACCAGTTGGCCTGACCAAACAACGAAAAGTTCCTTAAACCCCAATTGGCAACAGTACTCTATTTTTGGTTTGGTATGGTAGTGTTTTTTAAACTTGCCAAAATGCAAATTCTTTCTCATAAAATTACCGCATCTCTTGAATAGTTCACAAGGAGAAAGGGAAGAAGCATTTTAAAAAGTAAACCTAAGATAAATTTGGTCATAAAAAGCTCTTCAATGCACTCACTATTTTAAGGTGTACTGGACTAGACTCATCTCTTGACTGCTAAATGGAACTCTAAACAAAAGGTAACTTAAGATTTTTAGCATAAGCTCAGAAAGAGCACAAAAGTTTGTCAGAGAAGAAAGTGCTATAAAGTGCTTCCGAAGACAATGCAAAGTATATTTCTGCCCTTTGAAAGTTAAATATGCTGAATGATGTACCATTAATTCTCTCTTTACTTCCATACTTTGTCTATTTCTACAAACTATGATTATAGTTCAACAATTCAATATCGCTTTAAGACAAAATGCAAAGAGCATCGAAAGTTCTTAAAACATGTCAATTTAAATAGACAAATACAACCAAAATATTCAAAGAGTTAGGAAGATAACTATAAAATGTCTTGGTCACTGAAGACTTCATTCAAGTGACTTGATACTCATATGAAATGATAAATTCTTATTTTAAAACCACCTAAAGATTAAGTTATTTGACGCACCAACAGTGTATAGCTCTGTATTAAAGGGTATGCCTTAATGAAGACAAACAATAGAGTTCCTGGACATCAAAATTAGGGTTTTGAAACATTTGTATAGTCTATCCAAAATGTCCTGTCTATACTCCTTTAACAGCTTATATACACAGACTGCCTTCACTTCCTCTCCTCCACCTCCCTTTTTGGCCCTTACAATCCAGGTTCCTCCACCTTTGCTACACTGAAACAATCAATCAGTAAATCAACGGTATTTATTGAGTGTTTGCTGGGTGGAAAGTACCGTACTAAGTGTTGGGGAAAGTACAATTTAACAGAGTTGGTAGGAACACTCCTTGCCCACAAGGAGCTGACAGAAGCATTGTGGCTCATTGGAAAGAGCCCGGGTTTGGGGGTCAGGGATCATGGGTTCTAATCCCGACTCCGCCACTTGTCAGTTGTGTGACTTTGGGCAAGTCACATCACTTCTCTGGGCCTCTGTTCCCTCATCTGTAAAATGGGGATGAACACTGTGAGCCCCTCGTGGGACAACCAGATCACCCTGTATCCCCCCCACCCCAAGTGCTTAGAACAGTGCTTGGCACATAGTAAGCGCTTAACAAATGCCATTAGTAATTAATTACTTAATTAAGAGTCGATACCTCTCTACAAGATCACCAGTGGCCTATTTCTTGACAAATCTAGTGGCCTCTACTATGTCCCAACCCTCCTCAACTCCACTGTTGCCTTAAATATTGTCGAGCACTCCCTTTTCCAGGAAAAACTGCATTAAGAGAACCATGGGGGACCAAGGGATTGTGTTTAGTTTTCATTTCTGTATTTTTCCCTCAGTCGGTCAGCCAACTGCATTTAGAAGCATGGGGGACCAGGGATTGTGTTCAGTTTTCATTTCTGTATTTTTCCCTCAGTCGGTCAGCCAACTGCATTTATTGAGTACTTACTGTATGCAGAGCACTGTACTAAGTGCTTGGGAGAATACAACACAACAGACACATTCCCTATCCACATTGAGCTTACAGCCTAGAAGGGGAGACAGTCATGCTTTGCATGCATTAGCCACTTAATAAATACCATTACTATCATTCAGGGCTTCTACCATTCATTCAATTGTATTTATTGAGCGCTTACTGTGTGCAGAGCACTGTACTAAGCGCTTGGGAAGTACAAGTTGGCAACATATAGAGACGGTTCCTACCCAACAGAGGGCTCACAATCTAGAAGGGGGAGACAGACAACAAAACAAAACATATTAACAGAATAAAATAAATAGAATAGTAAATATGTACAAGTAAAATAAGTAGAGTAATAAATATGTAGAAACATATATACAGGTACTGTGGGGAGGGGAAGGAGTTAGGGCGGGGGGGAAGGGGAGAGGAAGGAGGGGGAGAGGAAGGAGGGGGAGAGGAAGGAGGGGGAGAGGAAGGAGGGGGAGAGGAGGGAGGGGGAGAGGAAGGAGGGGGAGAGGAAGGAGGGGGAGAGGAAGGAGGGGGAGAGGAAGGAGGGGGAGAGGAAGGAGGGGGAGAGGAAGGAGGGGGAGAGGAAGGAGGGGGAGGGGAAGGAGGGGGCTCAGTCTGGGAAGGCCTCCTGGAGGAGGTGAGCTCTCAGTAGGGCTTTGAAGGGAGGAAGAGAGTCAGCTGGGCGGATGTGCGGAGGGAGGGCATTCCAGGCTAGGGGTCGACGGCGGGACAGGCGAGAACGAGGCACGGTGAGGAGATTAGCGGCAGAGGAGCGGAGGGTGCGGGCTGGGCTGGAGAAGGAGAGAAGGGAGGTGAGGTAGGAGGGGGCGAGGTGATGGACAGCCTTGAAGCCGAGGCTGAGGAGTTTCTGCCTGATGCACAGGTTGACTGGTAGCCACTGGAGATTGTTGAGGAAGGGAGTAACATGCCCAGAGCATTTCTGCACAAAGATGATCCGGGCAGCGGCGTGAAGTATAGATTGAAGTGGGGAGAGACAGGAGGATGGGAGATCAGAGAGGAGGCTGATGCAGTAATCCAGTCGGGACAGGATGAGAGATTGAAGGGCGGATCTTGGTGATGTTGCGGAGGTGAGACCGGCAAGTTTTGGTGACAGATTGTATGTGAGGGGTGAACGAGAGAGCAGAGTCGAGGATGACACCAAGATTGCGGGCTTGAGACGGGAAGGATGGTAGTGCCGTCAACAGTGATGGGAAAGTCAGGGAGAGGGCAGGGTTTGGGAAGGAAGATAAGGAGTTCAGTCTTGGACATACTGAGTTTTAGATGGTGGGCACACATCCAGATGGAGAGGTCTTGAAAGCAGGAGGAGACATGAGCCTGAAGGGAGGGAGAAAGAGCAGGGGCAGAGATGTAGATTTGGGTGTCATCAGCACAGAGATGATAGCTGAAACCGTGGGAGCGAATGAGTTCACCGAGGGAGTGAGTGTAGATAGAGAACAGAAGGGGACCAAGAACTGACCCTTGAGGAACCTGTACAGTAAGGGGATGGGAGGGGGAGGAGGAGCCCGCTAAAGAGACTGAGAATGAACTGCCGGAGAGATAAGAGGAGAACCAGGAGAGGACAGAGTCTGTGAAGCCAAGGTCGGATAGCATGTTGAGGAGAAGGGGGTGGTCCACAGTGTCGAAGGCAGCTGAGAGGTCAAGGAGGATTAGGATAGAGTAGAAGCCGTTGGATTTGGCAAGCAGGAGGTCATTGGTGACCTTTGAGAGGGTAGTTTCAGTGGAATGCAGGGGACGGAAGCCAGATTGGAGGGGGTCGAGGAGAAACTTGGCATTGAGGAATTTGAGGCAGTGCGTGCAGACGACTCGTTCAAGGAGTTTGGAAAGGAATGGTAGGAGGGAGATAGGGCAATAACTAGAAGGGGAGGTGGGGTCAAGAAAGTGTTTTTTTAGGATGGGGGAGACGTGGGCATGTTTGAAGGCAGAGGGGAAGGAACCAGTGGAGAGTGAGCGGTTGAAGATGGAAGTTAAGGAAGGGAGGAGGAACGGTGTGAGAGATTTCATAAGATGAGAGGGAATGGGGTCAGATACACAGGTGGCCGGAGTAGCACTTCAGAGGAGGGAGGAGATCTCATCTGAGGAATACTGCTGGGAAGGATGGGAGAGTAGCAGAGACGGTTGAGAGCCGGGGGGTTGGCGAAAGGGGAGTAGTGACTTTGGGGAGGTCAGACCTGATGGAGTTAATTTTATTAATGAAGTAGGAGGCCAGATCGTTGGGGGTGAGGGAAGGAGGAGGGGGAGGAACAGGGGGTCTGAGAAGGGAGTTAAATGTACGGAAGAGCTGACGGGGATGATGGGCATGGGTGTCAATAAGGGAGGAGAAATAGTTTTGTCTGGCAGAGGAGAGGGAGGACTTAAGGCAGGAAAGGATAAACTTGAAGTGAATGAGGTTGGCTTGGTGTTTAGTCTTTCACCAGAAGCATTCAGCAGCTCGAGCATATGAACGAAGGAGGTGGACAGTGGCAGTGATCCAGGGCTGTGGGTTAGTGGTACGAGAGCGGTGAAGGGAAAGGGGAGTGAGGGAGTCGAGCTGAGTAGAGAGGGTAGAGATGAGAGCAGTAATCTGATCACCAAGATTGGGTAGAGAGGAAAGGGAGGCGAAGTGGGGTGTGAGGCGCTCAGAAAGATGGATGAGGTTGAGAGAGTGGAGGTCTCTATGAGGGAGTAATATAGATTTAAAGGGGAGAGGAGTGTGAGTGAAGAGGCAGGTGAGAAGGTTATGATCAGAGAGAGGGATTTCAGAGTTGGTGAGGGTTGAGACAGTGCAGTGGTAGGAGATGATGAGGTCGAGGGTGTGACCAAGTTGGTGAGTGGGCGAGGTGGGGAGGAGCAGGAGGTTGGCCGCGACAAGGAGAGATAGAAGGTGGGCGGCAGAGGAGTCACCAGGGATATCCATGTGGACGTTGAAGTCTCCGAGGATCAGACTGGGCATGGAAAAGGAGAGAAGGAAGGTGAGGAAGGAGTCAAAATCGTTTAAGAAGTTGGAGGTGGGCCGGGGGGGGGGGGGGGGGGCAGATGACGGCTACAAGAATCTGAAGGGGGCGGTAGAGGCGAATAATGTGGCCTTCAAAGGAAGGGAAGGAAAGGGAAGGGGAAGGAGGGATAGTGAGAAAGCGACATTGGGGGGTGAGAAGGAAACCGACACCTCCTCCTTTTCCGGTGAGTCTGGGGGAGTGGGAGAAGAAAAGACCTCCACTGGAGGGAGCAGCAGAAGAGACCATCATCCGGAGACAGCCATGTTTCAGTTAGGGAGAGGAGTAGAGAACTGGAAAGGAATAGGTCCAGGATGAAAGGGAGCTTACCTATAATGGAGCAGGGTTCCAGAGGCCACACTTGGCAGCAGCTGTGGAGGGACGGGAGGAGGGGGAAGGGTGCGAGGGGTGGGGAGGGTTTGGATTGGGATGAGTTGGCGGGGGCCTGGGCGCGGAGAGTGGGAAGAGGGGTGGCAATGAGAAAGGAGAACTGGGATGGTGTGGGGGTGGGGAGGAGGGGAGGAAGGGGGCTGGGAGGGAGGAGTTGAGGGTTGGCGCTGGTACAGAAGGATCCTGGTTGGGGGGGGAGGGGGGGGAGAGGGAGGGAAAGAGCTGGGTGGGAGAGGGGAAGGGGAAGGTGAGGAATGGGAATGGCAGTTGGGAGCAGGGGAATTGATAGTTCATGGTGAGGTCAGCAAGGTAAATGAAAGCACAGTGGGAGGTTAACAATTGAAATGCAGAAGCAATAACACAGAAGCAATGATAAAAGTAGGTGATGACATCACAGAGGGTAGTTAACAATTACCATGCTATGGCAATAACAAAATTGACAGATGATGATATCACAGAGAGCAGATAACTACTATGTGATGGCAAAAAATAAGCAGATGATGACTTTGCAGACAGCAGTTAATTAACATGCGGTGGCAGTAAAATAGGCAGGTGATGACATCATCGAGAGATGTTCACAATTAACATTCGATGGTAATAATAAAATAAGCCAACGATGACATCACTGAGAGCAGTTAACAATTAACATGCAGCAGCAACCGCAAGATGGGCAGATGATGCTCACAGCAGAAGGATGAATTGTCCATGGAATACTGGACTAAGTGCTTGGGGGAGTAAAATGCAACAGAGCTGACAGACAAGTTCCTAGTCCACAAGGAGCTCACACTCTAGAGGACAAGTGTCTATCTCTGATCTCCCATCCTCGTGCCTCTCCCCACTTCAGTCTATACTTCACTCTGCTGCCCAGATTATCTTTGTGCAGAAACGCTCTGGGCATGTTACTCCCGTCCTCAAAAATCTCCAGTGGCTACCAGTCAACCTACGCATCAAGCAAAAACTCCTCACTCTCGGCTTCAAGGCTGTCCATCCCCTCGCCCCCTCCTACCTCACCTCCCTTCTCTCCTTCTCCAGCCCAGCCCGCACCCTCCGATCCTCTACCACCGCTAACCTCCTCACTGTACCTCGGTCTTGCCTGTCCCGCCGACGACCCCCGGCCCACATCCTCCCCCTGGCCTGGAATGCTCTCCCTCCACACATCCTCCAAGGTAGCTCTCTTCCTCCCTTCAAAGCCCTACTGAGAGCTCACCTCCTCCAGGAGGCCTTCTCAGACTGAGCCGCCTTTTTCCTCTCCTCCTCCCCATTCCCCCCACCCTACCTCCTTCCCCTCCCCACAGCACTTGTGTATATATTTGTACAGATTTATTACTCCATTTTACTTGTACATATTTACTATTCTATTTATTTTGTTAATGATGTGCATACAGCTTTAATTCTATTTGTTCTGCTGATTTTGACACCTGTCTACATGTTTTGTTTTGTTGTCTGTCTCCCCCTTCTAGACTGTGAGCCCATTGTTGGGTAGGGACTGTCTCTATATGTTGCCGACTTGTACTTCCCAAGCACTTAGTACAGTGTTCTGCACACAGTAAGCACTCAATAAATATGATTGAATGAATGAATATCAAGTGCACTTGATAGAAGTGATATCTCCATTTAGGCTCAATCAGAATCTAACTTATTTATTATTAATAATGATCATAATAATAATGATAGTGATGGCATTGGCTAGGCGCTCACTATGTGCCAAGAACTGTTCTAAGAGCTGGGGTAGATACAAGGTAATCAGGTTTCCCCACCTGGGGCTCACAGTCTTAATCCCCATTTCATAGATGAGGGAACTGAGGCACAGAGAAGTGAAGTGACTTGTTCAAGGTCACACAGCAGACAAGTGGCAGAGCCGGGATTAGAACCCATGACCTCTGACTCCCAAGCCCGGGCTCTTTCCACTAAGCCACACTGCTTCTCATTAGGCACTTACTATATGCCTAGTATTATACTAAGATGTGGGGGAAAATACACATGAGAAAATTAGATTCAGTTTCTAGCTCTCTCAATCTTAGACTAAGGGAAGAAGGACGGAATGGGTGACAGACACCAAGGGAATATAAAGCCAACATAAAAAGACAAAAATCAATGATATAAGCCACAGGAGGGACCTTTTTTGGCTGGGGGCGAGAAAGGGGCATATCCAAAATTTACTTTAATATCTGTCTCCCCTCTTGACTGTAAACTCTCTGTGGGCAAGGAACCTACCATCTGACAATGCAGTCTCCCAAGCGCTTAATACAGTGTTCTGCATAAATAAGTACTGTGTCTCCCTCCCTCTAGACCGTGAGCTCATTGTGGGCAGGGAATGCCACTGCTTATTTTTGTATTGTACTTTCCCAGTGTTTAGTACAGTGCTCTGATTGATTGCTTCATTGAGCAATAAAAAATGGGGGTACGCTCTTTGAGCAAAGATTCTTCAACAATCAGGTATTCCAAGAATCAGAGACCTGTCCCACATTTGACAAATATAGTGGTGCAGCAAGGATCTATCCTTATACTTTAGTCTTTTCAGCCACACCTGTATCTATGGCTATATCTATGTGCCTATGTGCCATCTTTAAAAAGAAAGGGAAGCTATATATGTACATGAACACATGCACAATAAAAAAATATTAACAACTCTCCATATTTGTGGCAAGGTAGCAAATGAATGAACCTTCATGTCACAGAGGAGTATTCTTTGATCAAATACACAGAGAGACATAAGTAAGCCTCAGATTCTGTCTTCCTAACAGGTTCCTGGTACTACAACATTTACAGGCATTTTCCATGAAGCTACTTGTTATAATCAGAGCAAAGTTCAATCCGTGTCCTATGGCCTCTATAAACAGATTATGAAAACTTTTCTTAGCCACTTGGACTCCTTCCTGCTTTAACTGATGTAAAGCAAGTATTTAAAGCAGTGGCTAGACCAAATGTTAAAAGCCTAATCCAAATACGTCTTAAAGTAGAAGCGGCCTTGTTTACAAATGAAACGTATCTGTAACTGATTATGTCCTCAAACCTTTTCCAGGTATAGCATGCGAAACCCTCCCTTTCCCATCTGCCATAACCTAAGAAGCATTCACATTTGGATCATGGGGCTACTGAGTTTCACTTTGGTGATCACTGGAGGAGGTGCGATGTCTCAAACATGGGGGAAAATCCCCTCAGTAAAAGAATGAAGATCCACCAGGAAATTCTACAGCCTTCCTGAGTTCATAGCCATCAAACCCAAATCTTGAACAAGATTATCATTACATTTCACAGAGTGGGTAATTAGCTAAATGAAAGGAATAGGATAATTACAATTAAAAATGAAGTGGCGTTGGCTCAAGAGGAGAGGCTGTGATAGCTTAAAGTAGCAGTGGAAAGAGCACAGGCTGGAGAGTCAGAAGACCTGGTTTCTAAATCCTGGCTATGCCATTTGACTGCTGTGTGACCATGGGCAAGTCACGTAAGTTTTATGTGCCACGGTCTCTTTGGCTGTAAATTCCCCAATACCTGTTCTCCCTCCTACAGGGACTGTGTCCAATCTGATTATCTTGTATCTACTCCAGGACTTAGTATAGTGCTTCGCACATAGTACTTAAACAATCAATCAACGGTATTTATTGTGCTCTTACTGTATGCAGGGCACTGTACTAAGTGATTGGGATAGCACAATGAGTCTACAGTCTATGGGGGATACATGCATTAATATAAATAAAATTATGGATATCAATCATATTTAATGAGCATTTACTTTGTGCAGAGCACTAAGCCCTTTGGAGTGTACAGTCACCAGAATTAACAGACACATTCCCTGCCCATAACGAGCCTACAGTCTAAAGGGAGAGATGCATTAATATATAACAAGTAAATAAGTAATGTATAATATAACAAAGATATGTACATAAGTACTGCGGGGTTAGGGGTGGAGCAAATATCAAAATTCCAGAGGTCACAGATCAAAGTACATAGATGATACAGAAGGGAGAGCGAGCCGAGGAAAAGAGGGCTTCAACGGGAAATATCTTGTGGAGAAACCTTGACCTTAATAAAGCTTTGAAAGTGGAGAGAGAGGTGGTCTGGCATATATGCAGGAGAATGGAGTGCCAGGTTAGGGGGAGGATATGGGAAAATGGTTGGCTTGTGAGACAGACAAGATAAGGTGCTAGAGGTATGGAGTGTGTGAGCTGAGCTGTAGAAGGAGCTTAGTGAGGTGAGATAGGGTGGGGTGAGCCGATTGAGTGCTTTAAGGCTAATGGTAAGAAGTTTCTGCTTGACGTGGAGGTGGATGGGCAGCCACTGGAGGTTCTTGAGGAGTGGGGAGATGTAGACTGCATGTTTTTGTTGATAAATGATTCATGCAGCAGAGTTAAATAAGGACTGGAGTGGGGAAAGATAGGAAGCTGGTAGGTCAGCAAGGAGACAGAAGCAGTAGTCAAGGCAGGATAGGGTAAGTGCCTGCATTAACATGGTAGCCCTTTGGACGGAGCGGAAAGGGCAGATTTTAGCAGTGCTGGGAAGGTAGAACCGACAGGATTTGGTAACAGGCTGAATATGTGGGTGGAATCGAAGAGATGAGTCGAGGACAATGCCAAAGTTATGGGCCTGTGAGAGAGGAAGGACAGTGGTGTTGTCTACAGTGGTGGGAAAGACCTGGGGAGGACAGGGTTTGGGTGGGAAGATAAGGAGTTCAGTTTTGGACATGATTCATTTGAGGTGTTGGTGAGACACCCAAGTAGTTATGTCTTGAAGGCAGGAGGAAATGCGAGAAGGCAGGGAAGGAGAGAGGTCAGGGCTGGAAATGTAAATTTGGGAATCAATTTGGGATGTGAACATAAGTGCTGTGGCACTGAGGGTGGAAAGAATACCGACCACTCAAAGCAAAGTGGGGGCTGCTCTCCTTGGCCCTGAGACGGCACCAGTTCCTCTCTCTCCCAGGGCCCCTAAAAATACCAGAATAATAATAATGAAAAAAGTAATTATTATTAATACTTATTCACCCAGAAGTTCTCGTCAGGAACGACCAGAGAAGCAGCAAAAATCACTAACATAAGAAACAGAAGTCAATGATGAAGCAACCACACCATTCTTTCTTCTGCGCAGAGTGATTCACCAGAATTTCACCAGAGGACTGATTCTTTCTTTATAATTAATGCCTCCTATCTCCCTTTTCCTAATCCTAGTTACTGCAACCTGGCAGGCCACTTGAAAGGGCCGAAAAAAAGCCACATCTTCAGCACATCCACCAATGTAGTAACTTCTCACGTGGTTAGGAGTAGAAACATCTTTCCCATAAAAAACAATGTACTGGAGTGGGGAGAAGAGTGTATTACTACAAAAATAAATTCCCCACTATGTAATAGATACTAACACAGTGAGTAAAAACTAAAAATTATGTACATACCCCGGCTGTAATATGAAAACCTTTTCCTTTCTTCAGGCTGAAGGAGCCGTTGATGGGAGGCAAGTTAGAAAATCAGTGGTAGAATAGTCTGCCCCAGTGTTCTCATCTACGAGATGGCTATACAATGAAAGATGCTTGAATGAGTCATTTTGTCATAAACAATGGATAGCAATAGAATGAAATTGTGATAAGTGAATGAATTTGTGATAAACGAGGACTTGGAGAACGAGAGAGAACCAAAAAATCCAGTCCTCTGGGATGGTTTGTTCTCTAAATACTGAGGGAAACATTCTTTCCATAAGTAGGTAATATTAACAGGTTGGAGTAATTTGTTTTCCAATATATGCATTCTAAAAGGATTAGCACTAAGGGTGAAAAATGTTGATACCGAAGCAACTAGTATTGTGAAAAAAACATCAACTTCATTTGGCAAGACATGGTTTGAGATTCCAAAGGAAGGAAAATGAATGCTTTCATTTAGAAACTTGAAAATTCTATTGTTTGGGACTGGTAACATATGAACATTGTTGTTCAAGACTCTCTAAATTCCACCTCGGAATTGGGCCCTGTACAGAATGTAGAGAAGACACTATTCAGTGAAATTCCCACTGGGAGTATAACTGCAGCATAGCAAAAGAAGGTCAAGATCACTGAGAATGCTTCGTGATTATCCTGAATGTAATCCAGTGCAGCTGACAGGAGGGAGAGCAGGGGACCTGCGTCACACATTAAACTGGCAGTAATCTTGCAGAGAGATCAATTTTATTTATAATCTGGAACTAATATGGAGTTTCCCCTGAAGGCGTATGGGTTTTCTTGGATCATTCAAATGAAGAAGAAAAAAAAAAGACATTGGTTGTGAAGGCCAAGGATGTAAACAGACAGATGGAAAGCTAGTAGCAATTCAGGGTAAAATTCTGACCAGGGTGCTCCCTACGGTGATCCAGATTCTGAGAGCAATTAAAAAGGATTTCTTCCTCCTTTCAGTCAGTCCATCTTATGTGCTTTCCACGCTGAAACTGTTGCTCAACTGACACTGTACAAACACACTGTTTGGAAGCGATCTGGACAATGACAACTTTTTCTTGAACAGAAACTCTCCAAGATTTCATGCAAACACTTCTCTCAAATCTCGGTGATTTTCAGTACTGCTCGGATCCCTACATTCACATTTAAACTGCCTCTTTTACGGTATGTAAAAATGGACAATTCTGTAAAATTCTGGTTGGGGTGGGCGGGTGGGAGGGGGATGTCTTCTGCCTCTTCAAGTCAGAAAAAAGCCGAAAGGAGAGAATTTCTAAAGGATAGAAGCACGGAATGAAGTACACACTTCTAGCAGTCAAAGAGAAATACAATACTACCATCATTCAAGATAACACAAAATGACTTTCTTACCAGTGAAGATCAGGGTGTTACAAAAAATAAATTTAAGAGAAGTTATTTCCTCAAAGTAAAAATGTCATCAGACAATGAGGGATTGGAATTTAAACTGGAACTGTTGGCTTCTGTGAGTGTGCCAAACATCATCTTAACACACTGTTTCTCCCAGCAGAAAGAGCATGGGCCTAAGAGTCAAAGGATCTGAATTCTCATAATTTCAGCTCTGCCACTTGTCTGTTGTTTAACCTTGGGCAATTCACTTAACTTCTCTGGGCCTCAGTTCTCTTATCTGTAAAATGGGGGTTAATACTGTGAGCCCCAAGTGAGATATAGACCGTATCCAACCTGATTAGCTTGTACCTACCCTAGAGTTCAGAGCAGTGCCTGGCACTTAATACCATTAGAAACAAACCAAAAATTAAATTAAAAAAAACCCAAACACCATCTTATTTCCATGGAATCCGAACAAATGACTGTGGACACAATCAAAGTCTAAACACTGGCACTTCACTGTCCTTGTTGAGCAATGGGGCCTAAAGATCTCTGGATCAACGCAACCGTAAGGCATGCCAAGTGCAGGATATTCCATCACTTCATATGCTCCAAACTCTGGGTAATGAAACAAAGAATATTTTGAAAAGAAACCTCCAAATCCTCTTGATAGATTTATCAAGCTCTTGGAGAATGAAGACACGAGAAAAGCAATTGTGAAACAGCATCACAGCAGCCCTATAGGAGCAACAAATGCCATATGGACTCTGAAATGACTCTGAGATACTCTCTTATCAGGCCGTCATCAGGACAGAACATACAATTAGTTAATGCTGCTTGCTTAATTATGGTATTTGTTAAGCGCTTATTATGTGACAAGAACTGTTCAGAGCACAGGGTTAGAAAGAAGTTAATCAGGCTGGACACAGTGCTTGAGAGCAGGGAATGTGTCTACCATCTCTGTTTTACTATACTCCTCCAGCACTTAAAACAGTGTTTCACGCACAGTTAGCGCTCAATAATCATCACTGATTAATGAATGATACCAAAGGTGGCTCAATGAAAATGACTCATGGCCACTCCTTGAAGGAACTGTCAACAGGTCCCAAAGCTCCTCAAGAAACTGATAAAATAAATGCTGTTGATTGTTCAAGGAGATATGAACATGCAAGTCTTCTGCAAATTATACACATGCTATTTACATGTGATGCAATAAACTATTCATACCAATGGATGTAGCCTTCTGGAAAATTCTAATTTACGCCCGACTTGCTCCTTGGCAACAGAATGACAAATTATTTTCCTACCAAATTAAATGAGGAAGAAAGATCCTAGAGGCAAAACACTGGCCCAGATGCTAAAGAGCTCAACTGCGGCGGTTGGTTTCAGATTATTGATGTACTTGACTTTTCTGGTTCTGTGACAATCTGGAAGCTTCAGTCTCAAAATGCTCCAAAAAATAATAATAAAAAAAATAAAAATAAAAATAAAAAACCCAAGGCATTGTGCCCAGAGATGCTCCCAGATTAGGATATGCAAGAAACAGAAATGTACTAACAAAGGGCCTTCTTGTTTCACAAAGAAAAAAACAATGATCAAGATATGATTTAAACATGTTATTTAAAATGCTCAAGTCTCTACATGACATTAATTCCAAATTGACCATATTTATGTTAAAAACTTCTCTTTAGAACACTAACAAATTTCCCAATTATGACTAAGCCCTCTTGCTCCATATAAAAAACATATGAAATTATACTTGGTCCTCTACAAATATGCTTTTAGTCTTCTGCCAACAGTGCTTTTTAGAACCAATACTACCATCAGGATAATTGTGTCAAACTTGGTTAATCAGTACAGAAACTGTTCATGTGAGTCACTGAATAACTTCTCAATTCAAAGATAGGCCTATATATTTTCCAAACAAACAAAATAGAAGTCCTTTCAAGTTTGACTTTCAAATCTAGAGAGGCACTCTTAACAAGCAGATGCTTAATTTTAATAATTCATCCACAAATTCAGTGAATACCAAGAATTCGCTTTGTAAATTGTTACCGGCATGCCAACGGATGCCACCAAAATTAAAGGCCCACCATTTCAAGTCAAACTCATAGGTCATGGAATAGCAATCCAACCACAAAACCTAACGGAAAAGATCTTTACCAGGAATGACTTTATTACCTACTACAAATTCCTACATCAATCTTCCAGGTCATTTTTTAGTCAGGAATGCAAATGTTCACAAAGCAGAAGCAAAATACAAATAAAACTTTATCAACCACAAACAATGTGGGTATGTATCTTAAAAGTACCACAAAATATTTTTTTTTAATTAAGAATAGAATCAACTACTAAACCTTTTGATGCGACTCATTTTCATCAATACAAACATAGCTTGCTCTCTAATAAACATTTCTATTTAAACCTATTAGATTGCAAAGTTTTTCATTAGACTGTGAGCCTGTTGTCTGGACTGTAAGCCCATTGTTGGGTAGGGATTGTCTCTGTTGCCAAACTGTATTTTCCAAGCGCTTAGTACAGTTCTCCGCACACAGTAAGCTCTCAATAAATACGACTGAATGAATACGATCATTGAGAGTGGCGATTGTGTCTGTCCTCTATTTTACTCTCCCAAGTGTTGAACACAGTACTCTACCTAGAGTCGGTCCTCAAATACTACTGAGTGATTAATCACTCTCTTTATTTGACTCCTTTTTTTTTAAATCAACGCTAGCCCTCTTAAATCTAAGGAATAACATCATATTCCAATCTGAATAGTATTTTGAGTGAGCCAGAAACTTCCAGCTACACACCTAATCCAAGACAATAAAGAGTATGGGCAATACTTCTTTAAACACATTACCTTTGATTATTCTGGCTCTAATGCTTCTACAGTAAACTGTTCATCACAGTGTATGGAGGTTTATCCTTACTCTCTCTTTGCTAGGCCTCACTAAGGAGGAAGCAGAAATACTTCTGAGTAGTAAAGAAACAGAATGTGATAAGGAAGGTGTTAACAATGGAATTTGCTGTCAAACAGAGAGTTCTTCAACAGACAAGTCAATAAATTACTAACTTAATCCAATCAGCCAGTAGTGACAACTCTAAAACGCTTAAGGCCTGTTCTTTCTCATACAGAAGACAGAGTTAAACCTTTGGCACTACAATGAATTCAAATTAAAACTGATCTGTCATATCAAATCAAAAGCCACAAGGAAAACAGGAAGCAAACAGCAGGAGGGAAAACTGGGTTGGGGTGGAGGGGGAGGATAAGAGAAGAGAGGGGACAGGAAAAGCAGGGAGAAACAAAAAGGACAGGCAGAAAACTAGTGGGAGGGAGACAGAGGAGAAAAGGGTGGAAAGATTACGAAAAAGTAAACTGGAAGAGAAGGAAGAAAGAAAAAACAAACACCTAAAATTAGGGACATACAGAAAAGAAGCCCTAATGATAATTGTGGATTGAAATGGCCACTCCATTTGGGATAATAAACTTTGATATTCAAGAGTCGCAGTATTTCTGATCCCCTCTCAGGGTCACACCTGGCAAATTTCCAGTACTCTGCCAGTCTCAATTACGGGAGGGAGAGTCAAGCAGAGACCTGTCCATTCTGTTCCATTCCTAGCTCGGGCAGAGGCTAGTGAGTGGAAGGCAATCTGCTACAAGTCAAAACTCACCTGTGCTGGGCAGTAGCGGCAAGGGAGAGAGTTGAGGGCAGAGACTCAAGTTTACTGTGTGGAAGGAGGCAATGGTAAATTACTTCCATATTTTTACCACGAAAACGCTATGGATCCACTACCAGAGCTATTGCTGATGGAGGCAGGATGTTCTGGAAGAGATGTGTCCATGGCATCGCTATGCGTCGGAGACGACTTGATGGCATAAAATAAGTATTTCTTATAATAACAATAATAATGATGGCATTTATCAAGCGCTTACTATGTGCAAAGCACTGTTCTAAGCATTGGGGAGGTTACAAGGTGATCAGATTGTCCCACGTGGGGCTCACAGCCTTAATCCCCATTTTATAGTTGAGGTAACTGAGGCACAGAGAAGTGAAGTGACTTGCCCAAAGTCACACAGCAGATAAGAGGTGGGGCAGGGATTTGAAACCATGACCTCTGACTCCAAAGCCCGTGCTGTTTCCACTGAGCCATGCTGCTTCTTTAAGACGAACACGTTCTATTTCTATTTGAAGTCAATCATGGGGCGTTTGTGCTTCATGCAGGGGGAATGGGAAGGATATGAGGAGAGAGGAAATGCCAAATGAGCAATGCTTCAAGGTGATCCATGCAGCAGCATATAGAACAGACTGGAGGTGAGAGAGATGAGAGGAAGGTAGGCCAATCAATTAATCAATGATATTTATTGAGTGCTTACTCTATAGAGAGCACTGTACTCCAATGGGAAACTACAATACAACAGAGTTACGGACATGATCCTTCCCCACAAGGAATTTACGGACTAGAAGGGGAGACAGATATTGAAATGAACTACAGATATGGGAAAAGTCAGAATGTAAGGCATGGATATGAATGCTGTGAGATTGGTGGGGACAAGGTGGGAGATAGTAAATGAAGCGCTAAAAGAGTACAGATCCAACTGCAAAGTTGGACCCAGATGCTAATTATCCTATATCTATCCCAGTGCTTAGCATAGTGTTTGGCAGATAGGAAGCATTTAAAAATGCCCCAGGTACTATTATTCCCTGCAAAATTTAGAAAACCTAAGTTATTAACATTAATAATCGTGGGATTTGTAAAGCACTTACTATGTACCAGGCACTAAGCTAAATGCTGGAGTAGATACAAGCAAATTGGAGTGGCCACAATCTTAATCCCCATTTTGCAGCTGAGGTAACTGAGGCACAGAGAAGTTAAGTGGTGATGGTATTTGTTAAGCGCTTACTATGTGCCAAGCACTGTTCTAAGCGCTGGGGGGAATACAAGGTAATCAGGTTGTCCCACGGGGGGGCTCACAGTCTCAATTCCCATTTGACAGATGAGGTAACTGAGGCACAGAGAAGTTCATTTATTCATTCATGCAATGGTATTTATTGAGTGCTTACACAAAGCACTGTACTAAGCACTTGAGAAGTATAAGTTGGTGACATATAGAGACGGTCCCTTTGTCCAAAGTCACACAGCTGACAAGTGGTGGAGCCAGGATTAGAACCCATGACCTCTGACTCCCAAGCCTGTGCTCTTTCCAGTGAGCCACGCTGCTTTAAGTGACTTGCCTAAGGTCACGAGCAGACAAGTGGTGGAGCCGGGATTAGAACCCAGGTCCCTCTGAATCCCAGACCCATGCTCTGTCATCCACAAGGCCATGCATGCTTCTTCCCCGCTGTATTTTTTTGGTTTTAAAATAAGTACTTTCCTCTGTTTGCCAGAAGTAGTTCACTGTAGCTTTCTAAGACCTTCCGTTAGAACCAGAGTTGAAAAATTAAACACTGCAATTTGTGGTTCTGATTGTTCATTTTTCTGAAAGATAGGGTCCGTTTTATTCCCTAGCTACTAAAAGGCTGAAAATGGCATTGTGGCTCTTGAGAAAATTTTCTTAATTCACATCTTGTAATCCTTCCAGATCTTCCATCTGTAATTGCCAATCTGGTTAAAATTTTGCTGTAAGTTTATTTATGATTGCTCCCTTTTTACAGATTACTGCTTCATTTTATGTTTTTCATTAGCTCCTCCTCAAATTGAGGATTGATTTTAAAGTTTATTACTGACATTTAAATTCACTAGATAACAAAGATAAGTCTCTTAGCAGGAGTTACTCAGCTTGTGTGTGCGTGTGTGTTCCAGCTTGCAGCCTCCACTGTGCTGGTTATTTATCTTGTGCCTTTCTTGACTGCCTGCTGGCTTGTTAATGCCTTATGTCCTTAATTAGTACCAATTTGGTGGCATTCTTTGCCTTATGAAATTGAAGTGTCTATTTAAAGAACAAGCTGAAACTTGCACTTTGTCCATCAAATGGACCAATTTGTAGTTACAGGTTTAATACGTTAATCTTAGTTTCTCGGTTTGAATTTTAGATTTTGTTTAGTTCAAATCTACACTACATTATTTTTTGATTTCTACTTATTGAAAGATTAGAATTTGTAATTATCCTATGGTCCAGATATTGACTCTTATCTGATGAAATGGTTTGAGACCATCCTTATGATGTACTTAGGATAGGGACACTCATACACATTATTATTAATGACATGAAATGCACTTTGAAAATAACTGCCCAAGAAACTCAAAGTTAACTAGTCCATTAGAATGTAGTGTCAGGATTTACCATGTAGAAGCAGTGTGGCCAAGTGGAGTCAAAAGGACCTGGATTCTATACCCGGCTGCAGCACTTTGCTGTGTGACTTTGGGGAAATCACTTACCTTCTCTATGCCTGTTTCCTCATCTGCATAATGGGGATTGGGACTGTGAGCTCCATGTGGGACGGGGACTGTGTCCAACCTTATTAGCTTGTATCTACCCCAGCTTGTCACATAGTAAGCACTTACAAAATACAATTTTTTAAAAAGTATGCTCATGTTGGAAGGCAAAGCAGGTGCCTCTTCTTGCTAAAAAGCAAAGACCAGAAGAAAGGCAGTTACCAAAGGGACAAAGGGCAGGGGATAGTTGGCTGGAGTGGTGTCATATTCTTGGGGTCCCCTTTTCTATCTCCCCTTATTCCTTTGTACCATGCCTTATCACTCATTTATCCAATATTCCTTCTCATTTCCTCCAAGGTTCTTCCATTCTTCATTTAAAAGTGGATTCTAGCTGAATCTTCTGACAGGCAGTGGGATCTAGCAGATAAAGGACAAGACTGGGTGGGTGGAAATCTGGTTTCTAAACCAGATTGAAAGGATAAGACTGAATACAAGAATAAACCCGGCTCTGTCATTTCCCCGCTATGAGGCTGGGGCTCCCACGTAACATAACTTCTCTGTGCCTGTTCCCTCATCTGTAACACGTGAATTAAATGCCTGTTCTCCCTTCCCTTTAGATTGTGAATCCCATGAAGGATTAGGTCTGTGTGATCGGCTTACATTGTACCTATATCCCATCACTTTGTACAATGCTTGGCACATTGTAAACACTAAAAAAAGTACCAGCATTATTATGTAATTTGCCATTGTGCACTCTGACAAGTAATCGAAGACACGGACCTGAAAGCAAGCACAGTACAACTGAGAAAAGTGATACAGCAGGCTGTTTGTGAAACAAATAATTTCCACCTCTGAACCATTTTATACTGAAAATTATTTTCTCAGTCTCAGCATTTTCATCTATTCCTCCATTCTGGCCCTCTTAATGCAAAACTTTCTGTTATGAAGCAGTGTGGTCTAGTGGATAATAATAATAATAATAATAATGGTATTTGCTAAGCGCTTACTATGTGGGAAGCACTGTTCTAAGTGCTGGGGTGAATACAAGGTGATCAGCTTGTCCCACGTGGGGCTCACAGTCTTAATCCCCATTTTACAGATGAGGGAACTGAGGCACAGAGAAGTTAAGTGACTTGCCCAAAGTCACACAGCTGACAAGTGGCAGAGTCGGAATTAGAACCCACAACCTCTGACTCCCAAGCCCGTGCTCTTTCCACTGAGCCATGCTCCTTCTCCGACAGAGCACGGTCTGGGGATTCAAAAGAATCTGTGTTCTAATGCCGGCTCAGCCACTTAATAATGATTTGTTAAGTGCTTCCTATGTGTCAAGCACTGTTTTCTACTGTGTGACCTTAGGCAAGTCACTTAACTGGTCTGTGCCTCAGTTCCCTCATCTGCAAAATAGGGATTAAGACTGTGAGCCCCATGAGAGACAGGGATGGTGTCCAGTCTGATTACCTTGTATCTATCCCAGTGCTTAGTACAGTGCCTTGCACACAGTAAGCACGTAACAAATACCATTAAAAAAATGAGAGTTTGTGCAATTCACATATTCTATTATGAACACTTTCATTAGTTTACAGAGGTCTAAGCAGGTGTAAATTGCACTTCTTTCCCCCCATCTTTATGAATTATCCATCCTTATCACATCTTTCCCCTTAATTGCTCTTTGGTCAACTTCACATCTTTTTTCCTGTCATTCTCCATCCTCTTGTTCAGGGTGAGAGGTGGTGCCTCTACTCCTATTCATGAGAAGGAATCTTACTTGGTCTTTGGGGCCCCATTCTTCAAGTGGTTATTTATTCTACCCCAGGTCTTAGTGCTGGTTTACACTAATTCATATCGGCCCACTGATCAATCAACTGATCGTATTTGCTGAATACTTACTGTGTGCAGAGCACTGTACTAAGTGCTTGGGGGAGTACCATATAACAGAATTGGTTGGCAGGGAATGTGTCTGAAACAGTCATTAAACAACTTCCCCGGAATACTCTGTTTCTATTACATGACTGGAAAAAAAAATGCATGCTTAGATTATGCTGAAATTTTTAACATTCACGAATAATCAGAAGGCTAAAGAACACTATTGTATCTGGATGCTGACTGACATTTATTTTGAAGGATTTGTAAATTATGCTCTACAGTATCTGATATAAGGTTGTCAAAAAAATTATGACAATTTTGCCTCCCATAAACCCTGAACTTTGTGTTCTTCTATTTAGCGGAGGACATAAACTTTTTATAGTATTTCTTAAGCACTTACTATGCGTCAAGCACTGTTCTAAGCACCGGGGTAGATACAAGTTAATCAGGTCAGATGCAGTCGCTGTCCCATATGGACATGGTAAGTAGGAGGAAGAACAGGAATAGGATCCCCATTTGGCAACTGCAGTTTCTGTAAAGTGTGGGGGTTTAATGTCTGTTGTCCCTCCTTCTGAGACTGTGAGCCCCATGTGGGATAGGGACTGTGTCCAACATAATTAACTTGTATCTACCCCAGCATTTTGAACAATGCTTGACAAATATAAGTGCTTAATGCATACAATAAAAATAAAACAGTAACAATGGTAACATAGCATATTTAAAGTATTTTCCCAAATTTGGAATAAGAATTATGAAACGAGCTGGCAATATGAAAAACACAATATTACAAAAGTGGTGATTATGAATTTAACAATAGTACGGAATGTTTTTCCAAGGGCTTCCAAATTTTCCTTTCAAAAGAGACTTGGTGGTGATCCTGTCTCACACTACATTTGAAATCGTTTCCCCGTATTATTCATCACAGCCACATCCAACATGAAAAGGCCACAGCGATCATCTCTCTGATCTCGAGTAGATCGTATAAAGAGTGATTCCTTCCAAAATTCACTTCCTACCACTGTAGACAACAAGATCCTCTGTAACAAGACGGACACCTGGGCATTATCCTTGACTCATCTCACTCATTCAACCGCTCATGAAATCCTTTCACTTCTGTCTTCACAACATCTGTAAAATCCACCTAGTCCTCTTCATCCAAACTGCTACCACCCTGATCCAAGCACTTACCAAACCCTGCCATGACCCCTGAGCTGACCTCCTCGCTGACCTCCCGGCCTCCAGTCTCCCCCCACTCCAATCCATACTTCATTCCACTGCTCTGAGCTCACCTCCTTCAGGAGGCCTTCCCAGACTAAGCCCCCCCTTTTCTCTGCTCCTCCTCCCCACGCCATCGCCCTGACTCTCTCCCTCTGTTCTAACCCCATGGCACTTGTTTATATATGTACATATTTACTATTCTATTAATTTTATTAGTGATGCGTATATAGCTATAATTCTATTTATTTATATTGATGCTATTGATGCCTGTTTACTTGTTTTGATGTCTGCCTCCCCCCTTCTAGACTGTGAGCCCATTGTGGGGTTGGGATTGTCTCTATTTGTTGCTGAATTGTACTTTCCAAGCGCTTAGTAATAATAATGATGGTATTTGTTAAGCACTTACTATGTGCAAAGCACCGTTCTAAGTGTTGAGGGGATACAAGGTGATCAGGTTGCCCCACGTGGAGCTCACAATCTTAATCCCCATTTTACTGATGAGGGAACTGAGGCCCAGAGAAGTGAAGTGACTTGCCCAAAGTCACACAGCTGACAAGTGGTGGAGTTGGGATTAGAACCCATGACCTCTGACTCCCAAGCCCGTGCTCTTTCCACTGAGCTACGCAATGCTCTGCACACAGTAAGCACTTTCATTCATTCATTCAATCGTATTCATTAAGCGCGTACTGTGTGCCGAGCACTGTACTAAGCAGTTGGGAAGTACAAGTTGGCAACATATAGAGACGGTCCCTACCCAACAATGGGCTCACAGTCTAGAAGGGGGAGACAGACAACAAAACAAAACATGCGGATAGGTGTCAAGTCTTCAGAACAAATAGAAATAAAGCTAGATGCACATCATTAACAAAATAACTAGAACAGTAAGTATGTACAAGTAAAATAAATAAAGTAATAAATCTGTACAAACATATATACAGGTGCTGTGGGGAGGGGAAGGAGGTAGGGCAGGGGGGATGTGGAGGAGGAGGAGAGGAAAAAGGGGGCTCAGTGTGGGAAGGCCTCTTGGAGGAGGTGAGCTCTCAGCAGGGCTCTGAAGGGAGGAAGAGAGCTAGCTTGGTGGGTGTGTGGAGGGAGGGCATTCCAGGCCAGGGGGTCGATGGCGGGACAGGGAGAACGAGGTACAGTGAGGAGATTAGATTGAATGAATGAATAAACTCGTAATGGGCAGGGAATGTGTCTGCTAATTCTTTTATATAGTACTCTCCCAAGACCTCAGTACATTTTTCTGCACAGGGTAAGTGCTCAAAAAACACTACTGATTGACTAATGCATCAGTTAAGGATACATTACTGGCACGGTTTGCTCTTCCCAAATCGGCAAACCCTTCTGCCCCTTTTCTGACATAGAGCAGCAAGACTGCTGCCCGTTTCCAGCTACTGCTGAAGACGGTGAGGAGAAGAGCAGCGCAGTGGTGGGAAATATTTGGTGAGAGAAGAGGTAGATCCTCAGTGACGGCTCCCTAAAAGTCTCATCCTACTCCCTTTGAGCGAGCCCTCAGATGCCAATCCAGCTTCTTTGGAAATGATAATGGGATAGTAATTCCTTTAAACAAACTACTAGTTACTGAACCCAACTACTGCATGTACTCTAATGTACCCTTTCATGAGTATATACCTATATGGGGGTGATGGGGGTGCTGGAGAAGCAGCGTGGCTCAGTGGAAAGACCACGGGCTTTGGAGTCAGAGGTCATGGGTTAAATCCTGGCTCCGCCAACTATCAGCTGTGAGACTTTGGGCAAGTCACTTAACTTCTCTGTGCCTCGGTTCCCTCATCTGCAAAATGGGGATTAAAACTGTGAGCCCCCCTTGGGACAACCTGATCACCTTGTAACCTCCCCAGCGCTTAGAACAGTGCTTTGCACACAGTAAGCGTTTAACAAATGCCATCATTATTATGGGGAGTTTGGTTGAGAGAGTAGGAACTTACTCCTTATTTCCCTTGGAAATGCCCGCCAACTGAAACGAGGGAACATGGACATTCACCTAAGAAAAAAGTCTTCCAAATTTACTAATAGCTTAAAATGAACTTAACTGGAAAAGTGAACACACAATTCTTGTAAGCATAATCCTCACATTCATAGCATTCTATTGGTAGGATATAAATTCTGAGTAAAAATACATGAAGAGAAACAGTGCCAACTTATTTATTTAGGCTATACACTATGACAAAGTCAAAATTATTATGTGATTCCCGTGCCTGGCTTTAATTGCTTTCCCATGTTTTTAACACTACTTGGCTTCT
Source organism: Tachyglossus aculeatus (assembly GCF_015852505.1). Taxonomy (NCBI): domain Eukaryota; kingdom Metazoa; phylum Chordata; class Mammalia; order Monotremata; family Tachyglossidae; genus Tachyglossus; species Tachyglossus aculeatus. Next base: position 84,675,684 of record NC_052069.1, read on the forward strand.
GATCCTGTTATGGCAGTGGAGGTGATGGGGGGAGAGAAATGGGGGAGAAACAGTATGATCAACTGCTGAGTTAAAAAGACTTCCCACTGCTTTTATCTGTTAGCAAAGCTACTGTCTACAAAGACCTCCTCCTAGAATTGTGAAGAATGGACTATAGGTTTGCCCGTGTCTGGCTGCTTACATCCCAGCCTGCATTCATTATTTCACCCCATTAACATTCCACGCTGAGAGTCCTTTGCCAATTTTATGAGGCGAAACCGCAAAACGTCAGGTTAACAAAACCCTCGCTCCGTAATTTCACTCTAAAATATTGCCCACTGAGAATCCGCTTCCAAGATTTTTGATACATCACGACCTCGATGGAGCAGGGAAATGAAAATTAATGAGTTCAATAATCAAACTCCATCAAAACACGGCCAGGTTATCTGGCAACAACCATACAGAAGAGTGTGTATTTCATGTGACTTCCACAACCTCACAAGTTTTAATCACTTTCTTAGTCAAGATTTATCTCTTTTGTCTAACTGGACTCTTTCTCTGCTAAAATTAAGCTCATTTCATCTCCATCATTCTTTGTAGAGATGGGCAACAGGTTTTATATATCCTCCCCGTTAGAGATGTTCATATGCTCAAAGAGAGTTTTAAGTTACCTCTCAGCTGTCCCAATCTTGGGCCTCAACTCCAAGGGGAAAGAGGAAAAAAGAGTCACAGAAAGGTTCCAAAGAGGTCACCAGTTCACATCACTTGCCTCTTCATCCACAGAACGAGGGCTGTCACAGGTAATTGTGAAGGCGGTCCAACAGAAGAGAGATGGGGAGGCGGGGGCGACGTAGGGGGATTTGAACTGTGCCTCACTGAGGAGAGAAAGGAAAAGGGTGGGAACTCCCCTTCTCCAATCAATCAATCAATCGTATTTATTGAGTGCTTACTGTGTGCAGAGCACTGTACTAAGTGCTTGGGAAGTACAAGTTGGCAACATACAGAGATAGTCCCTACCCAACAGTGGGCTCACAGTCGAGAAGGGGGAGACAGAGAACAAAACCAAACATACTAACAAAATAAAATAAATAGAATAGATATATACAAGTAAAATAAACCAATAGAGTAATAAATACGTACAAACATATATACATATATACAGGTGCTAAACACACACACACACACACACACACACACGTATAGCATAGCCAGCTCACCTATAATTCAGGGGTTGCATTTTTGCAGCCTCCCATGCTAAGTAAACCCCAAACAGTTCTTCCTCTGTCCATGTTTGTAAGCACACGCTGTACTGGACTCACTCAAACAGGATCAGGTTGTATGAGGAGCATTCCTTAATTCTGCTGTCAAATTGTAGCACATATTCAGTGAAGGCAAATGCTCTGGCAGACCTGAGGGTCTATAAAAAATGGTGGGAGGTAGGGGCTATTCAGCCTCCTAAGGTATTCCTCAGTTCGGGTTAAACCGCACAGACCCAAACCCAGCTCCTTCAGACTTGAATGGGTCGAATGTGTACAAAGAAAGGATTTGTGGGACAAATGCTGTACTACTAATACTACTACCAATAATAATAATAATAATGGCATTTGTTAAGTGCTTACTATGTGCAAAGCACTGTTCTAAGCGCTGGGGTGGGGATACAAGGTGATCAGGTTGTCCCACGTGGGGCTCACAGTTTTAATCCCCATTTTACAGGTGAGGTAACTGAGGCTCAGAGAAGTTCAGTGACTTGCCCAAAGTCACACTGCTGACAATTGGCGGAGCCGGGATTAGAACCCATGACCTCTGGCTCTCAAGCCCGGGTCTTTCCACTGAGCCACGCTGCTTCTCTGTATGAAGTAGCATGGCACAGTGCATAAAGCACAGGCTTTGGGAGTCAGAAGGTGATGAGTTCTAATTCCGGCTCTGCCACTTGTCTGCTGTGTGACCTTGGATAAGTCGCTTTACTTCTCTGGGCCTCAGTTACCTCATCTGTAAAATGGGGATTAAGACTGTGAGCCTCAGGTGGGTCAGGGACTGTGTCCAACCCAATTTGCATGTATCCACCCCAGCACTTACTACAGTGCCTGGAACATAGCAAGCATTTACCAAATTCTATAATTAATATTATTATTATTATTCAATTAAAATCTAGGTCTCTGAAAAGGCTATTTTGCAGGATCCTCAATGATAAACTGTTAACATCTTAGCCACACCCTTAAACAGCCTGGCACAGTGGAAACAGTACGGGCCTGGGAGTAAGAAGTTTGTGGGTTCTAATCCTGGCTCCACCACTTGTCTGCTGTGTGACTTTGGGCAACTCACTTCACTTCTCGGGCCTCAGTTTTCTCATCTGTAAAATGAGAATTAAGACTGTGAGCCGCATGTAGGACAAGGACTGCGTCCAACCCGATTGCCTTGTATCCACCCCAGGGCTTAGTATAGTTCCTGGCACACAGTAAACGCATAAATACCAGAATTATTATTACACATTCCACCACAGTGTAAATATAGTCCATTCTGCCCCTACGTTGCCTGAGAAAGTATAAGAGAATTAGTAGAAATGATCTCTGCCCACAAGAAGCTTCCCATTGTTCAGAGGAGACGAGGGGAGACAGACACTAAGATAAATTACAGGTGGGAGAAAGCGAAGTGTAGAAAGTGTAGAAATCAGACTATAAAGGGTCTGGAAAGGAGGAAATGTAAGTCATGGGTGTGTGTAAGCTGTTCGGGGTGTTGGGACAGAAATGGGAAGAGTTGAATGGGGCCATAGCTGGATGGTTCGACGGATTCCAGAGTAGGTTTGTTTAAGGTAGGGGATATATGAGAATGTTTGAAGGCAGAGGAGAAGATGCCATCACAGTGAGAAGCAGTCCAGCTTACTGGAAAGAGCCTGGGAGCTGGAACACCCAGCTTCTAAGCCCAGCTCAACTACTTGTCAGCTGCGTGACCTTGAACAAGTCACTTAAACCCCTCTGGGCCTCAGTTACATCATTCGAAAAATGGGGACTCAGACTCTGAGCACTGTGTGGGATGGGGACTGTGTCCAACTGATTACTTTATATCTACCCGAGAGCTTAGTACATTGCCTGGCACATATTAAGTACTTAAAATATCATTTTTTTAAAGTGGGCAGTGGCAGATAGCAATCGGGGAGTGAAAAAGAGTGGGTATAGTCAGACACACTCACAGAAGAATAACTATCCACTTCAGCTCGCTTTGTGATTCAAAAATGACACTTCCCATCCTAGAACACGGCGGAAGGCACATAGTCCTTAATCGGATACCTCTGCATTCCGTTTAGATGCTCAAACCAAAGTCACTGACTATATCCGCCACTTATCAGCTGTGTGACTTTGGGCAAGTCGCTTAACTTCTCTGTGCCTCAGTTACCTCATCTATAAAACGGGGATTAAGACTGTGAGCCCCACGTGGGACAACCTGATCACCCTGTAACCTCCCCAGCGCTTAGAACAGTGCTTTGCACATAGTAAGTGCTTAATAAATGCCATCATTATAACTGGCAAAAGCCATTCAAATCCATATGACAATACTCAGTTATAGTCTACAGTCTACAAGTAGGAAAAACATACAAATAGATAACAATATGAATCAATCAATCAATCAATCGTATTTATTGAGCGCTTACTGTGTGCAGAGCACTGTACTAAGTGCTTGGGAAGTACAATTGGCAACATATAGAGATGGTCCCTACCCAACAGTGGGCTCACAGTCTAGAAGGGGGAGACAGAGAACAAAACCAAACATGTTAACAAAATAAAATAAATAGAATAGATATGTACAAGTAAAATAGAGTAATAAATATGTACAAACATATATACATATATACAGGTGCTGTGGGGAAGGGAAGGAGGTAAGACGGGGGGATGAACAGGGGGACGAGGGGGAGAGGAAGGAGGGGGCTTAGTCTGGGAAGGCCTCCTGGAGGAGGTGAGCTCTCAGTAGGGCCTTGAAGGGAGGAAGAGAGCTAGCCTGGCGGATGTCGGGAGGGAAGGCATTCCAGGCCAGGGGGATGACATGGGCCGGGGGTCGACGGCGGAACAGGCGAGAACGAGGCACAGTGAGGAGATTAGCGGCAGAGGAGCGGAGGGTGCAGGCTGGGCTGGAGAAGGAGAGAAGGGAGGTGAGGTAGGAGGGGGCGAGGGGATGGACAGCCTTGAAGCCCAGGGTGAGGAGTTTCTGCCTGACGCGCAGATTGATTGGTAGCCACTGGAGATTTTTGAGGAGGGGAGTAACATGCCCAGAGCGTTTCTGGACAAAGACAATCCAGGCAGCAGCATGAAGTATGGATTGAAGTGGGGAGAGACACAAGGATGGGAGATCTGAGAGAAGGCTGATGCAGTAGTCCAGATGGGATAGGATTAGAGCTTGAACGAGCAAGGTAGCGGTTTGGATGGAGAGGAAAGGGCGGATCTTGGCAATGTTGCGGAGCTGAGACTGGCAGGTTTTGGTGACGGCTTGGATGTGAACAGAGTTCAATTACCAGGCAGGGCATTGCATACACAATATGATGACAAGAATCAATCCGTTATTCATTTTGGAGGCAACTATGACCTGGAGGCAAGACCCGTATCGAAGAGACTAAAAGATCCTTGCTTTCCTGGTTTTTGTCCCCAAGATTTGCAAACAGGCCTGGAAGTGTCTCGTTCATGGGCTAGCCAAGAACAATCATAGCAAAAAGTCAAATGAATTGAACTCGTGAAAAGTGAAGGGACTCAGTTTCCTCTTGCTAGGCTGCTGCATGGCACACAGCTACAGCAATTAGTTGAGATTATTAAACATTACAAAGAATGTGATACCATAATTACTCCATGTTTACTTCTCAGATTACGTGGTAACAGTCCAAATATATACAATGTGTAAAAACTAAATTAAATGGCCTAGTGGATAGAGCACAGGCCTGGGAGTCATGGGTTCTAATCCTGGCTCTGCCAATTGTCTGCTGTGTGACCTTGGGCAAGTCACTTAACTTCCCTGTGTCTCAGTTCTCTGATCTGTAAAATGGGGATTAAGACTCTGAGCCCCTATGTGGGACAGGGACTGTGTCCAACCTAATTATCTTGTATCTACACCAATGCTGAGAACAGTGCCTGGTGCATAGTAAGCACTTAACAAATACCATCATTATTATTATTATTATTATCCTCTGTGCCTCAGTTTCCTCATCTGTAAAATGGAGATTAAGACTCTGAACCCCTATGTGGGACAGGGATTGTGTCCAACCTGATTATCTTGTATCTACCCCAGTGATTAGAACAGTGCCTGGAGCATAGTAAGCACTTAAATACCATAGATATTATTATTATTATTAAATTATTGTTGAACCCTAATTCTCCAGATGATTCATCACCGGGACCATAGGTGGGATCTAGAGGTCTTTTTACACAGTAAGCATTCAATAAATACGAATGAATGAATCTACTAACTCCAAATGTTCTCAATAAACTGAAGTTCTGGGGTTGGGAGCCAAGATAATTGAGTCTCTACCACATATAAAAAGAATCTATGGATAAGATAACAATTTCCCGGTTATGTGACAAAAACATTTTCTAGATTTAAATACCACTGAAGATATATTTTTTTCTCCGTGAAGCCCATGTGGGTCAGAGACTGTGTCCAACCTAACAATAGCATTTTTTAAATGTTTGCTCTATGCCAGGCACCGTACTAAGGGCTGGGGTCGATACGAGATAACCGGGTTGGACATAGGCCCTGTCCCAAAGAGGGCTCAAAGTCTTAAATCCCCATTTTACAAATGAGGTAACAGGCACAGAAAAGTTAAGTGACTTGCCAAGGTCACACAGCAGACAGCTGGCAGAGCAGGAATTTTCTGATTTCCAGGCCTAAACTCTTTCCACTAGGTCATGCATGCTGCTGCTTTGCTTACCTGCTTATCTTGTATCTATCCCAATTCTTAATACAGAGCTTGGCAGACAGTAAGTGCTTGACAAATGCCACAATCATTATTACTATATTCTTTTCGTATCACACTTAACCCTCTCCATGAAAAGATACGTTGACGGATTTCTACTGAAGGGAGAGGGACACATTCCTCCACCCTATATTTAGCACTGGGTATTAAGTCCAAATACAGGAACCAAGTGGTAAATCTGTTCCTATTTTCTTCCCTAAAATACAGGCACAACTGCTTTATTGTTAGGAACCTGAATGTGAGAACAGAGAGTGCCAATTCCTTTGCCAGTAATTTTTCATTTGAAGCAACTCTATACTTCACCTATGTCAGTGTTAACCAGAGAATACAGTGGCTATAAAGGGAACCGGCTTTTGATGCCATGGCTCCAGGGGACTCCTTAGAGTTACCATTATCCTAGCATTAATTTTCCTATTGCATCAAAAAAAACAGACTTTAACCAAGTCCATTATAATTATCTTTTGCTGACAAAAAATGATCTTTACTGGGTGAGTTATGTCCAGAACTATAGCCTTCTGAATTGTGGCAGGGACACAATGAGATGCTGAAACTTTCCAATCATGGAAATAACTGGCTATACTTCAGTGCTTCAATAGCCATGTTTGTTTTAACTCCTCCTTAAGATTAACGTACTTCTCTGCAAAAATTATTGAAATATTTTTCCAAGGAAAACAGCAAACCCCACCTACTACCTTCAACTCCTAGTACACTAATTGAAGCTTTTTCTCCCTAATGTGATTGACAAAAACCGAGTATCACATCTACTACCTGAAAGTGAAAGCATTTTCCATTGGCGGGATCCTCAGCTGGGTGAGCCTCAGGCACTCGTTATGAAAGCAATCTATTTTGCCAAGTTTATTATAATGCATTGTTCCCCAAGGTAATCAGATGCCCAGCTTTTTAAATTCTGATAGAGAATTCTTGATTTTTAAATATCACTGATTACAAATACCGATCAATTATAACTCCATAGAACAAGCCGAGATAATAAATAACATCTGATAATTTTGCAAACCTAACTGGATAATAATTGAGAGGAATAATTAAAATTAAAATGTTAGATAAATAATAAAATGTTAAACGCCAGTGTGGAGTTTCGCTTTCGTGAAATGGGTGGTGGCAAGAAAAGTCCCTCTCGGCAGTCACAGCAAGACTTCTATCACCCAGAGCAGGGTCACTGAGGATCTTGGTCAGGATTACAACCCCCCAAAATCAGCTGAGAAGTACCATTTCAGCCAAAATGATGGGCGACACTGCGAAGAGAAATGAAGGGTTTCCTCTCTGTCAGCAGAAAACAGTCAAACGTAATTATTGAGTGCTTACTGGGTGCAGAGCACTGTACTGAGTGCTTTGGAGAGTACAATATAACACATACGAGTAGCAGCGTGGCTCAGTGGAAAGAGCCCGGGGCGGCTTGGGAGTCAGAGGTCATGGGTTCTAGTCCCAGCTCTGCAGCTTGTCAGCTGTGTGACTTTGGGCAAGTCACTTAACTTCTCCGTGCCTCAGTTCCCTCATCTGTAAAATGGGGATTAAGACTGTGAGCCCCACGGGGGACAACTTGATCACCTTGTACCCACCCCAGCACTTAGAACAGTGCCTCGCACACAGTAAGCGCTTAGCAAATGCCATCATTATTATTATTATACCTGCCTACAACAAGCTTACAGTCTAGAGGGGCTTAAAGAGTCCTGCCAGAGCATTTCTGGGAAATGGGCTGGTATCTCTAAATTTGGAGCGGGATATCTGGTCACGCTGTCCATGTATATTACTGTTGAAGTTTTTCCCTGTTCAATGTTATACTGTTTCTGTTATTTTACCACACCAAAGAAGACCAGTGAACTCTGTGTTCCATTCTATCTTAACCAGTCCCAGAGTCACACTTTCATTGTTGGGTTTGCATTGAAACCATGACTACTTTTTTAATAGATCCATAAGAGCGAGTGTGCTTTTACTCTTTTACCAATACTTGTTTAATTAAGTTAATTAATTACAGCCTAACTAAAATATTTTACAAAGACCTCACGCAGCTTTCAAAGTGTAGTTTGAAACCTAATCCTCCCCCTCCTTCCCCCTTTTTGCAAACTGGCATTGGGGATGAAGCTAATAAATTGTCAATTAATAGCATACTTGCTTTGATGGCTCTTCAGTAATTTACTGTCATCCCACTTCATAAATTTCTTAGTAAACTTCTGGGATTTCTAGTACAGTACCTCTTCCATGGGAAAATTTGGTTTAAGTGTGTCCTGCTGCCAATAAACCAATAAGGCTAACAGGCTGATAATCCTCCCACACTACACTGTTTAGGTATATGCACTCAACCAGGGAAAGTTTAATTTGTTCCGCTAATGGCACAGAAAACTCCTTTGACTTATTCACCATATAAATCTGGACTTTATTCTTTGACTTTGTTATTACCTATTTACAAATATTGAGTGATTCTACGCTTTTAGGAAAAGTAGTCTGCCTTCTTTAAACCAGGGTATCCAAATGGAATACTACCAACAACATCAAACTCCACTCACGTGAAGTAAGCACCAATAGCCATCAGCACACATATTTATTGTGAGAAACACAGAAAATGCAGATTCAGAGTAAGTGACAAATAATCTCCTGATTGCCATTTTATCAGGTGACTCACTAGTCCTGGAACATTCAGATATTTCACCGAACACTGTGGCTAGAACGCTGAAAGGAATTAAGGAATGTTCATCCAACAGGACTTGAGTTTGTTTGGATACAGCATCCTCAGCGCTGGAATGAACAACTGGATCTGACACCAGACAAAGGTGAGTAGCACAAAAGTGCCTGTCCTTAAACACTTCTGCAAGAACACAACCTGTGTGTTGTAGAACTGAGCTCATTTCAGTCACCAAGTTTCAAAATTAACTCAAATTTTACATGGATCAGAATGAAACTAAATATTTTTCCCCACCCAAAAAACACCAGAGATGTGAGTAGATGCATATTATTAATAATAATAATAATAATGGTATTTGTTAAGTGCTTACTATGTGCAAAGCACTGTTCTAAGCGCTGGGGAGGTTACAAGGTGATCAGTTTATCCCACGGGGGGCTTACAGTTTTAATCCCCATTTTACAGATGAGGTAACTGAGGCACAGAGAAGTTAAGTGACTTGCCCAAAGTCACACAGCTGACAGTTGGTGGAGCTGGGATTTGAACCCATGACCTCTGACTCCAAAGCCCGTGCTCTTTCCACTGAGCCACGTCGCTTCTCCTATATTAAATGCATACTTTAGCAAAAAAGATCATTTGAAAAGTCAGACATCATTCGATATTTTCCAAAACTTTTCTAATACTGAAGGCTGATGAAATTTCCAACAAGAGATAGTCCAGGTTCGTCTGTTATTGCATTCTCCCAATTATTCAACACAGCACTCTGTCCACAGTAGGCGTTCAACAGCACTACTGATTAATTTTCTGCCAAAAATTGATAGGGTTTTGGAGGAGTCCTCAGAAGAAGAGGTAGCGATACTATGCATAGGAATTCCTGGCAGAGATTTTCTTTGGATTGCAGATGTTTTAGGTAAAGCGGTAGGGGGAGGATAGGAAAGCAGAAGACAGCTTCAACAGATAATATCTACAGCACATTTTCATGGGAAGGATTAAAACTGCCTCGAAAGGATCTGATCCCATTTAGGAATCAAGGATTAAAGATAAATTTGACTCATGAAGAAATGTAGGTATCCCTCCCCATCCTACCTAATCTCATTTCTCCCCCACTACAAACCTGCTCACTCAAAACCTCTAACACTAACCTACTTTATCATAATAATAATAGTAAAAACAATGGTATTTGTTAAGACACTGCACTAAGCTCTGGGGTAGATACAAGGTAACTGTATCCCATACAGGGATCAGAATCTAAATCCCCATTTTACAGATGAGTTAACTGAGGCACAGAGAAGAAGCATCTCACCCAAGGTTACACAGCAGACAAGTGGTGGAGCCAGGATTAGAACTCGGGTCCTTCTGATTCCCAAGCCAGAGCTCTATCCATTAGGCCATGCTTTGACTATTTCTCAATCAATCACATTCACTGAGCACTTACTGCATGTAGAGCACTGTGCTAAACTCTTAGGAGAGTGCAAGAAAACAGAGTTGGTAGACACGTTTCCTGCCCACAAGGAGCTCTCTCGCTGTCAATCCCTTGGTCATTCTCTCCCTTTTTCCTAGAACTCACTCCCCATTAATATCCAACAGTTCACACTCTCCCCCTCTGCAAAGCTACTAAAATCATACTTCCTCCTGGAAGCCTTCCCTGACAAGCAGCGTGGCTTAATGGAAAGAGCCCAGGCTTGGGAGTCAGAAGTCATGGGTTTTAATCCTGGCTCCGCCGCTTGTCAGCTGTGTGACCTTGGGCAAGTCACTTGACTTCTCTGTTCCTCGGTTCCCTCGTCTGTAAAATGGGGATTAAGACTGTGAGCTCCACATGGGACAACCTGATCACTCTGTATCCTCCCCAGCACTTAGAACAGTGCTTTGCACATAGTAAGCGCTTAACAAATGCCATCATTATTATTATTACTACTATAACCCCACCCCATTGTCCCATCCTTGTGCACCACCAATGCACTTGGGTCTCCATTCCCTAAGCACACGAATGCTCTCTCTGCCCTCTGGTTCTTATATGCATAGCCTTACACTCTGCTGTTGCCCCTCACTCTAATTCATTTTAATGCCTTTCTCCGACCCTAAATTGTAAGTACCTTGAAGACAAGGTACTTTATATATGTATATATGTTTGCACATATTTATTACTCTATTTATTTATTTATTTAACTTGTACATATCTATTCTATTTATTTTATTAGTATGGTTTTGTTCTCTGTCTTCCCCCTTTTAGACTGTGAGCCCACTTTTGGGTAGGGACTGTCTCTATATGTTGCCAATTTGTACTTCCCAAGCGCTTAGTACAGTGCTCTGCACATAGTAAGCGCTCAATAAATACGATTGATGATGATGATGATGATGATGACAAGGATTGTGTCACCCAACTCTGCTGTACTGTACTCTCCCAAGCATTTAGTACAGTGCTAAGCACTGAGCACTGTACTCAGAACAAGCCAGAGCACTCCATCACTTTGCCCCCTCCTACCTCACCTCACTTCTTTCCTTCTACAACCCAACCCACCCACTTCACTCCTCTAGTGCTAACTTTCTCACTGTGCCTCAATCTCCCCTGTCTCGCCGCCGATCCCTAGCTCAGGTCCGCCTCTGGCCTGGAACACCCTCCCTCCTCAAATCCTCCAAAACAATCACTCTTCCCCCCTTCAAAGCCCTACTGAAGGCACATCTCCTCCAAGAAGACTTTCCAGACTAAGCCCCACTTTTCTTCATCTCCCACTCCCTTCTGTATGGCCCTGACTTGCTCCCTTTCCTCTTTCCCCCTCTCTGCCCCACAGCTCTTACGTACATATCTGTCACTGTATTTGTATTGAAGTCTGCAAGCTCATTGTGGGCAGGAAATGCCACTGTTTATTGCTATATTGTACTTTCCCAAGCACTTAGTACAGTGCCCAATCAATCAATCAATCATATTTATTGAGCGTTACTGGGTGCAGAGCACTGTACTAAGTGCTTGGGAAGTACAAGTTGGCAACATATAGAGACAGTCCCTACCCAACAGTGGGCTCACAGTCTAAAAGGGGGAGACAGAGAACAAAACCAAACATACTAACAAAATAAAATAAATAGAATAGATGTGTGTGTGCCCAGCACACAATAAGTGCTCAATAAATACGAACACAGTGCTTACACTCAACACATACTACTGATTGGAGAAGCAGCGTGGCTTAGTGGAACGAGCCTGGGCTTGGGAGTCAGAGGTCATGGGTTCTAATCCCAGCTCTGCCACTTATCAGCTGTGTGACTTTGGGCAAGTCACTTCACTTCTCTGGGCCTCAGTTACCTCATCTATAAAATGGGGATTAAGACTGTGAGTCCCACGTGGGACAAAGTGATTGCTTTGTATCTACCCCAGTACTTAGAACAGTGCTTGGCACATAGTAAGTGCTTAACAAATACCATCATTATTATTAATAGTATTACTGATTGATTGCATGCTGAGAGTTTTAAAAGGTCATCCTCAAAAATAGGTTGTGAATTTTTAAATCAAATTTCTAATATTCATGGAGGCCCAAAGATGATGGTGCAAGTTGTAGCAATATTGTTCTAAACCACAGATGGATTGATAGAAGAGTGTACTGAGCCTGGATGAAGACAAACATCTCATTTTATACTGCGTGGGGAGGGCCGGCTGGCTCCTCAGTCTACCCACAGGGTGAAGGGAAAGTGTCTGGGACCAGGGAATTGACACTTCTGCCTTTACAGCGGGAGAAGGGGCATGGGCTGGGGAACCAGAGGACCTGAGTTCTAAACCCAGCTTCGTTACTTGCCTGCTGTGTGACCTTGGTCAAACCACAAGGCATCTCCGTTTCCTCATCTGTGAAGTGGTGATTTCATGCTTGTTCTCCCTCTCATTTTGACTGTGAGCCCCATATGGGACAGGGATTATCAATCAATCAATACTACAAATTGAGCATTTACTGTGTGTAGAGCACATTACTACGCTCCTGGGGCCAGGAAAGCATCTACCAAGTCTGTCATACTGTTATACTGTATGCTCCCAAGCACTTAGTACAGTGCTCTCCATACAGTAAGTGCTCAACAAATACCACTGATTGACCAAGGGAGTACAAGTTAACAATAAAATGGAATTGGTAGACACATTCCCTGCCCACAACGGGCTTACAGTCTGATCTTAACTTTCATTTATACCACGGCCTCATACAGTGCTCTGGCACATAGTAAGCACTCAAATAATATTATTACTATTATTATTAATGTGACTGTCATTATTTTCTGGAATGCCCTGTTTGGGCCCTGCACCATGTGTTCCATGCGGCTCCAAGATGGAGGCACAGATGGGGAAGAATGGTAAGGTTACTGTAAGGGCACTCCATAGAGCAGCAGGCTTGCCTAAAGCCTCTGAAACTGATAGACTTAACAGACCCAACACCTTACAGAATCAATGGTAAAATGAGCCACATTTTATTAGAATAACTCTATATCATGAAGGGATAAATATGTCCATTGTGAGCCACGCTGCCCCACTGAGACTGTGGTCTAGAAAGAAAATCTTTGTAAACACCTTCCCTGCTAATTAAACCTTCCAGTGCACAGTTATGATCCTCCAAACCAATTCATCCAGGGGTCTGAAACCGCAGCAATTCCTCCACCTCCAACACTACCAACATCCTGCAGGAGCTTAGGATGGCTGAGGCAGCGTCTCTGAGATTGTTTAGAATATCAGGGACTCTACTGTTAGGGACTGAAGGTGGGTCAGCTTTGATGGTTGCTAGGTTTTTGTGTATCTGTTTTCTCCCTCTATAGATTATAATAATAATAATGGCACTTGTTAAGCACTTACTATGTGTGAAGCACTGTTCTAAGTGCTGGGGGTGGATACAAGGTCATCAGGTTGTCCCACAAGGGGCTCACAATCCTAATCCCCATTTTAAAGATGAGGGAACTGAGGCCCAGAGAAGTGAAGTGACTTGCCAAAGGTCACACAGCTGACAGGTGGCGGAGCCGGGATTAGAACCCATGACCTCTGACTCCCAAGCCCGGGCTCTTTCCACTGAGCCATGCTGCTTCTCATATGGTCTAGATGGCCACCAGACTCTGACTTTAATTTATGGTTTTGGAGATACCCAGACACTTGGCGCATGGAGAGTTACCAAGAAGATGCTCATCAAATATTAGCAAATAAACAAAAGTTGAATGTGGTGCGATATGCGACGTTTAGAGTTTGGAAACCAGTCACTCCTGCAAACCTAGAATGTATAAATATGCTCGCTGTGCACACACTGGGTAGTGATAGTTGTTGTTGCCCCTAGATGGAGAATTTGGAAAGGGAAGGGAATACCTTTGCTTTCTCTTTAGTATGGCTTCTTAATGCCTAGCCAGCTTGTTTGATCCTGTGAATGCGTGGCAAAAGTACACTGATTACAATGGTCACAGAATTCCTCTGGATCATCTTCTAAAACTGGCTCCATAGTTTCAATGCATTTCCATTTTTTATATAATCCACACAAAATCTGGCTAACAGATCAGGAACCAATCACAGAAAAAACAAGTGATGTACCTTCTCCCTCTCCTTTCTGAGTAGCCTATGCCCTTTGATCTGTACCCTTTAAGCATTTAATCTTCACCCCACCCTCAGCCCCACAGCACTTTAGTAATAATAATAATAATTATGGTATTTATTAAGCACTTACTATGTGCCAAGCACCGTTCTAAGCACTGGAGTAGATACAAGGTCATCATGTTGTCCCACGTGGGGCTCACAGTCTTCATCCCCATTTTACAGATGAGGTAGCTGAGGCACAGAGAAGGTAAGCAACTTGCCCAAGGCCATACAACAGATAAATGGTGGAGCCAGAATTAGAACCCATGTCCTCTGACTCTCATGCCCTTCTCTTGCTACTAGGCCATGAACTGCAATTTCATTGTCTGTCTCCCCTTCTAGACTGTAAACTCCTTGTGGGCAGAGAACATGTCTATCAGTTTTCTTGCACTCTCCCAGGCAGTTAGCCCAATGTTCTGTGCACAGTAAGAACTTAATAAATACCACCGATCAATTGACCATAGATGAATGCCACACTGGAATTAACAACTCCAAAGTGTTAGCGTCCTTGTCCTTCAACTTACAAAGCTTCCCACCATGTCCGGCCTGACTGTAGACTTACTTTTGCGACTGGACTGAGTTAAAGTTTAGAAAAAGGGAGAGAAAACCAAGCCTGAATTAGCTGGCAGAGAATGCATGGTTAACAGGACTCACAAGGAAACAATATATACACGAGGATAACAGTTTATGACATCTCAGTGGAACAGTACTGTGGAAATTGCACTCACAGGCAGATTTAACCCGCCAAAACAATCAGCAATAGATGATGTCCTGAGAGCAAGCAGGGGCCCAACATTCAGGAGAACATTTTTTCATTCAAACTAAAAAAAAAATTATTGAAAAATAAAATGCAAAAAAGTTTGAAAATCACTGTTTTCATTCTCAAAATGCTGTTTTTCTTTGAACTATACATCCTATTCGGTCAGAGAAAATGTATAA
Source organism: Tachyglossus aculeatus (assembly GCF_015852505.1). Taxonomy (NCBI): domain Eukaryota; kingdom Metazoa; phylum Chordata; class Mammalia; order Monotremata; family Tachyglossidae; genus Tachyglossus; species Tachyglossus aculeatus. The sequence continues at coordinate 84,690,762 of NC_052069.1, forward strand.
TAAAGTTCAAGCAACTAGCACATAATTTGGGCAGCTTTTGTTTGCGTATTTATAACGTGGAGAACTGTAATTTCAAGTGATATGAACTTGAGAGGATTCTGGTATTTGGGATATGAAAATATGATAGGTAAAGCTGGCCTGTAATTAAATTGACCAACAAAGACCAAAAACCTAGTAGCTGACAGCACAGTTCAATTTTTTCCAGCTGCCGTAGAAGGAAAGCTTTCGACATTTGGATGCATGCATGCATCTTATTTTCCCAGGATTTCAAAGTCCACATGCAGGCTGCTGCTCAGCTATTATAAATGAGTAATTCAAGTAGGGCATGACTGCTTCTTGTATTAACTTGATAAAGATGTTTCACTTCAACTGCATCAACAGTTGTGTTAAGTCATCCCTTTCGCAGGCTGAGGGGCTCTAAATTATGCCAAACTTTGTTAGCAATGAAACAAATAAGAGCTTTATTAAGTGCTCTCCTTATTTTTCCAAGTACTAAAATTGACTTCTAATAATAATTAACTTTTGGCTAATGACTAAGTATTCTTTACCTTAATGATTTCAATGCCTTTATTAATATTTAAAAGCAGTGCCGATGGCTGAAATAATACCAAATACATTTTATATTTGTGGATACTCTATTTTTTAAAATATTTCCTTTCATATTTTGAAACTAAAGATTTATTTTTAAATGAAGCATAGATATGTAGAGACTACACTAAGTTTGTTTTTTTTAAAAAAAATAGGTGGAAATAGTCTAATTACAATTAGACATCCATAAGACATCCATAAGTCAGCATGGATGACTTAAAAATCAGGGGTGTTACAAATATCAGTTCTTTTCTAAACCCATCAATTCTTTTCTTATTCTTACTCCTAACGATTCTTGCTCTTTTGATTATATATGAAAATGTAATCAAAGCCCGGGCATCAACCTGCCTTCAAATAATAGTACCACTGACATCAAGATAGCATTTTAAAATATCAAATTGAATAGTATCTTAATAAAACCACATTAGACTGATTTAAAAATGCAAATGGGCAACGCTGTCAACACTCAATTATTCTAGCACTTGGATAATTATACTTGGACATCCAATGTCCATTTCTCCCCCTTTTTGAGGTCTGCCTTGGGATCTTTCACTGCCCTTAAAGGAGACAATGGGAAGGAGGACCAGATAAAATTTAGATCAAATCTTCTGGCTCATTAGCAAATCCCACTAGAGAATCATTCATTCAGTCATATTTATTAAGTGCTACTGCGTGCAGAGCTCTGTACTAAGCGTTTGGGAAAGTACGATACAGTAAATACAGTACAATTTACAGTACAGTACAATACAGAATCAGAGACAGAGCAAATTTAAACTATTTGCCAAATAGTTTGCAAATCTTTCTGGGGGTTTCATTCACCCGGGGTCTCCCTCACATTTGCATTTTGCTCCATAGATTATGGTAACAATTTCACAAGAAGGCCAAAGCTGTTAAGAGTCCTATCTACACTGAACAGGTCCGAGCTCCTGATCTTCAGGTCTCAAATCTACAGGGTACGCACAAAGTAAAGTTAGTCAGGTTAAGTCTTTGGTGAGTCTTCGACATTCCCTCTCCACCAACACTGGCAATATTATAGATTGCCCCACTTTTAGCATAATCTTTGCCACCCAAAATCAGGGGATGGATTTTTACATCAGGAATCTGTAAGTCCGTTGTGGGCAGGGAATGTGACTGCTTATTGCTGTACTGTACTCTCCCAAGCGCTTAGTACAGTGTTCTGAACACAGTAAGTGCTCAGTAAATATGACTGAATGAATGAATCAAGTTTAACAATAAGGGGAGCAAGAGAGGAAAAAAAGAGGAAAGGAGGGGAGAAGGAAGAGAAAGATAAAAGATCATTTGATACTGTGCACATCCTCAATACTTTCTTTATCCTCCCATACACTTTATTCCCCACCCTTTATCCTCTTCCTACTCCAAAGTATGTCGGTGTCTGTGAGCCTAATTCTCGACTCTCCTCTTTCTACCCCAGAGTTCACACACCACTGTGACTCCATATGCACATCTTAAACTCATTCTAACACCACTCCTCTTCCCATCCTGGCATGTTCCACCATAGCTGTTTACAAAAATCATCAAAAAGCAGAGCTGGAGGGAAATTATGTGGTAAGGGCAGTCATGCCAATGAATCTGGTATATGTGATTGCCTCTCAGCTGCTGGGACTCCATCAGCAATTCCAAGGCAACCTCAAATGTGAAGGGCCTAGGGTGAGCACGAGGTATTATATCCAAAGGATCCTAAAGCACACCTGTTCTCAGCACTAATACTAGGTTTTCTTGGGAATGTGATAAAGAGGACATTTAGAATCAATCGATTATGATACACAGGAAGATTTGGGGGACTAAAGTCTTCAAGTTCTCAAATCCAGAGCTTCACCCAAAGCATTCGCCTCCCAATGCAGTGATTAAGCTGCTGTTCATATTCCTGCTAAGGGCTCAGTTTCTTCCCTTGTGTCTGGGTCCAGCCAAACCCCCATCTCCCACAGCCCACAAACTGCACATAATAATAAAAACAACAATAATAACAATAACAATAATAATAATAATAGTAATGGTACTTGTTAAGCTCTTACTGTGTGCCAGGCACTGTACTAAGTGCTGGGGTGGATTGGGTTGGACACAGTCTCTGTCCCACGTGGGGCTCACAGTCTCAATCCCCATTTTACAGATGAGGTAACTGGGGCCCAGAGAAGTGAAGGGACTTTCCCAAGTTCCCTCTGCAGACAAGAAGCAGTGTGGCTCAGTGGAAAGAGCACGGGCTTTGGAGTCAGAGGTCAGGGGTTCGAATCCCAGCTCGGTCACTTGTCAGCTGGGTGACTTTGGGCAAGTCACTTAACTTCTCTGGGCCTCAGTTCCATCATCTGTAAAATGGGGATGAAGACTGTGAGCCCCCCATGGGACAACCTGATCACCTTGTAACCTCCCCAGCACTTAGAATAGTGCTTTGCACATAGTAAGCGCTTAATAAATGCCATTTAAAAAAAAGGGCAGAGCTGGGATTAGAATCCATGACCTTCATACTCCCAGGTCTGTGCCCTATCCACTACACCACTTTCACCTTGTGGTGCTGTTCTCTGCTCCCTGAACTGTCATCTGAGTCATTTCCAAACTTCCCATGCTAACCTCGTGTAGCTCCTCCATCCCTCCACCCCCTGCCTTGAATGGTCTCAGTCCTTAAAAGAGCACAAAGTACTCAAAAAAGCCATCTTCCTTCAAATTTCTCTAAAAGTCACCAAATTTTCCTCTCATTTGGCAAAGGAAAGGCTGCTGTGCTAACAAAGCTGCCGGCTAAACTGCTTTAGGAAATAAAATTTGGCTAAATTCTAATGGTGAAAGTAGAGAAAGGAGTCAATTCTATACTATTTCTTCACCTCCAGAATTGGGGTGTACCCAAAATGGGCTTTTAAGTAAACAGCTGCCATCGGCACACTTGATGGCAATCTACCCCCTCTGCACCATCTTAAACTGGCCCTTTAGAATGATGGAGATGGGAGAAACATACCCCAGTCCTATTATTTTAAATGGTATTTGTTAGGCACTTACTATGGGCAAGACATTGTACTAATCACTGGGGTAGATACAAGCTAGACTGGTTGGACAGAGTCCCTGTCCCACAGGGGGCTCACATTTTCAATCCCCATTTTACAGATGAGGAAACTGAGGCCCAGAGAAGTGAAATGACTTGCCCAAGGTCAAGTAGTAGACAGGTGCAGGAGCCAGGATTAGACCCCAGGATCTTCTGACCCCAGGCCCATGCTCTATCCACCAGGCTTCGCTGTCTTATTTTGCTGACTCTTCACAGCAACACAGGGCATAAAATACCTCATCACCCTGGCTAGTACCCATAACGGCAGTCAGAAAACTTTTAATGTCAGGCCACTTCAGCCAGGTGCTGGACCCAATGGATGGAGAAGCCCTTCTGCGGGTCCTAAAAGCTGGCAAGTAGGAAGAAGATGCCCACATCCCCATGGGTTACACTGAAGTGGAAGGCTCCGGATGAGGGGAACACGAAGGAGGCCAATCAATGGAGTCACGGGAGGTCAAAGGGAATTGGCAAGTGGGGGTGGCCGGGGGAGAGAGGAAGCGATGAGGTTGGAGGTTGGAACAGGATGATAAATTTCTGATATGGGCACGTTGCTACTACTACTACTACTACTACTACTACTAATAATAATAATAATAATGGCATTTATTAAGCACTTACTATGTGAAAAGCACTGTTCAAAGCGCTGGGGAGGTTACAAGGTGATCAGGTTGTCCCACGGGGGGCTCACAGTCTTCATCCCCATTTTACAGATGAGGGAACTGAGGCCCAGAGAAATTAAGTGACTTGGCCAAAGTCACCCAGCTGACAAGTGGCGGAGCCGGGATTTGAACCCATGACCTCTGACTCCAAAGCGCGGGCTCTTTTCCACTGAGCCACGCTGCTTCTCTACAATACCCTTTGCATACATATCCAAATAATTCAAGACAAAGTCAGATAGGGAGTTTGCCACAACACTGTTCTCTTTGGCAGGGGAGAGTCATTCATTCATTCATTCAATCGTATTTATTGAGCACTTACTGTATGCAAAGCACTGTACTAAGCACTTGGGAAGTACAATTTAGCAACAGAGACAATCCCTGCCCACAAGAGGAGATATAAATTTGTTACAAATAACCATGGTTGAATAATGCAAGGCATAATGGGCTATCATTCTCACTGGTGTTTGAATCATCAAGAGTCAACTGGAACAAACAAGATCAAATTTTGAGAGCTCTCCTGAAAGAACAAAGTAAAGATTTAAAACTGTTTTCTAAAAATGCATATCTACCATGCTCACAAAAAGCGATTACTTTAACAGTACTTCTTTTGTCTGAACAATTTCTATTAATCAAGGCTGCAACACCCGAGAACTCTTGAAAAAAACTGAACAGAAATGCAGCATTCGTAAAAATGAAAGATTTACAAATTTTCTATGTGAATGATATATCTGAAAAGACCACTTTTCAAATACCAGAAATTCAAAATTACATATTGGAAACTATATTAATGAAGTAGATGGAATGAAATCCTAAAGGCTAAAACCACCATAATTTGTAAATATCTTCTTCTGCCAGTGTTCTCGAGAAATCTATTCTTGTTTTGTTTTATCTCTTCCTCTCACTCTGTCTTCTCACATCTGGAAAAGTGCTGCCAATCAATCGGTGTTATGTACTGAGGTTTTACTGCGTGCAGAGCGCTGTAGTAAGCACACAGTACAACAGAATCATTAGACATAATTGCTGCCCACGAGGACGGCAGTGTTAGAACCTGAACATTTAGTTTGTCAGGTGTAAATATTGATGCATACTCTGTACTTTTTTAATAACCAACAGATACCTTTTTTAAAAAATAAACTAATCAGAACAAACCATATTTTAAAAGCAATTAAGGGGATAAAAATGTTCTACACTACAGTGCAGAGTTCTCAAAAGACTGTTTCCTGGCAACTATCATAATCCTTTTGAAATTGTTCATATTAAGATTAAAGATCACTTTGTTCCCATATTCCCACAACTAGTTGGTATGGTAAAGAGATCAGTCCCCTACTTTTATATGTAACATCTTTAACATTTGCTCTCCTTTCTGTGCATGTGATTAAATGTAACATTCTGAAATCCCAAAGTTCTGAGAAAAACATAAATCCTTCTCTCACAGCTGCTGTTTGACTCTGGAAACACATGCATTTTCTTTTCAAGCATCTACCATCTAAACTCCCAGAGGGTTTGCACTAAAGAACACCTGCATCTCTTCATTTAGTTCCAATAACAGAGTCTAAACTCCAAAATTACAAAAATAGACGCTCTGTTCAGCTGTAGTTACATTTTGCCCCTAATTCCCGTGAACAAAAATGCTAGGAGCATGAAATCATTCAGGCAAGCTCTGTCATCGAGAGGATAAGATTTTTTGCACCAGAAGCCCAATGGGAACATGATAGAAAACTGGCAACAATTATAGATAAAGTACATAGTGAAGTCCTCAGAGGCAAGAGAGGAAATGTAATAAGATAGATGGGTATAATTTTTACACATTTCTATCCAAACCGCAAATGTGAATTGTCTTTAATTGCTCCAATACATAACAATTCCTATGCATATGTCACAACAAAAATGCTTAAGTACTAAGACAGTTTTTGTGATTAACCACATGCAAAAGATAATATAAATTAACATGGAGAATTGACAGACCATTGATTACTTCACTTTGTTTAAAAGGATGAAGGGAAAACCAAAAAATTTCAACAACCTAGTTGAATTATCATTTGAAGCCTAAACAAAACAGTTAGCTGTGCAATATATACTTGGTTCTTTAACTGAGTATGATATGATTTCACCAACATATGATTTCACTAAGCATCTTGGCTAGAAAGTTGTAAGAATATCAGGGAATAGTCCTTCAACAATTACAGCCTGCGTAAATGCAACCCAACATCGTGCCAGAAGAAGTGGTTTGTGCGTGTGTAGGAGGCATCAGAAATCAGAAAAACTACATGCACGCGTTTTCCTTAACTCAGGGAATGAAATTCCAGTGTTACAGAATAAATGAATGCACCTCAATCAATCAATCGTATTTACTGAGCGCTTACTGTGTGCAGAGCACTGTACTAAGCGCTTGGGAAGTACAAGTTGGCAACATATAGAGACGGTCCCTACCCAACAGTGGGCTCACAGTCTAAAAGGGGGAGACAGAGAACAAAACCAAACATACTAACAAAATAAAATAAATAGAATGGATATGTACGAGTAAAATAAATAGAGTAATAAATATGTACAAACATATATACATATATACAGGAGCTGTGGGGAAGGGAAGGAGGTAAGATGGGGGGATGGAGAGGGATGGAGACGGGGGGATGGAGATGGAGAAGATACAACCTCCAATTGTATTTGCTGATCCATAATAGCATTTTTACATTATTTGATGGGGTATATATCTAATAATTCGGCTCTGTCTTGCAAATTATACCATTAAAAAATGTAACGCACTCTAACTTCAGGAGGCAAGTTTATCTACATATGTGTGTATGCACTAATAATTCACTCCTTTTCTAAAATTAAAAAAAAAACCCACACACTACACTTACATGAGGACTTGTAAACACAATATCATCACAGTACTGTCATGAATCCTGTCGGCTTATACGATGTTTAAGCAAAATTACAACCATAGCAGCTGCTTGATTCTATTTTTTTTCCCATCTCAGACTACAAGGGTGGTTATTACGAACTAGCACTAGCTTTGTATAGTATAATTTGCTATCTGCTTCAAAACAGTTTAGAAAACTAATTAAACTACTTGAAGACAAAGATCACTTGTCACATCTTTGCTGCTTCAAAGATTTTTTTTCTGGTTTTCTCGAATCCTTAAGGATTTCGTATCTATCAATCTTCTCTACAATCTGGCTTTCGCCACCTCCACTCCACTGTCTTTCCAAGGTCAACAATGACCTCCTTTTCACTAAATCTAATGGCCTTTACCCTGTCATAATCCTCCTTGACTTCTGCGCTGGCTGCTTCTGACACAGTGGATCACCTGGAAACCTTATCTAACCTCAGTTTCTCTGACCAAATCCCCTTCAGGTTTCCCTCCCGCCTTCTTGGCCTCTTCCACAGGATCTTTCACTTTCTGTAAAATGGGGATAATAATACCTGCCTTGTCTCCCTACCTCACAGTTACATTGCGAGGGTTGAAATGAACTGTGAGAGCGTTTTGGTAATAAAAGCGCTATAGCAAATCATCTCCCCCTCTAGATTGTGAGCTCACTGTGTGCAGGGAATGTGTCTGTTGTTGTACTGTACTCTCCCAAGTGCTTAGTAAAGTACTTTGCACACAGTAAGCGCTCAATAAATACGAATGAATGAATGTCTCTTACTCGCTAGCTGTGGGTTTCCCACAAGGCCAAGTCCCTGGTTCCCTTAAATTTTCATTTGACACTCATTCGTTTGGGGTGCTCCTCTGCCCTCACAGCTTCAATTACCATCTATATGCAGATGACACCCAAATCTGGCTCACTAGCCCCAAAGCAGTGTGGCTCAGTGGAAAGAGCATGGGCTTTGGAGTCAGAGGTCATGGGTTCAAATCCCGGCTCCACCACTTGTCAGCTGTGTGACTCTGGGCAAGTCACTTAACTTCTCTCGGCCTCAGTTACCTCATCTGTAAAATGGGGATTAAGACTGTGAGCCCTCCGTGGGACAACCTGATCACCTTGTAACCTCCCCAACGCTTAGAACAGTGCTTTGCACATAGTAAGCGCTTAATAAATGACATTAAAAAAAACTGCTCTCCTGTGCATGTTATTGGACTGGTACATTAGGCTGAGCTAGAAGGTTGGTACCTCAAGCTCAACTTGTTCAAAACCAAATCCTCTCCTCCACCTAATGCTCCAGTAACTTACCACCACCATTACAACCATTTCTCAAGCCTGAAACCTTGGTATTATGCTCAACTCCTCTCTCTTTCATCAGTTTGCCACCACATCTGCTCAGTTCTTCCTTTGACACATGTCCACAATCTTGTCTTATGCTGTCAAGTCGTGCCCGACCCATAGCGACGCCATGGACACATCTCTCCCAGAATGTCCCACTTCCACCTGCAATTGTTCTGGTAGTGTATCCACAGAGTTTTCTTGGTCAAAATACAGAAGTGATTTACCATTGCTTCCTTCCGCGCAGTAAACGAGTCTCTGCCCTCGACTCTCTCCCAGGCCACTGCTGCCCAGCACAGGTGAATTTTGACTTGTAGCAGATTGCCTGCCACTCACTAGCCATTGCCCAAGCTAGGAATAGAATGGGTAGGCCTCGGCTTGACTCTCCTTCCTGAAGTCGAGACTGATAGAGTACTGGAAACTCTCCAGGTGTGACCCTTCATAAATCAATTCATCACCTCTCTGCCCCTACTTATCAATCAATCAAGCAATGGTATTTACTGAGCGCTATGTGCAGAGCACTGTATTAAGCACTTGGAAAGAGTACAATACAACAGAATTACTGGATATGTTCCCTGCCCATAATGAGCTTAGTCTAGAGGGGGAAACAGACATCAATTAAAAATAAATGATTTATAATATATAATTTAAAGATATTTAAGTTTGTGTTGTGGGGCTGGGGCGAATATCTTCAAAGTTCACAGACTGAGGCATACAGATGGCGCAAGACAGAGAACGAGCCGGGGAAAAGAGGGCTTCATCGGGGAAGGCCTCATGGAGGAGATGTGACCTGAACAATGTTTGAAAGGGAGAGAGAGAGGTGGTCTGCCATAAATGGAGGGGGAAGGACTTCCAAGCCACTGGGAGGATTTAGGAAAGGGGTCAGCGGTGAGACAGATGAGATGGGGGTACAGTGAGTAAGCTGGCACTAGAGGAGTGGAGTGTGTGGGCTGGGCTGTACTAGATCATTCATTCATTCAATCAATTGTATTTATTGGGAGCTTACTGTGTGCACAGCACTGTACTAAGCACTTGGTAAGTAATAATAATGGCATTTATTAAGCGCTTACTATGTGCGAAGCACTGTTCTAAGCGAGACAGTCCCTACCCAACAAAGGGCTCACAGGGGGAGACAGACAACAAAACAAAACATGTGGACAGGTGTCATCAGAACAAATAGAACTAAAGCTAAATGCACATCATTAACAAAATAAATAGAATAGTAAATATGTACAATATGTAAATATGTACAAATATGTACAAGATCAGTGAGCTGAGGTAGGATGGGGTGGACTGATTGAGTGTTTTAAAGACAAAGGTAAGGAATTTCTGTTGAATGCAGAGGTGTTTGGACAGTCACGGGAGGTTCCTGAAGAGTGGGGAGACATGGACCGCTTTTCTCCCACTACGCTTTAGTGTTTCCCCGGAAACTTGAGTCTCAATGGAGTGACCAATATGACAATGGACTCCTACAGGTAATTAGACTGTGCACTGTGTAATCCTCCCTGCTGCCCCTCTCCACTTTCTACTCCACTCTTCCTTGAGACTTTTATGAGCTAATTTCATCCCTTTCCACCTCTGGTCACAAAGGGAGTCCCTGGTAGTGAGGTGACAGGGGCTGCCCCACACAGGGAGCTAGCCCTCTAACTTATTTGGCCCAGCTTCCTCACTGGTCTTTGTCTGGCTTCTCCAGGGCCCAGAGGGCATGGATTCTACAATGATCCCCTGCATCCTCCTTTCCTCTTCTCCCACTCCTTTCTGCCATTGCCCTGAATTGCTTCCTCTGTTCTTCCCCCGTCCCTGCCCCACAGCACCTGTGTACATACCTGTAATTTATTTGTTTCAATGTTAATGTCTGTCTCCCCTCCTCGAAGCCCTAAGTTATTGTGGGCAAAGAATGTGGCTGTTTATTGTTGTACCGCAATCTCCCAGGTGGTAAGTACAATGCTCTGGTAAGTGCTCAATAAGTACGACTGAATGAATGAATGATTGAATCCCTGCTCAGCATTGCGTGGTCTCCCCAGATCCCCTGAACCTCCAATCCCCAGGGCAGTCATCAAGATACCCACACTCCTTTCTCTCCCAACAAGGCTGCAGGGATTAACCATGCCTCATCTCCATCCAGAAATACCTAATGTGACTGCATTCATTCTTTCACAGTAAGCGACTGAATGAATCATAGTTATTGAGCACTGAACTAAGCGCTTGGGAGAGTACACTACAACAATAAACAGACACATTCCCTGCCCATAACGAGCTTACAGTTATAGACAGGGGGAAATACAGTCAACTCCTCTTCACTTTCTTCCTCTTCTTCCCTTCCCTATCTTCTTGTTTCCAGTATTCCCAATCTTTCCTTGTGGGCAGGGAATATGTCTACTGACACTAGTGCATTGTCTCTCCCAAGCTTTTACTCTACACACAGACCGGCAGACCCCAAGAACGAAGTAAGTTTATCAGCAAGCCTTGAGTAAGGCCAGTCATCACTTTTTTTTCCCCTCAAAGGAGAGGAGCCAGGGGAGGCATATGAAGGAGTTAGTTATCTGAAGGAGGAAGGAAACTGCTTACAACCAGGCAGAATTGGAACTGACTGGCGCAAGGGGAGGAGAGTGTGGGAAGGGAACTGAACTCCCTGTAGTCATTGGACGTAATGTCGGATGAAGCTTTATGATCCTGTGTTGTGGCAGTAATGACCTATCCCCATATTTTGAATTTCTGTACTTGGATGTCCCCCGACACCTCGAACTCAGTATGTCCAAAACTGAACTCCTCACCTTCACTCCCTTAGAGAACTCATTCACTCCCATGGTTTCAACCACCATCTCTATGCCCCAAATCACACTCCAGCCCTAACTTATCACCTTTCTGCAGTCTCGCACTTCCTCTTGCTTTGAGGGCATCTCTAATTGGATGCCCCCGCCAATACCCCAAACATAACATGTCCAAAACAGAACTTATCTTCCCCTGTCTTTTCCATCACTACAGACAGCAGCACTATCCTCCCTAACAAGTTAAAAATTTGGCATTATTTGAGTCACCTTTTGTTCAACCGACATATTCAATCTGTCTCGAAATCCAGTTGGTTCTACCTCTATAAAAGTTACAAAAATCCACCCTTGGCTCACCATCCAAACTGCTACTATATTGATGCAAGCACTTAAACCCTGCCATGATATTATCTGCCTCCTTGCTGACCTCGCAGTCTCCTGTCTCTCCCACAACAAATCCAAACTTCACTCTGCTGCCAGATCATTTTTCTAAAACAAAGGTCAGTCCACATTTCTCCACTCTTCAAGAACCTCCAGTTGATCAGCCATCCACCTCCCCAAACAGAAACTCTTTACCATCTGCCTTAAATCACTCAATCAGCTCACCCCCTCCTACCTTACCTTAGATTTTTTTTTTTATGGTATTCGTTAAGTGCTTACTCTGTGCCAGGCACTATTCTAAGTGCTGGGAAAAACACAAAGTATTCAGGTTGTATGCAGTCCGTGTCCCACACAGGGTTCACACACTTTATCCCCATTTTACAGATGAGATAACTGAGGCCCACAGAAGTGAAGTTACTTGCCCAAGGTCACACAGCAGAGCTGAGATTAGAACCCAGGTCCTTCTGACTCCCAAGCCCATGCTCTATCCATTAGGCCACACTGCTTCTCAACCAGACTACACACTTTGCTCTTGTAACACCAGTCTCCTCACTGTACCTCCATCTTGTCTATCTTTTTTAATGGTGTTTAAGCACTTGCTATGTGCCAAGCACTGTACTCAATGCTGGGGTAGTTACAAGATAACTTAGATCGGTACCCTATAAGCACATGATATTCACCCCACCCTCAGCCCCACAGCACTTATTTACATATCTGAAATTTATTTATATTAATGTCTGACTCCCCCTTCTAGACTGTAAGATCCTCGTCGTCAGGAAATGTGTCTACCAACACTGTTACCCTGTACTCTCCCAAGTGCTTAGAAAAGTGCTCTACTCAGAGTAAGCACTCAAATACAGTTTATTGATTGGTCAATTAATGCATACAGGGTAATGAGAATAACAGTAGACATAAAAACAACTTTCAGACTAAACCCCCTTTTTCCTCTCCTCCTTCCCATCCCCCCCACCCTACCTCCTTCCCCTCCCCACAGCACCTGTATATATGTTTGTACAGATTTATTACTCTTATTCATTTTACTTGTACATATTTACTATTCTATTTATTTTGTTAATGATGTGCATCTAGCTTTAATTCTTTTTGTTCTGACGACTCGACATTTGTCCACATGCTTTGCTTTGTTGTCTGTCTCCCCCTTCTAGACTGCGAGCCCGTTGTTGGGTAGGGTCTGTCTCTATGTGTTGCCCACTTGTACTTCCCAAGTGCTTAGTACAGTGCTCTGCACACAGTAAGTGCTCAATACGATTGAATGAATGAAAGAATTATAGGAATCAAAAAAAATTCAGATGAAAAGACTGAAGGGAATTTAAGCACCTAAGTGCTAAGGAAAGAAAATCAATCAATCGTATTTATTGAGCGCTTACTGTGTGCAGAGCACTGGACTAAGCGCTTGGGAAGTACAAGTTGGCAACATATAGAGACGGTCCCTACCCAACAGTGGGCTCACAGTCTAGAAAGGGGAGACAGAGAACAAAACCAAACATATTAACAAAATAAAATAAATAGAATAGATATGTACAAGTAAAATAAATAGAGTAATAAATACATACAAACATATATACCTATATACAGGTGCTGTGGGGAAGGGAAGGAGGTAAGACGGCACTCCCTTGGTTGGGAAGCAGACCGAAATGAAATTTCACTTTCACCTAAATCATAAGTATCAATGTGTTTCCCTCTAATATTTTTGAATGTGGTGTAGGCCACAGTACAAAGTAAAATACACAAATGACCTTTCTTGAAACTTATAATCTAAAAATCAACAACAGGAATGTGGGTAAGTATATAAAAGATTTACAAACAGCAATTAAACCCCAGAAACAATAGGACAACAAGAGTAAAACCTAAAAATGAATAACCCATAAAATGCATTTATTGATGTGGGGCAAAGGTGGTGGTGTGGGAAGGGTGGGGGGAAGACGAGCACCCCCCCCACCCCAACCCCAACACAAAGATGCTATGTATTTTGGGAGATGGCTGCAGGGCTAAGATGTATTGAATTCTGCAGTTGGGTATATACTGGGCACAAGAGAATAGGAGCGCGAGAGCAGTCATGTCTTCTGCCAGGACAGACATCGTTTGTCCATTCCTGCTTGCCTCCCTCCTCAAAAATACAGCTAGAACTCGAAATCACGAGGAAAGAAAACCAAGGAAGAGCTAGATATTGCTACCTTTGCCAGATAATTGTTTTGAAACTGGCAAGTTGCAATTGAAAATTAATAAGGAAGGAAGCAGAGGGGACTGCTTCCTGTGGCGGCTCCGGAGAATGCCCAAGTCACCCCCTTGACAACTCGGACTGTGGTGACAAGCTCCACGTGCACAAGCATTAGTTTAAGAGTTTTAGAATAATCACTCCCTCTAGGTTGGCAAGCTCATTGTGGGCCGGGAACATGTCTATCGACCTGTTGTACTGTACTCTCCCAAGCACTTAGTACATTGCTCTGCACACAGTAAGCATGCAAAATATATGACTGATTCATTCATTCAATCGTATTTATTGAGCGCTTACTGTGTGTAGAGCACTGTACTAAGCACTTGGGAAGTACAAGTGGGCAACACATAGAGACGGACCCTACCCAACAACGGGCTCGCAGTCTAGAAGGGGGAGACAGACAACAAAACGAAGCATGTGGACAAGTGTCAAGTCGTCAGAACAAAAAGAATTAAAGCTAAATGCACATCATTAACAAAATCAATAGAATGGTAAAATGTACAAGTAAAATAGAGTAATAAATCTGTACAATGATTGATCAATCTTGCCTTCTAGTAGCACTATTCAAGGTTTGGTGGGAAACAAAACTGATGGCTAAAACGATACTTAGGATTACGTTTTCTCTCACTAGAGTAATTACTGATCACAGTCTCTTTAAATTTACCTAGTCTTTCAGTTTCTTGTATACTGACTTTCATTATTTAGTTCCCACAGCTTAATGTCAAACTGTACGATGAGCCCCTTGAAGACCAGAGACACTGTTGAATTCCCACGTAGGTATTCTTTCCCTGAACATAATACACTGTAAGTGCTTAATAAATACTATTACTGCTACTATTAGCAGGAGGAGTGCAGAAATGGGAGGGAAAGGACTAGGATTCTACCACCCCCTTCTGCCACTGGCCTGCTGTGTAAACTGTGTAAAGTGTGTAAACTGTGTAAAGTGGGTAAGTCACTTTATTTCTTAGGGCCTCAGTTTCTCAACTGCAAAATAGGGATGAATTACATTGAGAGCTCCATGAGGAACAAGGACTGTGTCAAATCTGATAACCTTATATCTACCCCAGTGTTTGGTAGTCAGTAATGAATCAACTGTCATATTATAACAAAACCAGAGAGAAGCTGAGAGAAGTAGCATGGCCTAGTGGATAGAGCATAGGCCTGGGCACCAGAAGGACCTGGGTTCTGATCCCGGCTCCTCCATGTACTTGCTGTGTGACCTTGGGCAAATCACTTCACTTCTCTGGGCCTCAGTTACCTCATCTGTAAAAAGGGGATTAAGACTGTGAGCATAGGAAAGCAACAAAAACAAAAAGAATTAATAAAAACTGGCAAAGAGAGAGAAGATTAAAGGAACTGTGGCCGAGTAGTTGGGAGAAGAAAAGGTTGAAAGAAGACTCAAGTATTTAAAGGGATACTGTTACAGGTGTTGAAGAGCATCTATTTCTATTAAATAGCAAAAGAGAAAATGTTAAAGAAACAGTAATAATGCCACTTTTTTAAGCACTAATTCTGCCACACATTATTCTAAATGCTGGGGTAGATATATGGTTGCTTTTATATTTATTTTATGGTATTTGTTAAGCACTTACTATGTGCCAGGCACTTTTCTAAGCCCTGGACTAGATACAAGGTAATCAGGTTGGACATCAGGTGGAGTGGGGATTAGAACCCAGGTCCCAATGCCTCCCGTGCTCTATCCACTAGGCCACACTGCTTCTCCATAGAAGTTAAACAGGTTGGACACAGTCCCTGTCCCATATGGGGCTCACAGTCGAAGAAAGAACTGAGGTGGTACAGTCTTCTAATTTGTAGCAAGACTTCTTATTTGCCATGGAAATTTAGTACAAGTGGACCTGAAAATTTTCAGCGGTATTAACTGAAGAACACACTGGAAAGGTTCAGATGATGTACAGATATCACCGAGTAATTCCACTTGGTGTTCTTTCCTAGTTCCATGATTTTTTTCTAATGGTATTTGTTAAGCCCTTATTACGTGCAAACAGAGTTGTTATTAAGTGCTGGGATAGAGACAAACTAATCAAACTGGACCCAGTCTATGCCCCACATAATAATAATAATTGGGTATTTGTTAAGCACTTACTAGGTGCCAGACACTGTACTAAGCACTGGCGTGGATACAAGCAGAATGGGTTGGACACAGTCCCTGTCCCACGTGGGGCTCACAGTCTCAACTCCCATTTTACAGATGAGGGAACTGAGGCCCAGAGAAGTCAAGTGACTTGCCCAAGGTCATACAGCAGACAAGCGGCAGAGCTGGGATTAGAACCCATGACCTTCTGGCGCCCAGGCCCTTGCTCTATCCACTACATCATGGGTTCACACTTTTTAATCCCCATTTTACAGATGAGGTAACTGAGGCACAGGGAAGTGAAGTGATTTGTCCAAGGTCACACAGCAGACAAAGGGTGGAGAGAGGATTAGAGCTCCGGTTCTTCTGATTCCCAGGCCTTTGCTCTGACCACTGGACCACACTGCACCAAGGGTACCAGGCAAGGTAAAATAAAAAAATACCCCAGGTTACAATCACCAGCTGACACATAAAAGTCATATACAGCCAGCATTGTTTGATACTTCTTCATTCATTCATTCAATCGTATTTATTAAGCACTTACTGTATGCAGAGCACTGTACTAAATGCTTGGGAAACTATAATACAAAAATAAACAGTGACAAGTCCTGCCCACAACGAGCTCACCTGGTTTCAGCCACTCCCTGAAGCACAAACCCAGGAATACAGCTACTACTGTCTGACACCTCAACAATTCAGTGTATCACGGCAAGGTGCCAAGATTAATCAAGAAATTATGGTCTCTTCCACCCCAGCTAAGGTTTTGTAATTAAGAGGTCTTTTCCTATTACATTTGAGTTTTACATTAATGTTGTAAGAAAGTGAATTAATTAATGACTGAAGAGGACCCCCCTGATGGAGAGTAGAGTTCAACGATATGAAGAGGTGTTTGGACGGACTTGGCCAGCTGCACGGTACTTTATGAAGAGAAGAAGGCTGTTTCTCATCTTAAATTGGACAAATTGTCCACTAAAGTTGAAAAATCACTACCACAGTTGACAGATCAACTTTTGCAGCCTTGTTAGAATCCAAGCGAGTTTCCACATCTCTGCACTGAATTTGGGGCTACTTTGCTGGACACCAAACTAGGACTAAATTTACAGACCACCCTAAATTCAATAATGAATCAAGAATCCCCACTAGCAACCAACAAGGCTGTATAGGCAGGCCCCAGAGACCAGGCTAAAAATACACCTCCAAACAGGCAAGGTAAACAATCGGTATTTAATTAATAGCACGAAGAAAGGACTCCCACCACAGAATGCTGAAGGAGAGGTGTGCGAGGTGGCTATTTACAGCTCCTAAAGATTTTTAAGACTGCTTACCAGGCCACCCACCTCGAAATTAGTCTGATAACTCAACCACCCCAGTGCCATCCTGGGCTGCTTGGAGAACCTTAAGAAACTGGGCTCAGGTTGAAATCATCGAGAAATTATGCTCACAACTAGAGTAATCCCACTCATCTTCCACTTTCTCTACGATGCAGCTCGGAGGAAGAATTGCCACATGCAATTTTTAACACTGGGCCTCTGAGGGCAGGAGTCAGCGCTACTGCTCCATTCTCTGTCAACTTCCAACAAGAACTAAGCTTATGTTTAGTCCATGGAAAGCTCAGCTCCCCATCAATCTGTTGGTGGGGAGTGAGGTGGGTTGGGAGAGAGGTTTCCGCCTTACTGGCAAACACTCAGTCCCTCCCAGAATATTCCAGACTATCTTGGAGGGGTGGGGTAAATTCCGACCAGAACCACCTCGTGACCTGGCTAAAACAGCCTCCTCCTAAAGAACCCGAATTTCTACTGCACTTCACTGAGTTAATGTTGTGATTGGTATACTTTAAAATACTTTAAAACACTCATCAGTAGTGCAGTGATGCTCAATTTACCAGTATGCGGCACAAAAATAAATTTCATATTATCATTCCAGGTTTTGAAACAGATCTCAATCTACAACGTGTCAGCCAATGAGAAGTTGTATGTCACTATACACCTGTAGAGCTTCCAATCGGAAATTACGGAATGGGCGTTTATTTTTGTGCGTTCAGAAATGCTTCCAGTGCTATGAATTTATTTTAAGAAATTAGAAACAATATTCACATGATCAAATGATGTGACTATGTACAAATTACTTAAGGCAATCAAGTCTCACCCCACCACTTAACCTCTCTCCTATCCCACTACAACCCAGCTTGCCCACTTCTTTATTCATGCCGACATACTACTCCTAGTATTTCATACCCACCTCTCACATTCCCAATCACTTATTCCCGCCCTCTCTCTACCCCTCTTCACATCAGGCAAGCCACTGCACTTCACCTCTTCGAGTCAGTCAGTTAACTATATTTATTGAGTGCTTCTTGTGTGCAGAGCACTGTTCTAAACACTTGGGGGAATACACTATCACAAATAACAGACACATTCCCTGACCACAGCAAGTATACAGTCTAGAGGGAGAGTTTATGAGTCTAGCCCCTTCTGAAATTATATCTCCCCTAGGAGATTCCATAACTGATCTCTCATATCTACAACCCACAACTGCCACTTCAGGACTTCTGTGTCCCCTATGACCTTGGCTAGTTACATTAGCCTCATTTCACTTAGGTTCATATTTTATACTCTTCTGCTTCTCCTTCCTGTAATTTATTTTAGTATCTGCTCCTCCATTAGACTGTCAATTCCCTGAGGGCAAGGATAAGGCCTACTACCTCTATTTTACCCTCCCAAGGCTTACTCAGGGCTCTATGCAGGGTAAATACTGAGAAGATATGAGTGATTCCCAATAAGATCTTTTTCAAGAATATATGCAGAGAAGTTAAACTGATCTTTTGGTCTCATAGAGAAAGTAAAACGAAACGAAGAACTGAAAAAGAGCAAGAAAAAGTCAGTTATCTAATATTCTGGGTGTCCTACTTTGCATTAGCTATTCATTTTAGGTTTAGCACAACATAAAAGTTAATGCCAAATGCTTAATAAAGTGCTCTGTACACAGTAGGTCCTCAATGAACTTGTTGACTGGCATATCGCAAGCACTTAAACACAGTAATAACTTTCATTAACATTACATTTACCATTGCCCAGAGAAGCAACATGGCTTAGTGGAAAGAGCCAGGGTTTTGGAGTCAGAGGTCGTGGGTTCTAATCCCGGTCCGCCACTTATCAGCTGTGTGGCTTTGGGCAAGTCACTTAACTTCTCTGTGCCTCAGTTACCTCATCTGTAAAATGAGGATTAAGACTGTGAGCCCCACGTGGGACGACCTGATGACCTTGTATCTACCCCAGTGCTTAGAACAGTGCTTGGCATATAGTAAGCACTTACCAAATCATCATCATTACATCATTTGTCCACTTTGAAGTTTTGTTCCTATTTGCTGTGCAAGCAGTATTTGAGTAAAGCTGAATTTAAACCAATCCAGGTCTTATATTTTTGAGTGGCTGTTGGGTAAGGACTTAATCTGGGATCCAAAAACCAGTCTGTGCAGAGTTATTGCTTACGACATTTCTACAACAGCACAAGGCCTGAGACACCTACACACACTGGCTCATAGCACCAAGCTGTGGAGGCGGGGGAGAGGTTAGACAAGAAATGAGGCTGTTTAAGGAGAAGAAGGATGCAGCAGAAGGAGGTGTGGATCAGTGCTACAGGGAAATAATCTGTCTTCCAGCACTGTGGCTTCCGTTAATAATAATAATGGTGGCATTTGTTAAGCGCTTATTATGTGCAAAGCACTGTTCTAAGGGCTACAAGGTGATCAGGTTGTCCCACTTGGGGCTCACAGTCTTAATCCCCATTTTACAGATGAGATAACTGAGGCACAGAAGTTAAGTGGCTTGCCCAAGGTCACACAGCTGACAAGTGGTGGAGCCGGGATTTGAACCCATGACCTCGCTCTTTCCACTGAGCCACGCTGCTTCCCCTGACCAACAAGCAGCATGGCCTAGTGGATAGAGCACAGGCTTGGGAGTCAGAAGGACCTGGTTTCTAATCCCAGCTCCGCCACTTGTCTGCTGTGTGACCCTGGGTTATACGGCTATACAGGTGCATCGTGATGCACATTTTCCCACTGACTTACGCATTATAGTTTGGAATCTGTTTCAGAACCTAGAATGATAATAAGAAACTTATTTTTGTGCCAACGACTTTTGCCTCGCTGCTTCTCAAGATGCTTTCGAAATTCAAAGGTTCTCGAAACTCAGACCTTTCCAAAACTGCACTTACTTTGCCCTGCTTTTCAAAAATCAATCTTGTTTACTATTATCACGTGCTTTCTGGGTGCGGAGCACTGTAATAATAATGATGGTATTTGCGAAGCACTTACTACACTTAGATGCACTTAGAGAAGCAGCGTGGCTCAGTGGAAAGAGCACGGGCTTGGGAGTCAGAAGGCATGGGTTCAAATCCCAGCTCTGCCAATTGTCAGCTGTGTGACTTTGGGCAAGTCACAACTTCTCTGTGCCAGTTCCCTCATCTGTAAAATGGGGATGAAGACTGTGAGCCCCCCGTGGGACAACCTGGTCACCTTGTAACCTCCCCAGCGTTTAGAACAGTGCTTTGCACGTAGTAAGTGCTTAACAAATGCCATTATTATTATTATTATTATTACAACCAAGTGTACTAAAAGCTTCAACACTGTGTCACCTAATGCCTAGCAGGTCAAAGGAACATCCACCTGGGGGAGCTTAAAAGCACCCAAAAGTGTGCCTGGAAGAGGATTTACGGCCTTAGACCGTGGTGGAAGGGGAACGGGTCTACAAATTCTGTCATATTGTACTCTTCCAAGCCCTCAGTACAGTGCTCTCTGCACACAGTTAGCGCTCAATAAATTCGGTTGATTGATCGTAACCTACCAGAAAGTCCTCGACCCAATTCCGGACCTATTACAGACGTAATGTGGTATGGAAGAGGGCGATACACATGTCCCTGTGAGGGGAGGAGGGACAGAGATATCTCTTTCTTCACCCCTGTTCTTTAGAATCCAAAATCCTGTCCAAAGCACCCCAGCGTCCCTTGGGAAAACAGGGCTCAGTTTTTGGTTGTGCCAAGGCACACTTGATGGTACTCGTTTCCAGAGATGCCTTCTGTCTTTATTTTTATACCCTGCCACGACGTAAGCACTTTACTATTTCTTCCCAACTGAACTCCCACCAGAATTCACCTGCTGTTTTTCTTCTATACATAAATTTTACTGGGTCCTGGCTTTTACTCGGTTTTCCCCTCATTCGTAATCATTTATAAACCCCAGCTGCTCTCTCCCATCCCCCATGGCACCATTCCCCACAGAGTCTGTTAAGCCTATCACCCACCTACTCGAAAAACACTCAGCCCGAGTTCTACAGTTACTCAGTTCACCAACTGGCATTGTGTTTTCGACTACCTATCACTCAAATTAAACAATCCATACTTGCTTCTGTAAACCCTCAGAAAAAAAATTCCCTGAGGACCTCATCTGTTGGAGAGCTTCCTGTTTGGTAAGAACTAAGCCAACTCCGATTTCTCTCGTTTTATATTTGGACTTTTCTTCACCGCTCACCTCGGTTCCTCAACTCAGGTTCGAGTTCCTTTCATAAGAGCGTCTTTATTGCTGCCTTATTTCAACGGACTTCTCCAAGCTCACGGCAAAGGAAGTGAACATGTCACTTCCGATCGGTGAATAATCTAAAATTCTACTAGATTAAGAGGAAAGACTCTTAATAGATACCATCTCCCTCATCCCTAGTTTCGATCTTAAAGTTGAGTAAAGAGACTAGGGTAATTATCCTAATGCTTCTTTTAAAAAATAATGCTTATGAGTACTGTAAAATGATGCCATAAGCCTTGTAAGCATGAGCATGGGTGACTATTATGTGCAGTTTGGGAAAGTTATAGACCTCCCACACTTGGTTCTTTAGACAAGAACACGGTACGCTTTGAAATTCAAGCACTCCTGAAAACACATTTTGGTTCAAGTCATTAAGTGCTCAGATGTAAAGTTCACATAATTCTCTATATAAAAGTAACAAAGCCGAAAATGAATTAATTCTTTCAGCACTGAGGTACAGCAGACATATACATTACACAATCATTACATTAATACCACTTTTGTTTGCAGCCACGTGAACAACCGAGACTGTCGACATCAATCTCTTACCTAGGGATGACAGGTGACTAACAGGGGTCGAAGACTCAGTCTCAAGTGAGTTCTCAATAGCAGAGGTAGAAAACTGACACTGGAAATGTCACATAACCATATTCACTCACATAATAACCTTCACATAATTGCCCCACCTTGATTTTTGAGGAGACAATAAGAAATTATTTTTTATACCAGACAGTTTAAACTGGGATAGCCCTTGTGAGGACGACCAGAAGGTTGACAACCACAGGGCAGGTGGAGGGAATTAATTCACTGAGACAACCATAGGCCCCAGAAGGAGGAACTGGAGTGTGCGGAACAGGGCAAGGGAGAAGGGTGGCTGTTAATTTATTGAGCAGCAATTGTAGGCAGGCCTGGGGAGTATGCAATAGAAGTAAAAGCTGTAGTTTCAAGTGCCCTACTACTTTCCCCTCCTTTCTTCCTATTTTTGGTCTTCCCCTACCACTTATTGCTAGACTCAGTTCTTATAAGACCCATGTAATAACTGCACCCCTGTTTCAACTGTACATAAAATTAGGCAAAATAGCAGGCCAATTATGTGGGTAAGCCCAGCATGTTTACTCATTAGGTCAGCCATTTTAAACCAACTCTCACCATACTAGATGTGACACGCTATAAAGATGAAAACCTGCTTAGGGTCAGCGGGTAGAAAATACATATAAAATACCTAAAAGAAGGTGGATTTCTTATGACTGGAAAAGCAGCACGGCACAGTGGCTAGAGCATGGGCCTAGAGCATGGGAGTCAGAAGGTCATGGGTTCTAATCCCAGCTCCGCCACTGGTCTGCTGGGTGACCTTAGGCAAGTCACTTCACTTCTCTGAACCTCAGTTCCGTCATCTGTACAATGGGGATTGAGACTGTGAGCCCCACATGGGACAGGGACTGTGTCCAACCTGATTTGCTTGTATCTACCCCAGTGCTTAGTACAGTGCCCGGCACATAGTAAGCGCTTAATACCTTCATTATTATTATTACGATAATTCATCAGGTGGATAGGGTTTGGAGGAGTAATTAACGGTTACAGATGATATTAAAAAGACTGCTCAGAGAGTATCATAATGTCAAAGACAGGGCTTGACATTTGCCATTTTAACCAAAGAAGCAGCATGACATAGTGAAAAGAGCATGGGAGTCGGAGGACTTAAGTAATAATCCCAGCTTTACCACTTGTCAGTTGTGTGACCTTGGGCAAGTCACTAAACTTTTCTGTACTTCAAATACCTCATTCGTAAAATGGGGATAAAGACTGTAAACCCCATGCGGGACAATGACTTTGCCTAACCTGATTATCTTGCACCTTCAATAGCACGTACTACAGTGCCTGGTGCATAATATATGCTTAAAGAGTACCAATTAAAAAAAAAACTTTATGTACATCATGCTGAATATTAAAAGACAACCAAAAGCAATCTTGGAGCTCAGCACTTACCAGAATTATGACAGTAATCCACACAACCAGGAACTTGGACTGTAAAGGCTATCAAATCTGGAGCTAAGAGAGATTCTGGCTTTCTACTTTCATTGAGCCACTTGCTGCTGTGAAGATCTCTGGTGTCTGAAGAACCCTGAATTATGGGAATCAGCTTCTCTTTTCCACCATCACCTACACAAAACATGTCAGAAAGTTAACATTTTGTTTTGCAGTGGATTTTTTCTTACCCCAAGGCAAGTTCACTTTTAATCCCCAAATGTTTAATGCATAACATACTTTTTAAAAGTTCATTAAACAGAGTAGCAATTTTAGAACAATGTTTAGTTTAGTTTAGAACAATGTTTAGTTACTGAATTGTAAAGGTACCAATTTTGTAAAATCCAAATTCACTGATTTTATGATTAACTAAATAGTGCTCAAGTCAGCTAAAATGATTCAAAACCAAAATTTGTACTTTGGTTTCCTTCCCTGAAACATACCAAAAATAAATGTTGCAACATTTGCATAAATGTTGCATAAGCGCTTAGTACAGTGCTCTGCACACAGTAAGCGCTCAATAAATACGATTGATTGATTGCCACAATTAACAACATTTAACTACTCTAAACTCGATTCTTTAAGTGCCGACTGGCATTCTCTGATAATAAGGTAAGCACTTTGGGAGAGGCAATAATTTCCACATTACTTGAGACTCTTAAAGCACACTGCAGTAGTGTACACCCATCAGAGGCAGCAGTGTACCTAACTGCCCCCATTTTTTATTTTATTTTTTTTGTTTGGTTTGCATTATGACATTTGCTAAACACTTACTGTGTGTTCGGCATTATATTAGGCATTGATGTGGATATAAGTTAATCAGGTTGGACACAGTCCATGTCCCACCCAGGGCTCACAGTCTTAATTCCAATTTTACAGATGAGGTAACTGAGGCCCAGAGAAGTTAAGTGACTTGCCCAAGGTCACATAACAGACAAATGGCAGAGCCTGGATTAGAACCCAGATCCTTCTCTCAGGCCCATGCTTTATTTAAAAGGCCACACTGCTTTTAATGTTCTGGAAGGGGAAATGATCATCCCAAAGTACCTAACAATCTCTCAGAGCCTAAGTGAAGCATTTTAGGAGTAACTGTACATGGGTTCAAGTGTTGGAGGACAACAAATTCACAAGAGAGCAAGAGAGAAAGAGGTCAAAATTTCCATTTGGTCAGGAAAATGGTTCCTTTACCAACAAGTGTTACCGGACAGTGTGTGGCTTCCACAGAACAAACGCTCATCACTTATGTAAAACTAAATCAAGCGCATAGCCTGAAAATAATAATAATAATAATAATGATGGCATTTGTTAAGCGCTTACTATGTGCAAAGCACTGTTCTAAGCACTGGGGAGGATATAAGGTGATCAGGTTGCCCCATGTGGGGTTCACAGTCTTAGTCCCCGTTTTACAGATGAGGTCACTGAGGCACAGAGAAGTTAAGTGACTTGCCCAAAGTCACACAGCTGACACTTGACGGAGTGGGGATTCGAACCCATGACCTCTGCCTCCCAAGCCTGTGCTCCTGATGGTAGTAAGATAATCGCTTCTTCCTTGTCAACACTGGTATCAGAGCAGGTCACAGCTTGAATGGCAAGGGACAAATCTATATCCTCAAACTCTCCATTTATTTCCTATAATGCGAAAGGGTTCTTTTGGCACCAGGTTGGTCAAAAACATATCTTATGGGAGCCATACGGCTTACACATACTCAGAGATGGAAAAAAAATTTCATATCAATTTTCAGTAAACTTCAAGTGTGGTTTGGAACAGGGCTGTCTTTTAATTCTGTTCCTCCATACAACACATCAATCAATCAATCAATGGTATTTATTGAGTGCTTACTGTATGCCTGAAAAAATCTTGGCACTGACCGTTTCCTTTGCACCCTAGTCAATTAAAGTACTTTTTTTTTAAACCAGAAACTTCAACATAATGACACATCATTCTGGTACAATTAAAATATTAAAGAGAAGAAATTGAATTTGAAAAACCTTCTGATTCCTAGGAACAATGAGTAAATTCTTATTTCAGTAACGCTCCTTGTAAAAAGCAAGGCCAATTCTCCTATACAGGCAATAAAGTTTTACATGGTCCAGCTGCACATACCTGGGGCTCTGGCACAAATTTTTATTGATCCCACGGTCCCAGAGGCACATTTGACCAATGATGTGCTGCAGTACTTCAATTCGACATTCTGGATTGAACCCTCAAGAGTTGGCAGGGGATTCTTAGATTTCACACCTAATAAAAGAAAACTGCAAATGTACTAGCCTGTTGAATTTAAATAATTTTTATATTCCTTCACCAAGGCATTTAAACTTAATTATGCTTTAATTATCTACCTCAGATGTTCTTCTACTATGTGTTGTGTTTCAAAGTTTAGGCTTCAGGAAGTGAGAGAATATATTTTGTAAATGCATCATCTATAAAAATCCTCATTACCTAGGTGGAAATCAGTGAATATCAGCAGAAGAAAAGGTTCTGGAATTGTTCTTTTTTTCCCCTATGACCTCTTCTGCCACCAATCAACATCCCTCCCTCCTACCCTTAAACACCGTTCAACCAACCAGCTGGGCAAAGAAAAAGCATGAGAGATGATGGTGCATGCAAATACTTAGGGGGAAGGTTTGCGGAACAGTCTTCTAATCAACAGATTCTTCAGTGATGAGAATATGTGCGGCCATCCAGCTGGGCAGCCCAACCCTCCTTAAAAAAAAAATCCTTGGCGCTCAGCCATTTAAAGGTAACTCCATAGGTGCTTTCAAGAAAAAAACAAAAAACAACAGCACTACCTAGGAAAATCCATCCACATCGTCGGAAATATATTTTCTCCAGCACTTCAATGAATATGAAGCCAGGGACAAAAGCACAATGTCTTTAAATCCATCATCCATCAATCGTATTTACTGAGCACTTACTGTGTGCAGAGCACTGTACTAAGCGCTTGGGAAGTACAAGTTGGCAACATATACAGTCCCTACCCAACAGTGGGCTCACAGTCTAAAAATACGCTGGTGAAGGTGACACACTCCGATTATAAGGGTATACCTGAAAGACCAACATTCCTGTTCACACACCTAAGTGAAAATGATCTTTCGGGTTAGGGCTGAGGCTTTTTGTTCCAAGATCTGTTGCTCTTAGCCCAGAGCTGGCTTAAAACATTGAGCATAGTAATAATCGATCAATCACTGGTACTTATTGAGTGCTCATTCATTCATTCATACAATCGTACTTATTGGGCACTTACTGTGTGCAGAGCACTGTACTAAGCGCTTGGGAAGTACAAGTTGGCAACATATAGAGACAGTCCCTACCCAACAACGGGCTCACAGTCTAGAAGGGGGAGACAGACATCAAAACAAAACATATTAACAAAATAAAATAAATAGAATAGTAAATATGTACAAGTAAAATAGAGTAATAAATCTGTACAAACATATATACAGGTGCTGTGGGGAAGGGAAGGAGGTAGGGCAGGGGGTGGGGAGGGGGAGAGGAAGGAGGGGGTTCAGTCTGGGAGTCTGTGTTCAGAGGACTGAACTAAGCCCTTGGGAGAGTACAATGTATCAGAATTGGTAATAATAATAATAATGATGGCATTTGTTAAGCGCTTACTAAGTGCCAAGCACTCACTGTTCTAAGCACTGGGGTAGATACACAGTAATCACGTTGCCCCATGTGGGGCTTACAGTCTTCATCCCCATTTTAAAGATAGTACCTGAGGCACAGAGAAGTTAAGTGGATTGCCCAAGGTCACACAGCAGACAAGTGGCGGAGCCGGGATTAGAAAACCCGTCCTCTGACTCCCAAACCTGGGCTCTTTCTGCTAAACCATGCTGCTTCCCTGCTACACACGGTCCCTGCGCTCCACAAGCACACAATCTGGGTTGGGGTAGACAGACATTAAAATTAATTACCTAGGGGGGAAACAGCAGAGTATAAGGATATGTACATAAGTATTGTGGGGCTGGAGAGGGGTGAATATCAAAGTGCTTAAAAGGGTTCAGACCCAACTGCAGAAATGACACAGAAGGGAGGGTGAGGAAATAAGAGATTAGTCAGGGAAGGCTTCTGAAGAAGCTATGACATTAGTAAGGCCTTGAAGTGGGATTAGTGGTGAGCACTGTCCTTTAGGTAGAGTGAGGGAATAGGAGAAAGGACAGGCTGGGAGCAACAGTAATTATGTGAGCAAATACGGTTATTTGACATTTCTAGTGTCAATTTTCTACTTATACTACCAAGAATTCACTTTAGGCTGAATCTTCAGCTACCATTAACCATGTCTTCAGTCACTGCTGATGGGAAACTATCACAGATAGATCATTCACACTCTATACAACTAGCCATCTTTCTTTACTAATACTGGTTGAATTTTTCCTCCTGTTCCCACTAGAGAGCCTGTCTTTCCTGTCAGATTGAGAAGATGGAATGCCTAATGGAAAGAGCATGGCCTGGAAAACAGGAGATGTGGATTTTCATCTTAGCTCTGCCAGTGCACTGCAATGCGAACTTAAAGAAGTCACAACCTCTCTGTGACTTGGTTCCTTCACCTGTTAAATGGCAATAAGATATCTGCTCTACCTACCTTATTGACTGTAGATGCTCATGTGGGCCAGAACCTGGTATATTTCATCCAGGAGAATGCCAGTATTAAAGCCTTTACTAAATACCACAGTTATTGAAGGCTGCTTAATGAAAGCTTCCTCTAGACTATACGCTCATTGTGGGCAAGGAATACGTCCACCAACTTTGTTAAACTGTACTCCCCCAAACGCTAAGAAGAGTGCTCTGCAAGGATTAAGTACTCAAATACAATTGATTTATGGTAGTTCTCATCCTTATACCTTTATTTTCCCAATAGCCCAGTGCTCTAGACACTGGGGCTCAAAAAACAAAACTGACAGGTTGACCAGTCAGGATGACAACTGAGGAAGAAGACTGTTAATTGCTGTCTGAGGGATAAATTAAACCAGAAGTGCTGGAGGTAGGGGCACATGGGGCTCTGAAGGAAGGGGGGAATCTGAAAAATAATTCCATGGAAAAAAAATCACAGAACTACACTGAAAGATGCAAAAGAGAGAAAAGAATACAAAGATGACTCAGGTTTTAAACACCTGCCCTCGAGGGATTGTAGCATCAAGGGAAAAAAAGAGTGTGGAAGTTTCTTTCCTTTTATAAAGAGGAAGATGGTGAACTTCATTTTTCAGCTATTTTGTTTTAGGAGGAAACACAAGAAACATAAGAGGTGAGGCCAATGAGGCTAATGTAAATTTTACTGGTGCAATGAAATTGTTAAGGATAATGATTTCTGAAAGTTATCTGCAAGATTTGCCTACTAACCCAAAAGTGTTACTGAATGGCACCACAAATTAGTACTCAAAGGACAACTTGAAAAGTTCTCCTGTTTCCCTAAAAAGTAATCTATTTCACTATGAAGTTACAGGCAAATTCCCCATGCAGTACAGTACCTAGAATGATAGTTCCTCACACCAAAAGGATATTAATCTTTAATCCTTGAATCATTAAAAAAATGCATGCAGGGATATTTTTACCTTCTTTATCTGGTCCAAGTTCTGGAAGCTAAGTGGTATCTGTACAAACCAATCATTTCACCAGCAGTTTTATATTTCTTTAATGCCTCATATAAAAAGCACCTGCTTAAAGTGAGTAATGGAGTTTTATATTCATTGCACTTAGGAACAGCGTATGTAACCTATTCCGTTTTCCTCCCTTGTGGAATATATTTCAGCTTATATTGCACAGCACATTACCGATGCATATAAAGACTCTCTGATCAGCAATTTGGGCTGCAGGCCTCAGCCTGCATGACTGCTTCCCCCCACCCCCCCAAAAAAAATAAAGTATCCACTTGATTCAACAAATCAAATTAAAACCATCCTTTTTAAGATGGTGAGCTCACTTTCATAATAAATAGATGTAGCATATGCATGTATAAATGCTGTTCATGGGGCTGTGAACTACTGCACATGCAGAGCTGTTTACAGGATAGTTTAGTCTGTGGTAGGGAACTGGTGGCACAAACTAATAACAATAATAATAATAATAATAATAATAATTGTGGTATTTAAGCGCTTACTATATGTCAGGCACTGCACTAAGCATTGGGGTGGGTACAAGCAAATCAGGTTGGACGCAATTCCTGTCCCATGTGGGGCTCACAGTCTCAATCCCTATTCACGCTACGAAGCAGCTTGGCTTCGTGGAAAGAGCATGGTCTTGGGAGTCAGAGGATATGGGTTCTAAATCTGGCCATTTGTCTGCTGTGTGACCTTGGGCAAGCCACTTAACTTCTCTGTGCCTCAGTTACCTCATCTGTAAAATGGGAATTAAGACTGGGAGCTCCACCTGGGACAACCTGATTACCTTGTATCAATCCCAGTGCTTAGAACAGTGCTTGGCACATAGTAAGTGCTTAAGAAATACCATTATCATTTTTACAGATGAGGTAACTGAGGCCCAGAGAGGTAAAGTAACTTGCCCAAGGTCACACGGCAGACATGTGGGGGAGCCGGGATTGAACCCAGGATCTTCTGACTCCCGGGTTCATGTTCGATCCACTTTGCCATGCTGCTTCTAAGGCTGAAGAGGATTCTAGCAGTCACCTTCTAGGACCTTCACTCCCAGCCTGGCCCCATTATTGAGGCGGCTGGAGAAGGGGCTCAGACCATACCAATATTCATTCATTCATTCAACTGTATTTACTGAGCGCTTACTGTGTGCAAAGCACTGTACTAAGCACTTGATAGAGAACGATATAACAACAAATGTGAGAGTAAGAGTCCATTCTGCCAGACATGGAGTCCTTCTTGAAGCTATCCTGGAACCATGACTTCAACAACCAGCAGAGTAGGTAGAAATAATCGAGGGGGCAAGTTATCAAAAGAGCGTGATTTTAGGGGGTGAAACTTGACATTGTATGGTGGGGGGCAGTGAGGAGTGAGGAAGCAGAAGGAACTGAACTTTTGCAATAAAGGTGACATTCAATCAGTCGTATTGAGCACTGAGCAGCGTGGCTCAGTGGAAAGAGCCTGGGCTTTGGAGTCAGAGGTCATCAGTTTCAAATCCTGGCACCGCCACTTGTCAGCTGTGTGACTTTGGGCAAGTCACTTCACTTCTCTGGGCCTCAGTTCCCTCATCTGTAAAATGGGGATTAAGACTGTGAGCCCCCCCGTGGGACAATCTGATCACCTTGTAAACTCCCCAGCGCTTAGAACAGTGCTTTGCACATAGTAAGTGCTTAATAAATGCCATTATTATTATTATTTATTGAGAGCATACTATGTGCAGAGCACTCCACTAAGCATTTGGGAGAGTACAATGCAACGGAATCCACTGACGTTCCCTGTCCATAACAGGCTGCCAGTCTGAAGTGGGGGGATGGACATTAATAAGAATAAATGATTTATAATTTATAATTGAAAGATACGTACCTAAGTGCTGTAGGGTTGGGGCTGAGGCTAACATCAAAAATCCAAAAGTCACAGAACGAAGTGCATAGACAATGCAGAAGGGAGAGCCAGCGGGGGAAAAGAGGACTTGATAGGGAAAGGCCTCCGGGAGAAGATGTGACACTGCATGCCCTAACCTGCGCTATCATAATTCTAGGTTTCAAGAAAATCATCTTGAATATAGGAAAGGTAACGGCCTCCTTCTGGCTCTTCGTTATGCCCTGGCTACCCTTTACCGACCCTCTGGCCAAAAGGCTAGGGATGAGCGGTATCTTTGGGGCTAGCTCTACCACCTCTATTGACCCAGAAAATTCTAGAAAATGGAGGACTAGAGAAGCAGCCAAACTGGCATGCCCAGTGTTACGGAGTTCTCTATAGCAAGCAGAGTTCGCAATTACCAGCTAGTCGTTGGAGTCGGTCTTCTCAGCACCTTCTCCCCTATGCTACGGTGATCTCTACCCAGGGAATTTTCAACGGGTTGGGCCAAGGTGGGAAGTGGCCCCAGAGGTTCCACTCAGCTACTTCTGTCCAAGGGTCTAACCCAGTTCTAAATCCCCCTGGGCTACGAATTAAAGTTACGGAGGCTCAGCCTTAAGCCAGCTCACGCCTGGAAGCAGCGCTCTCATCCAACGCCAGTGCCGAAGCTTATTACATCTGAACTGGGGATGAATTTGCATCGTTTTAAATTGAAAAATGAAGGGTCCAAAAGCGAGCAATTCTGGCAACATCTGTCACAAAGGCCGACTGCAATTCCAAAGCACTGGAGTGCGGATTCTCTATAAAGTTTTTAGAAGTACAGTATTATAAACAAAGTAATTGCAGCCCTGGCTAAATTAATATTGAGCCAACTAAAGATCTGCCAGATGCAAGCAGTTTTACTTGTTCTCCAGATCATGGGCATTAGTTCTAGGAGACAGTAACACAGAAGGCCTAATCCTTTTACTTCTCATGGGCTATATAAACTTCAACTGACCTCACAACTTCTTCAGCAGTCTTGCATGAGGTACTCATCAAGCTAATGTAACAGAGCCCTTCTTCCTGTTTAGTTTAGTGAGCAAGTACTTACGTGGACTAATACCAACAGGTAATACTACCCTGATTCAGGTTCTTCTGGCACAGTTTATCTATTTAGAAATCTGTGGATCGTATACTATCCAGCCTATCTAATTGTTCGGTTGAGTAATATCTTTCTACCAACACACATTCCAAGGATTCAATTAAAGGAAAGTATTGAAAAGGATCGGTCTAGCTCTTAAAGATAATTTGGTCCAGGAAATGTCTTTTTCTCAAGAAACAGGCTTTTTTGTGTGTGTGGGAGGTGTGATTTGAACATTTTTTGATTTCTCAATATTGAGAGGTGTGGTAAATCTGAGAAGGTCCTCCCTTTAAATCCAATCAAGGCAGCACTTCAAAAGTAAAAATTAAAATTTGAAAAATCATTGTGAAATTCAAGATTATAATGTCAATAAACCTAAGGTCTTCACTGCCTGAAAAATACTTCTTGTAATTTTTTTCTCCCCCTTAACTCTTCACAACATAAACCAAATGCTTAACATAAAAAAAAGATTTTTCCCCATCAGCAGGTTCTGGGGCACTGCCGTTTATCCTATAGGCCCTTTTAACAACTTTTTTAAGTTCAACAATAATCTATATATGCAACTGTTCCTGGAATATTAAAAGAACTTCACAAAAACTTGGCTTAATTTCTGAAAAAGGAGGACATTTGAACGCCAACTGTGACTCTTTGGAAAGAAAGATGTAAACCTATTTAGTGATCTGCTTTTCTCTTTCATCTTGTCTCTAGTTTCTGTGGCGATTTATAATGTTCATTGTTTCCAATTTTAACAAATCACCTAATGGCAGAAAGGAAAATATGTTAACCTTGGAATTATTTGCAGTTGGAGAAATCCCTTTTGTCTGGCCCAAGCAGGGCCTGCAATCTGTTTTAAGCACAGATTGTCTGTCTTTCGTCTGACAGCCACCAAGCTGCACAAATTACTTTCTGCCTGTTCACCTGTTTGCAGCTGCGTCTGCAGGCTAAAGATTCTGCCGTTTGACTTGAGCAAACCACTCTAGGATTGATGACATGTGCTGCTGATAAACTGAGCAATTTGAAGAAATTACTGGCTATAGTTATTGAAAGACATCTGTGCACGAGCAGAGAACTAGAAGCCTTCAATCATGTGTTTGCAACCTGCAGTGGCGGCAGCAGTGTTTGAAGTGATACCCTACTATAAGAAACCTGGCCCTGGCACTAAATAACCGAGCAATGTATGGAACATAATCTCTCACATGAGAAATAAAAGGTGGCTGTCTCTTTGGTCTTAAATTTGGGATTTAGACCCTTCTTAAAGTTATTTCTTGGGAAAAAATGGTCAAATATCATTTCCTGGTTCTCATCAATAACAAGCTATTCTAAGGAATTTCTTCTTTTCAAATCCAACTTACAGTTTTCTGTCATTGCTTAGTGAATGAGTTTACTTTAAGCAGTTCTTTTGCACACACACACACACACACACACACACACAGATGTGCATATTTCTTCTCTCAGCTCCTGCTACACTTCTTCTAACTAGGTCTCCACATAAGGCTTTTTTTTTTTTAAGAATGCCATCCTGCAGGTTAGGCAGTAGGAGATGCTCTTAATGTGGTTTGCATTCCACTTTTTCTCTTTCTCTTATTAAATTTCCTCCCAATCAAGCTGAGCTTATGAGCTAATGATCTGGATTTTTTTGTCTGCATGTTTCATGCTAAAAACTAAACAATACTCAGAACACTACCCTTTCAGATTGAATATTATTTCAACAGGACAGAAGAACGCCATGTCTTTTTCATACTCGATGGCTGCTAACACTTTAAAAATACAATACAGTTCAAAACCAGCAACATTCAACTGATCTGGTCTGTGACAAATGAATATAGCCGTACCTTTAATTGTCAGACGATTCATGGGCTACTTTTTAAGTATATGCCTTATCTACGTGATTTACAATACGAATGCTCTCAAATCATGAACTTCAAAATGCTTCTAGTACCTACCTGGGGTTTCCATTTAAAAGATGCACATCCGCCCACACACACTTTTAAAATATCCATTAAACTGTTAATCTACATTAAGAAATGAATTATTTCTGGGACATGGGCATGGAAATGTGGCAAATGAACCATCTGACAAAAGGCTTCCAGCACTTAACCTGAATAACATGTTCCTGAAACGGCTAATAAGTAAACAGAATTAGATTTGTTAAACCCTTCTGTCTCTGCTACTCCTCTTCAGCAGCCTAAACAAAACAGCAGTGTATTTTTAAAATCATGGTAACAATGAAAATGATAATAATAGCAGTGGCATTTAAGTGCTTACTATGTGCCAAGCACTGTACTAAACATTGGAGTTGATACAATATAAGCAGGTCAGACACGTTCTCTGCCCTTCATGAGGCTCACAGTCTAATTGGGAAGGAGAACAGGTAGAACAGGAGGGAGAAAGACAGCATTTAGTTATGACAATCTGGGCACATTCTTCACACAGTAAACAAAGATATTTTGTTGGCAATAACTTCCTTAAGAGGAATGCGCTCACAGTAAAATCAGCATTCACAGGAATATTTACATTAATACCAGCAGTTTAACATATGACTCAGGTTCCTAATACAGAATAATAAAAGATGATAACCATAAACATTAAACAGCAAATAAGCACTAGGTAAAGAAAAACTTAGTTTGGACTGTTGTGTTTTCAAGCAACGCCCAAACAATGCAAATACGCCCCCAAATCACATGTTTCCAATTGCATTTAGGCTAATGGCAAAGGAAAAATTGGAGAGTAAAGTAACCACTTCATTACTTTTTATAGCATCAGGACCCAGAGTTGTCTTTTTATTCCTTTTAAAAAGTATAGCTTCCCTATTACATTTACTTCATTTTAGATTTTTTTCATAATTTACATTCTTTTTTTAGATTTCCTTACATTTGGAAAGGATTAGCCTCAAAGAAAAACACAGCAGTATTTCTTACTTCAAATTTGCAAATAGGCTGCTTAAAATATTCAATATGTACTTGTATTTTATTTTGACAGCTTTGAAGATGTAAAAAATTAAGAACACTTGAAAAATAGGAAGCCCAAAGCCTTCAAGTTAAGTACTTATATAAATTTGGCATTCACATTTCAGAACTCATAAACCTGATTCGGCCCAGAACTAAGTGGCTTTAGCCAACCGAA
The DNA here is from genome assembly GCF_015852505.1 of Tachyglossus aculeatus. Lineage (NCBI taxonomy): Eukaryota > Metazoa > Chordata > Mammalia > Monotremata > Tachyglossidae > Tachyglossus > Tachyglossus aculeatus. The sequence continues at coordinate 84,726,014 of NC_052069.1, forward strand.
AAGGACGTATTACCTATGCGTCTAAAATGAAACAATATTTTATCATTACTGGCAGCAATTACATACTACTAATAGATAAAATCCTTTACCGTCTATTAGCTTAGAACTAAATATATGCCTTCTTCATTTCAATCTTTTGTTTTCCTGTCTGCTTTCATTTTTTTTAAAGTCGTGAGAACATTCTTATATACCACTTCATAACTCTGACACCGAGTATGTATAAAAAGATTAGCCTTTATTCGGTATAAAAATCGGTTGGCGGTTTTCCATCTGCGTGATGCACCATAAATACCCCAGCTGGCATCCCGAGTGCACACAACACATATGGACTTCAAAACAGAAACTTCCTTATTTGCAGCCCTGCCAGGGTAATTTTGTATCCTCCACATACTGCGGCTATTTGTCAGGCCCCTGCAGGTGTGCACTGCACATAAACACACAGCTGGAGTCGAGCAAGCCAAAGTGTTCCATCAAACACATAAATGGAGACCTCAGCAGTTGGATTAGTCATCCTTGCAGCAGGTCCAGGGAGAACAATACGGGTTAGTATTTTTGGAAAAAGCCTAGATGGTAAATTTATGATTATGCTAGCCTCACCAAATAACTGCAGGATTGTGTCATTTTTTTTTTTTATTATTATTATTGAATGTCTACTTGGTGGAATTTCTGCTAGGATGGCTAGAACAGAGTGGGGCCTTTAATAGAAAAAGTAAGGTAGCTTATGTAGAAGATTGTTTATTATGTGAAAAACGCTCAAAGGTTTTCCTAATAGGGGCTGCTTTTGGAAAAATCATGGGATGTAACTGACATAAGTCACTGGAAAATGTTTTGCCAGCCACATTTTCGTATTCATTTTAATCAAATGGCATTATCTAATTATATGCATTTTATAAATATATAGTTATCATTTTTTAAAAAAATTTCAAAATGAATGGGACAATTAAGTGAAGTCCCACTATGTTAAGCACATCCATGTATTTATCTGGAGGTACAGAATTTACATAAGATAGCAGACAGTTTTATAGCTCCCTTATTTGAAAGAAAAGCAAAATAGTAATAATCCTGAAAAATATAAGTACATATAACACTTGAAAGTTATTTTGGAAAAGTACTGAGTCAAATTAAGGGCAGTGACCTATTTCATTAATGCCTTGTACAATGTCAGCTAGAATAACATTTCAGTCTCTTAATTATTTACATTCTCACCATGCATTTCCAAAATATTTGTAGTTCATTTATCATCGTTGTCAAAGGAATTAAGAGTCTACTGCAATGCACAGCATGGTATTGAGCTTTTGGGAGTGTACAACAGAAGCAAAAGGCATGATCTCTGTCCTTTAGGGGTTTACCACCTAAAGGGGGAGATAAAATGGCTTAAATTATGTAGAAGTGTAGGGAGAAGGAGGAGGAACAAGGATACAGCAATTAGTAGTACAAATATGAGGATGAGAAAGCTTGAAAATGAACCTACACGTGACCTTGAAAAGTGACACTGTCTTAGATTGGTAAAATATGAATGACACCTAAGAAAAGACAAACTTAAAAAAGTAAAAATAAAGATACCTACAGATAAGAGTCAAAAGTGCTTAGCTTGTATGTAGCTCAGCGCTTCATACAATGCCTGGCGAAAAGTAAACCCTTAACAAATACCATATAAAAAGGTCTCAGAAAAAGGAAATAACATTCTGTTGCTTGTCAGTCAGTCTAAATACTACCTGCATTACATCAGACTTCCAAGACCCCGTCTCTTCCATGAAGACTATATGGACTAATTAAGAGTGAAAAATGATTACTACCTATAGGAGACAAAAATGTCATCACTCATCTAGGAAGAAAGAAGTTAGAGAGTCTGGTGGTAATAATAATAATAATAATAATGGCATTTACTAAGCGCTTACTATGTGCAAAGCACTGTTCTAAGTGCTGGGGAGGTTACAAGGTAATCAGGTTGTCCCATGGGGGGCTCACAGTCTTAATCGCCATTTTACAAATGAGGCAACTGAGGCACAGAGAAGTAAAGTGACTCACCCAAAGTCACACAGCCAACAATTGGCGGAGACAGGATTTGAACCCACGGCCTCTGATTCCAAAGCCCATGCTCTTTCCACTGAGTCACGCTGCTTCTCTGTAAAGAACAATAGTGTCTGTCTTCCCTGTAAAGAACAAATTCCTCTCTCCTCTATACACGTTATGCAAATGCTCAATGCTTGGCATACCGTTAACTAACTGGCCTACACATTCTCCATTTGGAACGATCACCGGGAGTGGTTTGGGCTGTATGTGGTTACCAATTAGTTCCCATTCAGAAGGCCTCCTTAGAACTGGGACATCTGCAGCTCCTGGAGCTGCCTTGGGCCAGGACCACAACGGTTCTTGGAGAGCAGTCTAGTCAGCCAGCCTCTAGAACATGCCAGAGAGCAATAATAACTACTAATAATAATAACAACAAGTGCTTACTCTGTGCAGGGCACTGTACTGAGTGCCTGGATAGGTATAATCCTGGATACGTGAGAAGCAGCATAATAATAATAGTAATAATAATAATTGTGGTATGTTAAGCGCTTACTATGTTCCAGGCACTATACTAAGTGCTGGTGGCATATTGGATAGAGCATGGGCCTCGGAGTCAGGTCATGTGTTCTAATCCCGGCTCAGCCACTTGTTGGCTGTGTTACCTTGGGTGAGTCACTTCACTTAATTATAATTAATTATGGTACTTGTTAAGCGCTTACTTTGTGCCAAGCACTGTTCAAAGCACTGCTTTCTTTGTGCCAAGCACTGTTCAAAGCACTGCTTTCTTTGTGCCAAGCACTGTTCAAAGCACTGCTTTCTTTGTGCCAAGCACCGTTCAAAGCACTGGGGTAGACACAAGGTAATCAGGTTGTCCCATGTGGGGCTCAGAGTCTTAATCCCCATTTAATAGATGAGGGAACTGAGGCACAGAGAAGTTAAATGATTTGCCCAAAGTCATATGGCTGATAGACTTTGAGCCCACTGTTGGGTAGGGACAGTCTCTATATGTTGCCAACTTGTACTTCCCAAGCGCTTAGTACAGTGCTGTGCACACAGTAAGTGCTCAATAAATACGATTGATTGATAAGTGGCAGAGGCTGGATTATAACCCTCGACCTCTGATTCCCAAGCCCGGGCTCTTTCCACTAAACCACACTGCTTCTCTGTGCCCAGGTTACCTCATCTGTAAAATGGGGATTCAGACTGTGAACTCATTGTGGGACAGGGACTGTGTCCACCTCAATTTCCCTGCATCCACCCCGGTGCTTAAAACAGTGCCTGGCACTTAGTAAGTGCTTAACAAATACCATCATTATTATTATATTATTAAAACGTGATCAGGTTGGACACAGTCCCTGTCCCACATAGGGCTCACAGTTTTAGTGGAAGGAATAGCAGTTACTGAATTCCTATTTAAAACACGAGGAAATGGTACCGTAGAGAGGTTAAGTGACCTGCCCAAGGTCACACATCAGGGAAGTGGTACAGCCCAATTAGAACCCAGAGACTCTGACTCCCAGGACTGTACCTCTCTATGCGTAGTCAATAGGTACAAAAGTGTTTGAAATTACACCAATTTTAAACAATATTGCGGTAGTGGAGTAGCCTTATCAACTTCATTGTTGGTGTTTAGTATGGCTTATAAAATTATCAGCCTCATCTTCAATTCTACTGGATAAAAAGAATTCTGGATCACTTTTAGTGACCACTCTTCCTTCTGTTTTCTCTGTAATTCTTTAATCTTGTTAGACTTGGCATACAACATGAAAAGGAACTGAAATGTGATCACATTTTTAATTCTTCAGGTTTTGTTGATGAATTGTGTGCATGAGTGTGTTCCATTAGTCTAAAGTAGGGTTTGGAGTTTGGGGGCTAATTTTCAGGTTTATGTAATGGAGACTGTGAGCCCGTTGTTGGGTAGGGACCATCTCTATATGTTGCCAACTTGTACTTCCCAAGCGCTTAGTACAGTGCTCTGCACACAGTAAGCACTCAATAAATACGATTGAATGAATGAATGAATGAATGAATGTTAGAGAGATTGTGAATGCATAAGAACTACAGCTTCACTGGAGAGGATACAACAGGGGAGTAGAAAATGAATGGAGACGAGCTTCCTAAAGGAGGGCTTAGAGTCAGAGGGTTAGGGTGGCCTGGATTATTTGAAGGTGGAGAGAATTCAGGGAAAAGTAAGGGCAGAAGCAAGGAGCTGAGAACAAGGCACAGTGAGGTGGTGAGTTTGGGAGGAACAAAGGATGCAAGCTGAGGTACTGTAAGAAAGGATGGAGAGAGCTGATGGAGTTCTTTGAGGTCATAATAATAATAATAATGATGACATCTGTTAAGCTCTTACTATGTGCCAAGCACTGTTGTAAGCACTTGGAGGGATACAAGGTAATCACGTTGTCCCACAAGGGGCTCACAGTCTTAATCCTCATTTTACAGATGAGGGAACTGAGGCCCAGAGAAGTGAAGTGACTTGCCCAAAGTCACACAGCTGACAAGTGTCAGAGCTGGGATTAGAACCCATGACCTCTGACTCCCAAGCCCATGCTCTTTCCACTGAGCCATGCTGTTTCTCCAGATGTTTCTATCTGATGCAGTGAAGCATAATTACTGGAACTTTTTGAGAAGTGGAAAGCCATTTTGCAGAAAGGGTGTTGCTTATAAATGATCCAGTTAGTGAAGTATGCACTCTAGGGGGAAAGACTGGAAGCTGAAAATAAGTAGTCAAGTTGGGACAGGACAAGTCTTTGGACTAGGGTGGTGGAAACTCAGATGGAAGAGAAGGAGACATTATTTGGGAAATATCATGATGGGAAACTGGTAGGATTTGGCGACAGACTAAAATACAGCCAGAAAGGAAGCAGAATGATTCCATTCCCCTCCCAGACTGAGCCCCTTCCTTCCTCTCCCCCTCGTGCCCCTCTCCATCCCCCCATCTTACCTCCTTCCCTTTCCCACAGCACCTGTATATATGTATATATGTTTGTACATATTTGTTACTCTATTTATTTATTTTACTTGTACATATCTATTCTATTTATTTTATTTTGTTAGTATGTTTGGTTTTGTTCTCTGTCTCCCCCTTTTAGACTGTAAGCCCACTGTTGGGTAGGGACTGTCTCTATATGTTGCCAACTTGTACTTCCCAAGCGCTTAGTACAGTGCTCTGCACACAGTAAGCGCTCAATAAATACGATTGATGATGATCGATTGATGACTGTAAGCTCATTGTGGGCTGGGAACGTGTCTGTTATATTGTTGTGTTGTACTATCCCAAGCAGTCAGTAAAGTGCTCTGCACAAGGTAAGCACTCAATAGATACTACTGATTGATCTGTCCCTTTGACCTCCAAATTGACCAAAGAAAAGTCACTTCCCACCAGGAAGCTCCCCTTCAGTCAAAGCTGAATAATCAGGCAATCGATCAAGTATTTATTGAGCGCTTACTGTACTAAGCTCTTGGGAGAAAACCATATAACTGAGCTGGCAGACTCATTCCCTGCCCACAACAAGCCTACAGCCTAGAAGGAGAAAGGAGGCAAGGAAGAGAAAAGAGAGTGGTATTGGTTGAGGTCACCATGCAACCCATCTCAATTGTGCTATCCCAGGTTCCTAGGGAAAAACACCCAGTCACTGCTTTTGAGACTACAGCAGGATTATACCCCCATAAAAGCACTCTTCATCCATTTGTGAAGATTTGGAAGCCGTGTGGATTTGGAAGGATTGGGAAGCAGCGTGTCCAGCATGGGCCTGGAAAGTCACAGGTCCTGGGTACTAATTCCAGCTCTGCCACTTGTCTGCTGTGTGACCTCGGGCAAGTCAGTTAACTTCCCTGTGTTCCAGTTTCCTCACCTGCAAAATGGGGATGAAAACTGAACTGCCTCAGATAGAAACATCTGGAGAAACAGCATGGCTCGGTGGAAAGAGCATGGGAGTCAGAGGTCATGAGTTCTAATCCCAGCTCTGACACTTGTCAGCTGTGTGACTTTGGGCAAGTCACTTAACTTTTCTGGGCCTGTTACCTCATCTGTAAAATGGGGATTAAGACTGTGAGCCCCATGTGGGACAAGGTGATTACCTTGTATCCCCCCCAGTGCTTACAACAGTGCTTGGCACATAGTAAGAGCTTAACAAATGTCATCATCATTATTATTATTAGGACCTCAAACTGGAACAGGGACGGTGGCTAATATTAGGTTCTATCAACTCCAGTGCTTAATACAGTGCCTGGAACATAGTACACACTTGAATACCACAATTATTATTATTAGAAGGCCTAGCCAAAAAAAAAAGCATTGGGGAAGAATAGCCTTGCTCTCATGAATCCCATGCTAAGGAAAACCTACATTCTAGCAGAAGTGCTGTGTATGACACAACATGCAAGTGCACAACCATTTCTGTAGGTCTAAAAAGACTAAGAGCACCTATAAAAGCTGGGAGACGGTAGGTTCAAGACAAATAGAAGAAAACACTAATTTTTCCCGAGTGGCAAAAAGCCCTTCTGAAAATCAGGTTGTCTGGATAGGAAAAATGTACAAAGGCAGTTTGACAAGATTCATGGCTATGTATAATGGGCTAGTAGGGGGAAAATTGGGGATATGTACAGAAATGTTAAGTATGTTATGATTTAGATATATTCACTGGTGATAGATCCAAGAGGAAAAGTGACCCTGCTTACCAGAAAGATGGATATCAAGAGGAGCAACCATCACTATTCCTTTGGATGCCAATCTGACGGAGAATACTAGGGTGGATGAATCACTGTTGTTGCCCACTATGGCAATTCTTACATCCTTACTTCTGGTCTAGAGAGGAAGCTGGGATGTGAATCAATCAGTGGCATCTAGCGAGTGCATTCTGGATGTGGAGCACTGCACTAAGTGCTTGAGAGAGTACACTACAACAGAGATAATAGTCATGTCCCCTGGATTCCATCCACACACAACTTTCATTAGAGCATACTGCCTCCTTTATAGGTCAGACAGTTGTCACACAAGGAAAAGCCTGGGAAAGAAGAGAAGCAGCATCGCTCAGTGAATAGAGCACAGGCCTGGGAATCAGACGGACCTGGGTTCTAATCCTGACTCTGCCATCTGTCTGCTGTGTGACCTTGGGCAAATCACTTCACTTCTCTGGGTCTCAGTTACCTCATCTGGAAAATGGGGATTAAGAGTGTGAGCCCCATGTGGGACAGGGGACTGTGACCAACCTGATGATCCTATACCAACCCCAGCGCTTACAACAGTGTTTGGAACATAGTAAGTGCTTAACAAGTACAATATTCATTATTATTATTATTATTATTATTACAGAGTCCAGAAGCTGAGTGAGTGAAGGTAGAGATGGTAAGGGGAGGACAAACTGGTAACCTTATATCAGTCAATTAATCAGTGTGGTCTAGTGAATGGGCAGGGGCATGGGAGTTGGAAAATCCAGGTTCTACTCAAACCTGCTGTGCGACCTTGGGAAAATCCCTTCACTCCTGTGTGGCTCAGTTTTCTCATTTGTAAAATGGGAATTTAATACCAGCTCTTCCTCCTACTTCGACTGTGAGCCTGAGACAGAAAGCGACTGTGTCTGACCTGATTTTCTTGTATCTGCTCCAGCACTCAAGACAGCATCTGACAGAGTAAGCACTGAAATACCACAATTATTAGCATTACCATTTATTGAGTTCTGTGTGCAAAAAACTGAATAAACTTCATGGGCTAGCACAGTCAACTAGAATACGTAGACACGATCCTCGCCCTCAAGGAGTTTATATAATACACTTTCTGGGTAACAAGAAAAAAAAAATAATAATAGTATTTAACGGCTTACTATGTGCCAAGCCCTGTTCTAAGAACTGGGTAGATACACTGTAATCAGCTGTCCCATGTGGGGCTCAGTCTCAGTCTATTTTAAAGAGGAAGTAATTGAGGCACAGAGAAGGGAAGTGACTTTCCCAAAGTCACATAGCTGATAAGTGGCAGAGCCTGGATTAGATTCTTAACCTCTGACTCCCATATCCGTGATCTTTCCATTAAGTCATGCTGCTTCTCATAAATGATTACAGTATATTTCACACAAAAAATCATTTATCCTTTTATTCTATACTTCAGCACTTAGAACAGTGCTTTGCACATAGTAAGCGCTTAATAAATGCCATCATTATTATTATTATACTTGTGCGTCTTACAAGGCATTTACCATTTTCCATCCTTAGCTTCTACAATATCCGAACCAGCAAAATTGTTCCAACAGATGAACAACAGGAAACCTAACTACTTTCCTACAGGTTCTCACTGGGAGAAAGTGTTTCTAACTAGGAGAAAGTGCCATTGATTATTTCACTGGCCAAAATCCATATAATTCAAATCAATTTGCTTTGCTTCACTGAAGCAGTACCTTGGGAACAAAGAAATAAATATAAAACCAGAGCACATTCCACATGCAGCCTCTATTTTCATCAACTCCAGTTATGTGTCCTCGGAGAAAACTGGCTCTATTTGTGGAAAGGACCCAGGCTAAAATATAAGAGATCAACCAGCTATACAGTTAGAATTCATAGGCTCGGGCCTGGCTTATGGTCAGTTGACACGCTTAGTTTGGCACTTGCCTCAGGCATATGAATGGCTCTCTGCCTAGGTTAGTGTTATCATAAGATGGCAGTGTAAATATTCAGTCATTAATAAGCACGGAGCATTTACCCTAATAGAGGGCTAAGTGGTAGGAAGCTGTTCCTAGCACAGACATACATAGCTGAGATGTGTTCTTGAAAATGTGGTTTTATCACAAGTACGGTTGTAGCGTGGAGTGAATTTTCCCAAAGACTAACATTAAACAGTCAGTGAACAGCAGTTATTGAGCACTCACTGTGTGTAGAGCACTATGCTAAGTACTTAAACTAGAATCCATTCCAGAACCTCTGGAAAAATATGAAATCCCACTGTGTGCTATATACTGTAATGCTAGACATCACCAGGCTATTATGTAATCTGTAGTAAATAAGTGAGCTGTAATGTGAGAGTAATCCTTTACAAGAGGCTGCAGAAGGAGAAATTTATTCTGGTGATTCTAGTGGTTTACAGGTGTACTGAATGATATTTAAAGTCATGGAGGTTTTACAGCTGCAAATGCTAAGGCTGATTTCTGGATTACAAAAGCTATTCGCCTTATGCCAGATTTATTCGTTCATTAAATCGTATTTATTGAGCCCTTACTGTGTGCAAAACACTGTACCAAGTGCTTGGGAGAGTACTATGTAACAAAAAAGACATTCCTGCCCACAATGATCTCACAGTCTAGAGGAGGAGACAATATAAATAAATAGATTAAATAAATGAATAACAGATATATACAAATATATACCTATGTTCTTTGGATATGGGAGGGAGGATGAATGAAGGAGCAAGTAAGAGCGGTGCAGAAAGGAGTGGGAGAAGAGGAGAGAAGGGCTTAGTCAGGGAAGGCTTCTAGGAGGAGATGAACCTTCAATAGGGTTTTGAAGTGGGGGAGAGTAATAATCTGCCTGGTATGAGGAGGGAGGGGGTTCCAGGCCAGAGGGAGGATGTGGGTGAGAGGTCAGCGGCAAGATAGATGAGATGGAGGTACAGTGAGAAGGTTAGCATTAGAGGAATGAAGTGTGCGGGCTGGGTTGTGGGGTCACTAGGACACCTTAAAAGCTTGGGGAAAGAAGATGAAAGGTTTAAGATGAAATGCCCCCAAATTTGCTTACTCAAGTCTTCTTTTTATCCCAGGTACAGCTTGAGAAGAGGAAAAAAATGACCTCACCACACAGAAAAGTTTCCCTAGCAGAGAAGCAGGTTCTGGACAGCAAAAGGGAAAAGCGGCCACGGAGCAGTCAGTTAAGCACACCACTGTTAGGTGTGTTACACAGATCGGCTTGAGGCAAACCCAGCCCCTCCCCTGGAGAGGACTACAGCTCTTCCACTATCAACAGGGGAGGCAAACCCAGAATGTCCCACTTACTTCCTTGAACCTTGGGTTTTATAGTTTCTTTACCCTTTCCATCACTGTAATTCAGTGTAATTCCTTCACTGTAATTTAACCAGGTCTGTGAAAGATTTTTTTTTTTAAAAAAAAGCACAAGGCTTCAGTCAGCTGCAACCAGGCCATATACTGGATCTTCTTTTTCAATAAATTTTATATCTTGTCATGTTATCAGTTCTCATAAAAACTTTACACAACCATGCCAAAGTTTTAGCTCTAGACTGTAGAGCTAGATTCTCGACTCTAGAGTCTTACAGTCCAGACTTTTGTGGGCAGGGAATGTGTCTGTTATATTGTACTCTCCCAAGTGCTTAGTACAGTGCTCGGCACACACAACTGATGATGATGACGACGAGCTGGATGCTAGCTGCCTCCAAGATGCATTAATTGACTATGGCTTTATTTCAGTCCAGGTGAAGAGGAGGTAGGGAAGAATTTACTTACCAGAAGGACTCAAACAGAAAGTCATGGTGGATGGGCATTTGTGAGGGTTAAACATCAAACAAATTACACTGTATCCCTGGGGTGGTTATTTCATAGGGTTGTTATAACCCAGGGTATGTTATTATTACAGTGCCCTGCACAAAGTAAGCATGCAGTAAATACCTTGATTGATGGTCAAACGATACCAGCTATATTTCAATGTTACATGTGGCTTCAGAAGATAAACCAGGGGTATGCCTAAAATCCCACTCTGACTTCTCTTCTTGAGGAGTACATCTACCAGACAAAGGACGTGGCTAACAGAGTCAATCAATAGTATTTATTGAGTGCTTAACCCATGCAGGTCAGGGTACAAATTACTTAGGAGAGCCTATTATAGCTAGCAAAAACAATGCCAGCCTCAAGGAGCTGACCATCAGGCAGGGCCCCTGCCCACTAATATAAATTTTATGTAGGACAGAGAAACAGTTTAAAGTTTAAAGCTGTGTGGAATCCCTCAATCCTGGGCTTCTGAGGAGGAATTGGGCTCTAGTTAATGGAGGTACTGAAATTTAACCAATATGGTCACTGCCTTGTGAGTTGGGAGTCTAAATGTTTTGGGCATATGGGTTTAGGCCAATGAAAGTTTGTTTAACTATTGTAACTTCAGGGCAACTGGGAATTTTAAGAGTTGGTAATTTGACTGAGTAGCTTTGCATTTACAGTGTGGGTTTTGGTTAAGATGCTGTTAATTACCCTACTGAGATCAGAGCACTGGGCATTTTAAGATCTAACCAGCTGTAGGAAACCTATTGTGGCTGCTATTCAACACCAAGGATTTGAATTTGGTTCCTCTCTGTACTAAATCGCAATTCCTCCCTCAAGGATTCTGTACACCATTTGGAAATTATTTTGAAAGTGAAAAATTATGCCTTTTCCACTATTGGAGGTAAACCTTTTACAAATACCACCCATAAAATGAAAGAGACTTGCAATTTTCTAAAAATACTTTTGATAATCAATGGGATTTACTGAGCACTCACTGTGTGCAGAGGACTGTACTGAGCTCAAGGGAACAGAAAGGAACTTGAAATTAAAGGGTTCTGATCCCAGTTTTACCACTGATTTACATCAAGAAAGGCAAATCACAAAACCATATGTTCCCCATTGAGAGTGACAATTAATCAACTGTGCACTAACTATGAGCAGAGCATTGTCCTATGTCCTTGGGAGAGTACAATACAACACAATTGGTAGACACGTACCCTGCTCACAATGAACTTATAGACTAGAAGGGGAGACAGACATTAAAATTCATTACAGATAGGTACGTAAGTGCTGTGGGGCAGAGAGTGGGGAGAATATTTAGTGCTAAAAGGGTAAATATCCAAGTGCAATGGCAATGCAGTAGGTATAGAGAGTAGGCAAAATGACAGCTTAGTCAAGGAAGAGCTCTTGGAGGAGATGTGATTTTAATAAGATGAGGATGAGTATGGTCTGTCAGATATGAAGGTGGAGGGAGGTACAGGGGCAAGTCACAACTTCTCTGTGCCTCAGTTCCCTCATCTGTAAAATGGGGATTGACTGTGAGCCCCACGTGGGACAACCTGATCACCTTGTATCCCCCCAGTGCTTAGAACGGTGCTTTTCACATAGTAAATGCTTAATAAATATTATTATTATTATTATTGTTATAGGCCAGAGGGAGGATGTGGGCAAAGGGCTAGCTGTGAGACACAAAAAACAGATGTACAGTGAGTAAAATGGCATTAGAGGAGCCAAGTGTGCAGACTGGGTTATAGTACGAAATCAGCAATCAATCCATTCAGCAATGGTATTTACTGGGCAATTACTACAAGCCTACAAGCAGAGCACTGTACTAAGTGCTTCGTAAGTACTGTACTAAGAATTCCTGCCCACACTGAGCTTACAGTCTAGATGGGGGGGAGGGGGAACCACCTGATGGAGTACCTTAAAGCTGACAAAAGGAGTTTCTGTTGTTCTGGAGGTGGATAGGCAAGAGATGGATGAGCAACTATTGGAGGTTTTTGAGGAGTGAAATGAAAACTGCACTTTTATTTTCAGAAAAATGATCTATTCAGGCAGCAGACTGAATTATGTACTACAGTGGGGAACGATAAAAGGCAGGTAAGTCAGGGAGAAGGCTGACACAGTAGTCAAGACAGCATACAAGTGCATGGCTCAACATCATAGCAGTTTGGATGGACAGGAGAGAATGGATTTTAGCGATGTGGTGAAGGCTGAACCAACGGGATTTGGTGACAGATTGAATATGTGGGTTGAGTGGATAGGAAGCAGTGTGGCTTAGTGGAAGGAGCCCAGACCTGGGAATCAGAGGACCTGGGTTCTAATCCCAGCTCTGCCCCGTGTCTGCTACAACCTTGGGCAAGTCAAACAAATCAACTGTATCTGAAGGCTTACTATATGCAGAGCACTATAATGACCGGTTGGGAGAGTACAATATAACAGGGTTGGTAGACATGTTTCCTCCCCGCAGCAAGTTTACTCTCTGGAGAGGGAGACAGACATTAATATAAATGACTAATTTATGGATGTATGCATAGTGCTGTGGGGCTGCACAAGGGGTGAATAAAGGGGGCAAATCCAAATTTAAGGATGGCATGGGAGGGAGTGGGAAGGAAGAAATAAGGCTTTGAAGGTGTCAGATATGAAGAGGGAGCAAGTTCCAGGCCAGAGGCATGATGTGGGGAAGAGGCTGGTGGGAAGATAGATAAGATTGAGGTACAGTGAGTAGGTTGGATTCAGAGGGGTAAGGTGTGGGCGGGGCAAGGTGACTGAGTGCTTTAAAGCCTTTGCAAGGGGTTTCTGTTTGGTGCAGAGGTGGATGGGCAACCACTGGAGGTTCTTGAGGAGTGGGGAAATGGACTGAACAGTTTTGTAGAAAAATGATCCAGGCAGCAGAGTGAAATATGAACTGAAGTGGGGAGAGATAGGAGTTAGGGAGTTCAGCAAGGATGCTGATGCAGTAATCAAGGCGGATCAGATAAACCCTCTAAGAGGTTGGAGAGGAATGGTAGGAGAGAGATGGAAGGGATAACTGGAGGGGGCTGTGAAGACAAGGTAGGGTTTTATTTAGGGTGGGGGGCCATGAGAACGTTGGGAAGAAGCCATTGAAAAATGAACGGTTGAAGATGTCAGGGAGGGGCCAAGCATTTTGATAGGATATGAGGAGAAGGGGTCAGAGGCACAAGTGGAGGGTGGAGATTTTGAGAAGAGAGGTGAACGATCGTCACTTCAAGATAGTCACTGCCTTCCCGGTAAAGGCAGGGAACATGTCAACCAACTCTTACGTTGTATTCCTCCAAGGGCTTAATACAGTGCTCTGCACACTGCAAGCACTCAGTGAATACAATCGATTGATTGTAAAGTTTTCACAGTACGAAGATTTGCAAGTATGAAATATTTGGATAAGAAAAGATAAACATTTATTTGTGGCTTCTAAACACCCAGATGGAATGAAATTACTGTGGCCCCAATTTTACAAAATAGGAAAGTGAAATAATAGGAGGATTTCCCTCAGCCATCCAGAGTCTATGACTGCAAAAGAACGCAAATCCAAAATAAGCTTTAGGGATAGTGAATAATATAGAAACTGATGAATTAACAGTCAATGCTTACTAATGAACATGCTAAGAGCTAACCACTTCAATCACAAAAACCCAACATAAATCCTTGGGGATTGATAGTGTCAATTACTGAATATGCACAACTTTAAAGAAAATTGCTTGTTGATGATGACATTTAGTAATTTTGTTTCCAATCATGTCACACAGCAGAGAGAGTGGAGACCATTAATTTAATCACATCAAGCAAGTTTCATCTGTGATTAAGCAGTCTCACTGAGTTGATTTTTCAATAGTCATTTTACAGCTATTTAGATAGTGGAACTTTCAAGTATTTATTTTTTGATGATTTGATTATTTAAATGCTGCATTTTTGATGACTCATTATAGAGCTTCTAATCCAACGGTGAAAAAATCAAAAAGAACATCCAGAAAAACAAACAGGAGAGTGTGGCAGGGAGCCAGGAGAGTGGCAGTACACAAGGAACAATGGCAAATAGCCCAAGAGGGGTCATAATGAGGTATGGGAAAAAGTTGACGGTTAGAGAGTGGGGTCATAGGCAGGCTGAAGTCAGCTCTTAGCCCCATGCCCACGGGATCATTTGGCAAACACTAAGAGGGGATTCATTTTGGACCAACAGAATGAAAGATTCCACCCTTTTCAGGGCAGGCCCCTTGGGGACTGAGGTAGAATTCAGTTTGGAAGATGGCTGTGAATAGACTATAGTTCTCCTGCCAAGGAGATCCAACATGTGGTAATGCATTTTTCTCTACCCAAGCTATACCTGGATTGAATAAGAAGGCAATATGGTCTAATAGTTAGGTCTAACTTCTTTTCAGGTTAATCTGTGGGTGCCTTTAATCTAAATTGCTTCTCAATAATAATAACAATGTTGGTATTTGTTAAGCACTTACTATATGCCAAGCACTGTTCTAAGCACTGGGGTAGATACAAGGTCATCAGGTTGTCCCACGCAGGGCTCACAGTCTTCATCCCCATTTTACTGATGAGGTAATTAAGGCTCAGAGAAGTTAAGTGACTTGCCCAAGGTCACACAGCAGACAAGTGGCAGAGTCGGGATTAGAACCCACGACCTCTGACTCCCAAGCCCGGCCTCTTTCCACTAAGCCACAATGCTTCTCAGTAATAATGATGGTATTTGTTAAGTGCTTACTATGTGCCAAGCACTATTCTAAGTGCTGGGATAGATACAAGGTTATCAGGTTGTCCCACTCGGGAAGCACACTGCATACACAGTCAACCAATGATGTTTATTGAGTGCTGACTGCGTATACAGTAGTGTACTAAGGGCTAGAGAAAGTATAATACAATTTAGTTGGTAGACATAATCCCTACCCAAAAGGAGTTTAGAATTCAGCAGGAGAGACAGAAAATGAAATAAATTTGAGATAAGGGAAATGGCAGAGCATTCATTCATTCATATTTATTGAGCACCGTTTACAGAGCACTGTACTAAGCACTTGGAAAGTACTATTTGCACAAATGCTGTGGGGCTGAGGGTGTTTAGGGCTGAGGGTGGGGTGAATAGCAACTACTTAAGGGGTAATAATAATAAAAAATAATAATAATAATTGTGATTTTTGTTAAGCACTTACTATGTGCCAAGCACTGTACTAAGCAATGGCGTGGATACAAGCCAATTGGGTTGGACACAGTCCCAGTCCTATGTGGGGCTCACAGTCTCAATCCCCATTTTACAGATGAGGTCACTGTGGCACTGAGAAGTGAAGCGACTTGCCCAAGGTCACACAGCAGACATGTGGCAGAGGGGGGCATCAGAGTGCCCAGGAATACATAAGGGAGGACAGCTAGAGAAAATGAGGGCTTAGTGAGGAAAGGCCTCTTGGAGGAGATGTGATTTTAGGAGGGTTTGAAGATGGGGAGAGTGATGGTGTCAGATATAAAGGGGGAGGGAGTCCCGAGCCAGAGGGAGAATGTAGGCAAGGGATAGGCAGCAAGGTAGATGAGACTGAATAGGTAGGAGTTAAAGCGGTGAAGTGAGTGGGTTGGGCTGCAGTAGATCTGCTAGTTAAGATACGACGGTAGTTTACTGAGTGCCTTAAAAGCCATTTATAAGGAGATTTGTTTAATGCCGAGATGGATGGGCAACCATTAGAACTTTTTAAGGAGTAGGGAGATCTGGACTGAATGTTTTCGTTCTTTTTTGTTTTGTTTTGTTTTAAGAAAATCGATCCAGGCAGCAGAGAGAAGTCTGGAGTGGAGAGAGACAGGAGAAAGGGAGGTCAACAGTAGTCATGCAGGTCATGATAAATGCTTGGATATCGGAGTAGCTGTTTGGATGGGAAGCAGCGTGGCTCAGTGGAAAGAGCCCGGGCTTGGGAGTCAGAAGACGTGAGTTCTAATCCCGGCTCCACGTCTGCTGTGTGACCTTGGGCAAGTCGCTTAATCAATCAATCGTATTTATTGAGCGCTTACTGTGTGCAGAGCACTGGACTAAGCGCTTGGGAAGTACAAGTCGGCAACACATAGAGACAGTCCCTACTCAACAGCGGGCTCACAGTCTAGAAGGGGGAGACAGAGAACAAAACCAAACATACTAACAAAATAAAATAAATAGAATAGATATGTACAAGTAAGATAAATAAATAGAGTAATAAATATGTACAAATATATATACATATATACAGGTGCTGTGGGGAAGGGAAGGAGGTAAGATAGGGAATTTAAATTCTGCTTATTTTCATGTTCAAAAGATTCTCTTTGCCAAGTTCATAAGCATATTCATCTGCTTTAGGCTATGCTATATGCTCAGGAAACAACCCAAGGAGAACAGAACAAGGGAAACCTGAGGTAAAGATTGCTCCCTCCTACCTCACCTTCCTGCTTTCCTACACAACCCAGTAATATCACTTTGCTCCTTCAATGCCAAAATACTCACTGCACCTCGATCTCAGCCATATCATCACTGATACAGTGCTCTGCACACAGTAAGTGCTCAATAAATATGATTGATTGATTGATTGATTGATACCTCGCCCACATCCTGCCTCTGGCTTGGAATGCCCTCCTTTTTCATATCGGAATATCACTCTCCCCACCTTCAAAGCCTTATTAAACGCACAGCTTCCTCAAGAGGCCTTCCCTGACTAAGCTCTCATTTCCTGTTCTCCCACTCCCTTCTGTGTTGCCCTGGCACTCAGATTCTTACCCTTTATTCACCCCTCCACAGAACTTATGGACAGATCCATAACGGACCCATTTACAGTAATGTCAGTCAGCCCCTCTAGACTGTAAACTCACTGTAGGCAAGAAACCCGACTACCAACTCTGTTAGACTGTACTCTCCCAAGCACCTAGTACACAGTAAGTGCTCAATAAATACAACTGACTGAGTGAGCATAAGAATGGAAGGGTGGGTGAGAGACATCCTTTGGGATGAATAGTCCCAACTCTTGGGAGAAGGGACAGGCCTGTCCTCTGCAGCCCTAGAAGCAGCAAATCCTGCTTTCTGAGATCCAGGCTGGTCATATGGAAACAAGAGAACTTCAAATTGTTCTCTGCTCCATGTCAGAGGGCTTCTCAGACCCAGTCCTATGTGGGGCTCACAGTCTCAATCCCCATTTTACAGATGAGGTCACTGTGGCACTGAGAAGTGAAGCAACTTGCCCAAGGTCACACAGCAGACATGTGGCAGAGGGGGGCATCAGAGTGCCCAGGAATACATAAGGGAGGACAGCTAGAGAAAATGAGGGCTTAGTGAGGAAAGGCCTCTTGGAGGAGATGTTTAAAGTTTAAAAGGGGCCATTTAAACTTTAAAGATCTTCAGCACATTCCCATGCTGCGTTTAAAGGGCTCTGCACAGTTTCTAAACTTTTAAATTTCTACTTGTGTTTCTCCCAACAGACAACTTGGAAACTGGGGAGATCGGAACTGAATTTACAGATATCAGAAGTCAAAAAGTTAATTCACTTCTACAACTGAGTAACATATCTACTTACATCTGAATAAAATGAATTGAATGCAGAAACAACAGCATTTCTATGAAAGGGCAAAGTCATTTTCTAATTGGACTCATTACTGCCTAGAGCTGTCAGGGAGCATTTATCGGGATAGATTTATCTAATCGGACAATAATATTTAGTTCAAGCCAGATATTTGTTCAAATAGGACTCTTTTTTGATATTTGCTAAGCGCTTACTATATGCCAGGCACTGTACTAAAGCACTGGGGTAGATACAAGCTAAAGCTGGACACGGTCCACATCCCACATAGCGCTCACAGTTTTAATCCCCTTTTTACAGATGAGATAACTGAGGCACAGAGTAGTAAGTACCTTGCCCACAGTCTCATCTCAGAGCAGACAAGTGGTGGAGTCAAAATAAGAGCGCAGGTCCTTCCGACTCTCAGGCCTTTGTTCTATCCAACATGCCATGCTGCTTCTCTACCATTAGAACATGCTGCAATTTGAACACTCGATGGAACAAAAAATGATAAGTGGGAGTTCAGCATTTAAGACTAAGTCATTAAGAAAGAAAAGGGTCATCATCATCATCAATCGTATTTATTGAGCGCTTACTATGTGCAGAGCACTGTACTAAGCGCTTGGGAAGTACAAATTGGCAACACATAGAGACAGTCCCTACCCAACAGTGGGCTCACAGTCTAAACTAAGATCAAAGGGAAACAGTATTACTGTCATTTTCCCTAAAGAAGGAAGAGATAGTGGGGAAAGTCAATGAGACCATGCTAGTCAGTCAAAACCTAATATAAACTTCTCTGAGTTCTAAGGAGCCTACTTACCTGCCTTCTCAGGAAAACAATTCATAGTGTTGGCAAATAATGCACCCTTATGTGACTCTTTCCTCTCTCAGGATCACACCTGGGAGGGAGAGTCAAGCAGTGGCCTGCCCATTCCATTCCATTCCTAGCTTGGGCAGTGGCTAGTGAGTGGAAGGCAATCTGCTACAAGTCAAAACTCATCTGCGCTGGGCAGCAGCAGCACGGGAGAGAGTCGAGAGGGGAGACTCAAGTTTACTGCACAGAAGGCGGCAATGGTAAACCACTTCCATATTTTTACCAAGAAAACTTTATGGATACGCTACCGGAACGATTGCAGATGGAGGTGGGGCGTTCTGGGAGAGATGTGTCCATGGTGTCGCTATGGAGGCCCAAAATGTTTAACTTGCTGGCCCAACCTACGGGAGGTAGGGATTAGGGTAGGAGGTTTTAGACTGTGAGCCCACTCTTTTAGACTGTGAGCCCACTGCTGGGTAGGGACTGTCTCTATATGTTGCCAATTTGTACTTCCCAAGTGCTTAGTACAGTGCTCTGCACATAGTAAGCGCTCAATAAATACAATTGATGATGATGATGATGTTTGATGATGTGAGATACAGTATTGATCAATCAATGATATTTACTGAGCACTTTCTGAGGGTAGAGCACTGTACTAAGTACTTGAAATAGTACAATACAAAGAGTTGGTAGACACCTTTCCCTGCCCTCAGGGAATTTACAGTCTAGAGGGGGAGGCAGACATTGAGGTAAATAAATTATGAGTTAGACTTGGGACATTCCAGAGAGGCTGGTGAAGCTGCTTTGCTATGAAGAATTAATATGAACAACATGAAGTTTCCACTGTTTGGCACACCCAAAAGCCGTTTGCTAGCTCTACAAATGCCCAAGTTTCCATGGCTGAACTAGATTCCCAGTCTGAATCAAAGTCAGTGAATCAGAGGACCCGGGGTGTAATCCCAGCTCTGTCAAGTACCTGCTGTGTGACTTTAGGCAAGTCATTAAACTTGTGCCTGCCTCAGTTTCCTCATCTGCAAAATGGGGATCAAATGCCTGTTCTTCCTCTCCTTTAATGACAGAGACTATTAGCTTTTCTGGTTCAAGCCACTCCTACCTTTTCTCCTTCAGGCCAAACAGCCCTAATTCCATTTTGCCTTCCTCACAGGACTTAGTCTTCATTCCTTGGCTTAAATTGGTGGCTCTTCAGTGGGCCCTCATGATTTTATCTAGCTGGTGTAAACTAAACCCAGAAATCCAATAGCGTTCAACTTAAACAGAGGATAGCTGCAGGACAACTTCTGTCAGAGACAGACATATAGAAAGGGTCCAGACGCAGAGCCAACAGAGACCAGAGATGCGAAAAGTGCTTAGTATAGTGCTTTGCACAGAGAAAGCATTCAATAAATACAACTGAATGAATGAATGAATGAGAGAGAGAGAGAGAGAGAGAGAGACAGAGAGAGACATACACTTTCCTCTGGGAAATCCCTTTGGAAAATATCTATGCCCTAAGTCCACCAAAAGTGGGGCGGGGGGCAGGTGTAGTGTCCCCCTATGTCCAAAAAGGCCAACTCCCCATAGAATGCCCTAGTGGCCTCAGGGAACTTGGGACAAACTCTCCCCAGCAGTGTTTGTCCT
This sequence comes from Tachyglossus aculeatus, assembly GCF_015852505.1. Lineage (NCBI taxonomy): Eukaryota > Metazoa > Chordata > Mammalia > Monotremata > Tachyglossidae > Tachyglossus > Tachyglossus aculeatus. Next base: position 84,746,467 of record NC_052069.1, read on the forward strand.
TTTCTTCTCTACAATTCCCTTAGCTTTCAACCAGACCTTTTCAGGTTTGAAAGCACATTGCTCTATGCAGGAGGTGAGTCTTACATCTCACCCAGGAAGTCTTCCCTGATTAACCTCTCATGTCCCTGTCTTACTGCTCTCCCAACTGTCAAATCTGCAAAAAAAAAGCCCCTTGGGGTAATCACACCACACCACTTTTTGCACCTATATGCAAATATCTTTTCACTCTAGTGCTTCCTACTACCTGTGCTTTACTTTTATTTAATTTTTACTAGTTTGTAAGCTCCTTCAAGGCTGTAATTAGGTCTATTAATTTTAATGTATCCTCCCAAGCACTCACTCTTCACACAGTAGATGCTTAAAAGCCCCAGTTGTAATAATAATGTTGGTATTTGTTAAGTGCTTACTGTGTGCCAAGCACTGTTCTAAGCGCTGGGGTAGATACAAGGTCAACCTGATAGTCTTAATCCCCATTCTACAGATGAAGTAACTGAGGCCCAGAGAAGTTAAGTGACTTGCCCAAAGTCACACAGCTGACAAGTGGCAGAGCCGGGATTAGAACCTATGACCTCTGACTCCCAAGCCCGTGCTCTTTGCACTAAGCCATGCTGCTTCTTTAGTCATGATAATAATGGTATTTGTTAAGCTCTTTCTATGTGTCAAGCACTGTTCTAAGCACTGGGGTAGAAACAAGCGCACCAGGTTGGATATAGTCCCTGTCCCACTTTTGGCTCACATTCTTAATCCCAGTTTGAAGGGACTGGGAGTCAGAAGGACCTGGGTTCCAATCCCGACTCTGTCACGTGTTGGCTGTGTGATCTTGGGCTTCACTTCTCTGGGCTTCAGTTACCTCATCTGTAAAACAGGGGTTAAGACAGTTTGCCCAATGTGGGACAGGGACTGTATTCAACCCCATTATTTTATATCTATACCAGCACTTAGTACAATTCTTGGCACATAGTAAGTGCTTAACAAATACCCTAATTATCCAATTATTAATATTACAAGAGAATTAGCAGATATGATCCCTGACCATAATGAGGTTAGAGTCTGCTGAGCTTTTCCGCATCCTTTCCTCCTCCTCTCCCCTTCCTTCTACTGCTATGCTTACCCAGTGACTTGCTCTCCAATATCTAAGCTCTTCCTGAACCAGGCTCACCCAGCCTTTCTAAAGAGATTTGTACCAAGAGGCATGGGAAAATTTGGAGAGTTTGGCTGTGGGATCAACCGTCACGTGGAAAAGCTGGCCAAAAACTTCAGCTTCCTCCTTACTGTACTTGTCTAACTTCTGCAAAGTTTGAGAGTTCCTACAGACTGCATAAGCACTCCCCTTTATAGAAAAGTATGGAAATATTTGCTCTCCATACAGAAAATGTTTAAGCTACAGTTTTATGTGTCTCTTAGTTGGAATACAGTACACAAATCAATCTCCGAAGCACTTAGTACAGTTCTTTGCCCACAGAAAGTTCTCAAGCAATACGACTGACAGATTATGAATCCCATGTGGAAACTGGACTGTGTCCAACCTGATTATTCATTCATTAATTTATTCATTCAATCGTATTTATTAAGCGCTTACTGGGTGCAGAGCACTGTACTAAGCACTTGGGAAGTACAAGTCGGCAACGTATAGAGACGGTCTCTACCCAACAACGGACTCACAGTCTAGAAGGGGGAGACAGACAACAAAAGATGTAGACAGGTGAAAACAATCTGTAGTCAACAGGATTTGAACCTGCGCGGGGAGAACCCAGTGGATTTCTAGTCCATCACCTTAACCACTCGGCCACGACTACCACATCTACCCCAGCACTTGCTATACAGCACAGTGCTCTGCACACAGTAAGCGCTCAATAAATATGATTGATTGATTGATTGGTACATAGTACACGATTAACAAATACTAGTGTAATAATTGATTGTTAAATGAAATTAGGCAGGAAGAGACTTTTGAACTGGAATCCAGATTTAATTGAAGACTGACCCTAGCCTGATTTGAAACCATAATTTAACATGGGTTTGCCTAAAAAAAAAAAAAAAAACAGCATCCACTTATCGGCATCTCCCAGTGAATGCTCTACTAGCATAGCTTCAAGGTCACAGTTCAAATTTTAGTTTCACCTCGGCAACGCAGAGCAAGGCAGAGACAAAGAAGCCTCCAAGTGCCTGTGCCTCAGTTCTTCATCCCTCCACACCCATCATTTATGTGATCACCAGTCACTCAGGTGCGTCAGCTTCTCCAATGAGAGTGACTGCCAAGACAGACAGATGGTGGTAAGCTGCAATGTCCTTTTGGCGCCATGTAAGGGCTGGCTGATCATTACAGATGTGAAAACTGAGCGGAAGAAGGAGATGATACCCAAGAGTTACAGGCTTTTGGCTCGGGGAAGAAAGTGGTGATCGTTTCATTTTTGTTTTTTTAAGATGCAAAAGGATAAGCAGCTTTAGGAGAGAAGATAAGAAGTTCAATTTTTGACTTTTGGAGTTTACGGTGCCAACAAGTCATCCAAGCGTTAATGTCCTACAGCATGAGTAGATATGACAGGTCAGTGAGGTGGCTTTGGGAGTTACCCCATAGAGAGCTTAGTGGAAGTCATCTGAGTTGATGAATTCTCTCAGAGAATGACTGTACAATGGAAAGAGTAAAAGGCCCAAATCCAAGCCCACTGTGAACAGCCAAAATTGATGGGAGAGAGGAGGAAGACAAGCTGGTAAAGGCAACTAGCAAAGAGCAGTCAGACTCCTGGCACATAATAATAATAATGATAATAATAATAATAATAATATTTGTTAAGTGCCTACTATTTGCCAAGCGCTGGGGGAGATACAAGGTAATCAGGTTGTCCCACGTGGGGCTCAGTCAATCCTCATTTTGCAGATGAAGTAACTGAGGCACAGAGAAGTTAAGTGGTTTGCCCAAGGTCACACAGCAACAAGTGGCGGAGCAAGGATTAGAACCCATGTCCTCTGATTCCCAAGCCTGTGCTCTTTTCACTCAGTGACGCTTCTTCTCTAGTAGCACTCAAGCACAGTAAGTGCTTAAATAGCATGAAAAGAAAATCACAGACTGATAGTGTCTATTTAGATGTTTCTTATTCATTCATTCAATCGTATTTATTGAGTGCTTACTGTGTGCAGAACATTGTACTAAGCCCTTGGGAAGTACAAGTTGGCAACACATAGGTCCCTACCCAACAGTGGGCTCACAGTCTAGAAGGGGGAGACAGAGAACAAAACAAAACATTAACATTATATTAACAAAATAAAATAAATACAATAAATATGTACAAATAAAATAGAGTAATAAATACGTACAAACATATATACATGTCTTAATGGACACGATGGCCTCCTAGAGGTTTTCTTCTACCTCACTGTATTGTAAACATTAACATTTATATTAACAAAATAAAATAAATAGAATAAATATGTACAAATAGAGTAATAAATACATACAAACATATATACATGTCAATGGACATGATGGCCTCCTAGAGGTTTTCTTCTACCTCACTGTATTGCTTTGCGGCAACAGCTTTCACTACTCCATTCTAATTAGAATTTGCACATGACACCTCTCCAGTGCAGTGTGGCACACATCATTTCCCTTCTTCAGAATGAGTTTTTTTTTTTTTTTTTGGATAAGCTCAGCAGAATTACAACCATTTGTGGGTGCTTTCTTCGAGAACAGCCGTCATAATTTTTAATGGTATTTGTTAAGCACTTACTATGAACCAGGCACTGAACTAAGCACTGGGGTAGATACAAACTAATCAGGTGGGACCCCATCCATGTCCCCGCGTGGGGCTCACGGTCTTAATCGCCATTTTACAGGTGAGGTAACTGAGGCATAGAGAAATGAAATCACTTGCCCAAAGTCACACAACGGACAAGCGGTGGAGCCGGGATTAGAAACCAAGTCCTTCTGACTCTCAGGCCTGGGCTCTTTCCACTAGGCCACACTGCTTTCCCAGAATTCAAAAGTGCCTGCATAACAGAGTGTCCAAGATTTCTCAATGTCCACCCCCCTTTCGAAAGCCGCGTGAAAGGCTAAATTAAGCTCGACACAGGCTTAATTCATTCTGCTGGGAATAAGGAATAGACTATACTTGACACCAGGAACTAAGAGGTAATTAGCCAGGCCATAATGGAGTAGCTCAAGCATCTTAATAGGAGGAGCAAGATTTATTTATGCTCCAGGGGATTTTTATTAAGTCCTAGGTAATAATCAACAAGACTTTGCAAGGGGTAGGATCAAGGGACCCAGCAACATAGTCATATCAGCAAAAAGCTGCCGGTCCCTCAACCACAAGTTGTTGTGGCTTGGGGAATCTCTTGACCCAAGTGATTTAAACTGCCTCAAAATGACGAGCCATCAATGAACCTCAGGTTCTTCCCACTTACTATGAAGCCTCAGCCAGATCCCCTGATCATCATCAATCGTATTTATTGAGCGCTTACTGTGTGCAGAGCACTGTACTAAGCGCTTGGGAAGTACCAAGTTGGCAACATATAGAGACAGTCCCTACCCAGCAGTGGGCTCACAGTCTAAAAGGGGGAGACAGAGAACAAAACCAAACATACTAACAAAATAAAATAAATAGAATAGATATGTACAAGTAAAATAAATTAATAAGTAAATAGAGTAATAAATACGTACAAACATACATACATATATACAGGTGCTGTGGGGAAGGGAAGGACGTAAGATGGGGGGATGGAGAGGGGGATGAGGGGGAGAGGAAGGAAGGGGCTCAGTCTGGGAAGGCCTCCTGGAGGAGGTGAGCTCTCAGTAGGGCCCTGAACGGAGGAAGAGAGCTAGCTTGGCGGATGGGCAGAGGGAGGGCATGGTGACGGTAGTCAATTTTAAGTGCACACAGAGCACTGTACTAAGCACTTGGGAGAGTACAATACAACAGAGTTGTTGGCAGACACCCTGCCCACAACGAGCTCACAGTCTAGAGGGGAAGACAAACATTAATATACATAAATAAATTACAGTTACATACGTAGGTGCTGTGGGGCTGAGGGAGGACTGAATAAAGGGAGCAAATCAGGGTAACGCAGAAGTGAGAGGGCAAAGGGGAAATGAGGGCTTAGTGAGGGAAGGCATTGAGTGTCTGTATTGTATTGTTTCTGCGAACAGTCGTACATTTCTCTGCCTTCCATAAAGCTTTCAGGGCAGGGACAATAGTTGTCTGTCGGATATGAAAAGGGAGGGCACTCCAGGCCACAGGCAGGATGCGGGTGAGAGGTCGACTACGAGAAAGACGAGGTATCCCACATATCATTGCCAGGTAGAAGGCAGAGGGCCACAAAGTCCCCCTTTAAGATCAAGGATCACCCTATTTGCTCCAACTAACTACTACTAAATCCGAGGCTTTCCAGAGGCTTGAGAAGCAGCATGGCACAGCAGACAGAGCATGGGCCTGTGAGCCTGAAGGCCTGGGAGACAGAAGGTCATGTGTTCTAACCCCGGCTCCGCCACTTGTCTGCTGTGTGACCTTGGGCAAGTCATTCATTTTTCTGTGCCTCAGTTACCTCACCTGTAAAATGGGAATTGAGACTGTGAGCTCCATGTGGGACAGAAACTGTGTCCAAATCGATTTGCTTGTACCCACCCCAAGAGTTTAGTACAGTGCCTGGCAAATAATATGTGCTTAAGAAATACCATTATTATTATGATTATTATTATTATTATTATCATTATTATTATATGAGATTGAACCGGGAATCTCAATTTAGGGGTAGACTCAGAATTTGGCTAAAACTTTTCCCTACAGCTTAAGGAAAGAATCCAGAAGCATCCTGGCTAGTGGAAACAACACAGGTTTGGGAGTCAGAGGACTTGGGTACTAATCCTGGCTCTGCCAACTGCTTGCTGTGTGACCTTAGGCAAGTCATTTAACTTCTCTGGGCCCCAGTTTCCTCAACTGTAAAGTGGGGATTAAATACCTGCTCTCCCTCCTAAACTGTGAATTCTATGGGGGGGACCTAATTAGCTTGGAACAGTGCTTAGGACACCCTGACACAGAGTAAGTGCTTAAATACCATAAAAAATTAAAGTATATGCCTGCAGGGACTGTATCTATTGGTATTTTTCTTAGAAAAATAAGATGAGCAACCCAGTCAGTCCGACCTGAGTATTCATGCATGCACAAGAAATGTTTGTATTGGCAAAAAAGAGCTGAGAACTGTCACTGAATTCTTTTTCATAAGGAGGTCACTGGCTAATCATACACAGATGCACCAAAGTGGAAAAAAATATATAATCTAATCAAAGGCTACACATCCTTTAGGAAACTGACACTGTGACACCAAGGTGTCAGACAAGGTGTCCTCACTCTCGGCTTCAAGGCTTTCAGTCACCTCAGCCCCTCCTACCTCACCTCCCTTCTCTCCTTTTACAGCCCAACCCGAACCCTCCGCTCACCTCCTCACTGTACCTCGTTCTCACCTGTCCCACCGTCGACCCCCGGCCCACGTCCTCCCCCTGGCCTGGAATGCCCTCCCTCCATCCATCTGCCAAGCTAGCTCTCTTCCTCCCTTCAAAGCCCTATTGAGTGCTCACCTCCTCCAAGAAGCCTTCCCAGACTGAGCCCCCTTTTCCCTCTCCTCCTTCCCCTCCCCATAGCACTTGTGTATATATATATATATATATATATATATTTGTACTGATTTATTACTCTATTTATTTTACTTGTACATATTTACTATTCTATTTATTTTCTTAATGATGTGCATCTAGCTTTAATTCTATTTGTTCTGATGACTTGACTCCTGTTTTGTTGTCTGTCTCCCCCTTCTAGACTGTGAGCCCGTTGTTGGGTAGGGACTGTCTCTATATGCTGCCAACTTGTACTTCCCAAGCGCTTAGTACAGTGCTTTGCATATAGTAAGCACTCAATAAATACGATTGAATGAATGAATGACTTCCAACAAGCTAAAGACTTTTATAGTAGTCACAATGTCCAAATTTCTATTCATCTATGATATCAACATCTTGAGTAGTTTGTCAGAACAGCCTTCATGCCACACTTGTCACACGACAGGACGGCTTTCAAAGAATGAAGTCCAAAATCCATAGTTAAATGAGTACTGAAGCCATGATCACTGGAAGACAAATTTTATGTCAACAGAATCCCTAAGCTGCTGGTGAATTAAGGAGGCCAAAAGGAGCAGGCAAAATGTTTTAAAGAAAAAGTCATATCTGCTACAGCACATGGACAGAATGTGATGGAAAAGTGGAAACGGCATTAATGCAGCAGTGAATTGGTCAAAATACTAAGAACAGTGCTTGGCACATAGTAAGCACTTAATAAATACCATAATCATTATTATATTGTGACTCCCTGAAATATTTCACAGTATGGTGAAAGGAAATTGCAGGCTGTGAAATAGGACCAAGCACTAGCCCTCCAGATTGTAATTGTGTCAGTTCATCAGCATTACATAAGAAACAAACTTTAAGTGCTTAAGACCACTTTGCATGTGCTTTAGAAGTAGCAGTAGTGGTAATAGTACTTGTCATTCATTCATTCATTCATTCAATGGTATTTATTGAGCACTTACTGTGTGCAGAGCACTGTACTAAGCGCTTGGGAAGTAGAAGTTGGCAACATATAGAGACGGTCCCTACCCAACAGTGGGCTCACAGTCTAGAAGGGGGAGACAGATAACAAAATAAAACATATTAACAAAATAAAATAAACAGAATAATAAATATGTACAAGTAAAATAAATAGAGTAATAAATATGTACAAAACAGGTGCTATGGGGAGGGGAAGGAGGTAATGCAGGGGTGATGGGGAGGGGGAGGAGGGGGAGAGGAAGGAGGAGGCTCAGTCTGGGATGGCCTCCAGGAGGAGGTGAGCTCTCAGTAGGGCTTTGAAGGGAGGAAGAGAGCTACCTTGGTGGATGTGTGGAGGGAGGGCATTCCAGGCCAGGGGGAGGACGTGGGCCGGGGGTCGAAGGCGGGACAGGCGAGAACGAGGTACGGTGAGGAGGTTAGTGGCAGAGGAGTTGGAGGGTGCTGGCTGGGCTGGAGAAGGAAAGAAGGGAGGTGAGGTAGGAGGGGGCGAGGGGATGGACAGCCTTGAAGCTCAGAGTGAGGAGTTTTTGCCTGATGCGTAGGTTGACTGGTAACCACTGGAGATTTTTGAGGAGGGGAGTGACATGGCCAGAGCGTTTCTACACAAAGACGATCCGGGCAGCGGCGTGAAGTATAGATTGAAGTGGGGAGAGACACGAGGACGGGAAATCAGAGAGGAGGCCGATGCAATAATCCAGTCAGGATACTTGGGGCAGAGCAATGTACGAAGTGCTGGAAGAGAATACACAGCTGAGAATTAGATACGGTCCCTATCCCTCAGAGGGATCACAGTCTCAGCAACTGTGCACTTTAAAGAGTTATAAATTATTTCCATGTAAAATGTTAATGAACTGATATAGTGTTCTGTACTACAAAAACTCAATACAGACTGTTTGGAGTAAGATTGAAAGGCAGAAGCATGGTAGTCACTAATTCCCTCTGGGTACCATTTTATTCAAACCATCTTCTCCTGCCCCTCTTCCCCTCACAAACTCTTATAATCTACCGCTGGTTGACAATGAACTCTTTTTTGTTTTGTTTTTAAGTTCCTTCGGGAGTTTTCAAGAACACAATATTACACCAGGGCATGGGTGACTGAACATTAAGAAAAACCTCAAGTAGTATAGCATAACTGAAGGCTGCAGGGAGACAATAGCAGCAGACCACTTAGCCTGATGAACGGCAGGCACTTAGAACAGTAATTGGCACACAGTAATAATAAATGCCATAATTATTGTAACATGGTGAGTCCCTTAGAGATTCCACAGTAGTGTGACAGGAAAATGCTGATTAAAATAGGATCAAGCACCAGTCCTCCAGACTGTACGCTCATTGTGGGCAAGGAATGTTTCTACTAACTCGGTTATCCTGGACTCTCGCAAGCACTTAGTACAGTGCTCTGCACATGGTAAGCACTCCAATGTCATTGACTGCTAACACTGTAAATAGCAAATGCAACACTGCAGAAAAGAGCAACGTTAATGTCTTCACGATTTTGAAGGAACCGGCAGCCACTGAATCGGTCTTTTCAACTATGCCAATGAAAATGGGCTAAATAAAAGAAAACTGATATCACCATTAGTATCAAGTTCAAACATGAAGGACATTTATATAGGAAATGTTAACACTGCATACACTTGTCACTCAACTGACCTGCTTTCCCAAAACAGTACAGATACTCAATACCAATCAATCAATCAATCAATCGTATTTATTGAGCGCTTACTATGTGCAGAGCACTGTATTAAGCGCTTGGGAAGTACAAATTGGCATCACATAGAGACAGTCCCTACCCAACAGTGGGCTCACAGTCTAAAAGGGGGAGACAGAGAACAGAACCAAACATACCAACAAAATAAAATAAGTAGGATAGAAATGTACAAGTAAAATAAATAAATAAATAAATAAATAGAGCAATAAATATGTACAACCATATATACATATATACAGGTGCTGTGGGGAAGGGAAGGAGGTAAGACGGGGGGATGGAGAGGGGGACGAGGGGGAGAGGAAAGAAGGGGCTCAGTCTGGGAAGGCCTCCTGGAGGAGGTGAGCTCTCAGCAGGGCCTTGAAGGGAGGAAGAGAGCTAGCTTGGCGGATGGGCAGAGGGAGGGCATTCCAGGCCCGGGGGATGACGTGGGCCGGGGGTCGATGGTGGGACAGGCGAGAGCGAGGTACAGTGAGGAGATTAGTGGTGGAGGAGCGGAGGGTGCGGGCTGGGCTGGAGAAGGAGAGAAGGGAGGTGAGGTAGGAGGGGGCGAGGTGATGGACAGCCTTGAAGCCCAGGGTGAGGAGTTTCTGCCTGATGCGCAGATTGATCGGTAGCCATTGGAGGTTTTTGAGGAGGGGAGTAATATGTCCAGAGCGTTTCTGGACAAAGATAATCCGGGCAGCAGCATGAAGTATGGATTGAAGTGGAGAGAGACACGAGGATGGGAGATCAGAGAGAAGGCTAGTGCAGTAGTCCAGACGGGATAGGATGAGATAGGATGAGAGCTTGAATGAGCAGGGTAGCAGTTTGGATGGAGAGGAAAGGGCGGATCTTGGCAATGTTGCAGAGCTGAGACCGGCAGGTTTTGGTGACGGCTTGGATGTGAGGGGTGAATGAGAGAGCGGAGTCGAGGATGACACCAAGGTTGCGGGCTTGTGAGACGGGAAGGATGGGAGTGCCGTCAACAGAGATGGGAAAGTCAGGGAGAGGACAAGGTTTGGGAGGGAAGACAAGGAGCTCAGTCTTCGACATGTTGAGCTTTAGGTGGCGGGCGGACATCCAGATGGAGATGTCCTGAAGGCAGGAGGAGATGCGAGCCTGGAGGGAGGGGGAGAGAGCAGGGGCAGAGATGGAGATCTGGGTGTCATCAGCGTAGAGATGATAGTTGAAGCCGTGGGAGCGAATGAGGTCACCATTCCATACCACCATAAAATATTTGAAAATCTCTGTATTTCAATAGTTCCTGTTATGTTTTACTGGTTTTTTTTAATGATTTGTCAAGTGCTTACTATGTTCCAGTCACTGTACTGAACACTGGGGTACACAAGCTAATGAAGAAGGACACAATCCATGTCTCACATGGGGCTCATGGTCTTCAGTGAAGCAGCATGGCATAGTGGCTACAGCAAAGGCGTGGAAGTTAGAAGGTCATGAGTTCTAATCTCTACCACTTGTCTGCTGTGTGACCTTGGGCAAGTCACTTCACATATCTGGGCCTCAGTTACCTCATCTGTAAAATGGGGATTGAGACTGTGAGTCCCATGTGGGACAGGGACTGTGTCCAACTCGACTGGCTTCTATCCCCCCGCCCGGCGCTTAGTACAGTGCCTGGCACAGAGTAAGTGCTCAACAAGTACCATCATTATTATTATTATTATTCATCCACATTTTACAAATAAGGAAACTGAGGAACAGAGAAGTGAAGTGACTTGCCCAAGGTCACATAGAAGAGAAGTGGCAGAGTTGGGACTAGATAGCTTGCTCTATCCACTAGGTCATGCTGCTTCTTTATACAATATCTGTTAATAATAATAATAATAATAATGGTATTTGTTAAGCGCTTACTATTCATTCAATCGTATTTATTGAGCGCTTACTGTGTGCAGAGCACTGTACTAAGTGCTTGGGAAGTACAAGTTGGCACCATATAGAGACAGTCCCTACCCAACAGTGGGCTCACAGTCTAGAAGGGGGAGACAGAGAACAAAACATATTAACAAAATAAAATAAATAGAATAAATATGTACAAATAAAATAAATAGAATAAATATGTACAAATAAAATAAATAAATAGAGTAATAAATATGTACAAACATATACACATACATACAGGTGATGTGGGGAGGGGAAGGGGGTAAGCTGCTTCTCAAAAAAAATGGTATTTGTTAAGCATTTCATTCATTCATTCAATCATATTTATTGAGCGCTTACTGTGTACAGAGCACTGTACTAAGTGCTTGGGAAGTACAAGTTGGCACCATATAGAGACAGTCCCTACCCAACAGTGGGCTCACAGTCTAGAAGGGGGAGACAGAGAACAAAACATATTAACAAAATAAAATAAATAGAATAAATATGTACAAATAAAATAAATAGAATATGTACAAATAAAATAGAGTAATAAATACGTACAAACGTAGATACATATATATATATATACAGGTGCTGTGAGGAGGGGAAAGGGGTATGCTGCAGCCAGCTCAAAAAAAAATGGTATTTGTTAAGCATTTCATTCATTCATTCAATCATATTTATTGAGAGCTTACTGTGTGCACAGTGCTGTACTAAGCGCTTGGAAAGTACAATTTGGCAACAGATAGAGACAATCGCTACCCAACAACAGGCTCACAGTCTAGAAGGGGGGAAAGACGACAAAACAAAACAAGTACACAGGCATCAATTACTGGAGACTGGAGAAGCAGTTCTCCCACGGGGGGCTCACAGTCTTGATCCCCATTTTACAGATGAGGTACTGAGGCACAGAGAAGTTAAGTGACTTGCCCAAAGTCACACAGCTGAGAAGTGGCAGAGCCGGGATTTGAACGCATGACCTTTGACTCCGAAGCCCGTGCTCTTTCCACTGAGCCACGCTGCTTCTCTAATACAATATATGTTAATGCAATATCTGTGAATGGAGTTAAAGATCAGGACATTTCTCCACAAGCTTATGTTAAAAGCCTGTGTGTATCACACAACGAATGAAATCGTATGAACTGAATATATCACTTTATGTACGTGGAGAGAACATTCTATTTCCATTGCTCATTATATCATTCTGCAACTGGGCCAAGATTCCAACTGTCCAAAGATTATAAACTTCCTTATCATCAAATTTTTAAGCCTATTACTGAGAATAAACATAACCACTATGTTATTTAATCCTCAAATTCAATATCTGTTAGTAAACAATAACCAGTCTTCATAAAATGTACTTGTTTTCACCTGTATTGAGCCTTGATGGCTCTAAATTACATTCACAAGGGTTTAAACTATGCCAAAATATTCCTTGCAAAAATGCACACAAGATGAGGAATAGTTGAGCATTAAATAAAGAATTCTTAAAAGGCTAAAAAAGCGATCAGAATTATTGCAATATGCTCTAACAGAAGAATACACGTGAACTTATTTACGCTCCAATTAAGCAGTGCTGAAGGCAGTGGATGAAACCAGTGAATAATAGGTTCTCTGCTCCACCCACTGACCACAAAATAGGTGAACAATTTAAAAATTCAAATATTTGGAAAGAGGGCTAAACCTCCCATAGGAAATTGAAGTGGAAATGAATCCAAGGGAGCAAATGGTTTGGCTCCACACCCTTAAAATTGCCTACAGCAATTCATCAAAAAAATAAAATAAAATAAGCCCCCAGAGTCTGGGTCAAGAGCATAGTGTTACAGCTTAAGCATTGGGTCATCAGTGGCAACAGTAGGCTGATTAAGGGTTGAGGTAATGTATTTACTTACTGTAGTAAGGGACGGTGTATAGTACAGCCAGCAGTACAAAGAGTTCTTGTGTAGTTGTGGACCAGGAAATATTGTAATAATCTGCTTGTGTGTGCAATTGATCATATTTAAAAAATGAAAAATGCCAGAAAAAGACATTATGGTAAAACTCAGAGAAATTTAAACTCAATTACTCAATATGTTTTTAAAACCCTGCATGCAACACATTCCACTGTCTAGATAGCGACAAATTTTGCCTTCTCCATCTCAGTAGTGTTTCTGAAAGATAGGCTTATCCAAATTGAACATAAAACTTGACCCTCTGTAGCTGATCTTTATTAGAATGCCAGAATGTAAGAAGGATGAGGATTCTGACAGATCCTTTCATTCAATTCAATGAATGAGCTTTAGCCTGAAAACTTCAAGGCTCAGAACCTGCAGGAAAGAACTGGTACGAGTGATAATGTTTTTTTCACTGAGAAGCAATATGGCCTTGTGGAAAGAATTACAGGCCTAGGAGTCCGAAGACCTGGGTTCTAGTCCTGGTTCTGCCACGTGCCTGTTGTTTGACTGCTCTGTGCTTCCAATTCCTCATCTGTAAAATGGGAATTCCACCCCTGTTCTCCCTCTGACCTAAACTGTGAGCCCCACGTGGGGCAACCTGATTACCTTGTATCTACCCCAGTGCTTAGAATAGTGCTTGGCACACAGTAAATGCTTAACAAATAACATTGTTATTATTATTAGAGGTCTTTGGGAGTTCTCTCGGCAGCCCGAGAGGCATCTCCCTAAATGGGTGATAGTGGGTTAGCTGTAAACTATAATCTGTCCTGCTTTACAAACACAAAACAGAGGAATGATGTCACAACTGGCCATGCAACCCGTGGGGCTTTATGCCAGCCAACTTGACTCGATGGGCCTGGACCTTCCAGGACCCTAAGGGCAGGGCCTAACTCATAAAAAAAATTCAGCTGCATATTAAATTCAGCACAATTTGCTCAGCAGCCTTTTTAGACCTTCCACTCAAATACCTGTGAGAGCTTCTGAATATTTTTTTAAGAGAAATCCTAAATGCACGTTACGGATTGTGAACTAGATTCCAATTAATTAGAATTAACGGGCAAGGGGAAATATGCACTATGTACTCACCCAAGCACTTAATACAGTACTCTGCACACAGTTATAATAATAATAATGTTGGTATTTGTTAAGCGCTTGCTATGTGCCAAGCACTGTTCTAGGCACTGAAGCACTGTTCTGAGCACTGGGTCTAAATAAATACAACTGAGTGAAATAACAATACTTCTTCCATTCAACAGTAATCCTGGGAGCATACTGAGGGAGGACTTGAGCAATTTTTCTTCTTCACAACTAGACTGTGGGGAAACATTGCTCTTCATTTCGAACCTCAAACTTAGCAATTTCATCTTAGAACTTTAACGCGATCTTGGAGGTTGAACTTTTTGTGAAAACATTAATAAAAACCAAAGTGGTATCAAAAGCTGCTTACATAATTAGAACAGCGTGTTTGTTCTTAGCTAATTTTATGGATATCAATCAATCCTGTTTACTGAGCGCTTACTATTCGCAGAGCACTGTACTAAGCACTTTGGAGAGTACAATTTAACAGAGTTAGTAGACACGTTCCCTGCAAAGAGTTTACAGGCTAAAGGGGGAGACAGACAACGAGTCAGAGGATGTGGATTCTAATCCCTACTCAATCAATCAATCAATCGTATTTATTGAGCGCTTACTGTGTGCAGAGCACTGTACTAAGCGCTTGGGAA